>NC_036840.1:2276065-2392264 GCF_002910315.2 Salvelinus sp. IW2-2015 | reverse complement strand
GGACTAAGCATGACACGGTGACTATACCATTTAGTCTCGTGGGACTAAGGCATGACACGTGCTATAACATTTAGTTCGTGGGACTAAGGCATGACACGGTGACTATACCATTTAGTCTCGCAGTACTAAGGCATGACACGGTGACTATACCATTTAGTCTCAGTCTTGGGGGACTAAGGCATGACACGGTGACTATACCATTTAGTCTCGCGGGAGTAACGCATGGCATGGTGACTATACATTTAGTCTGGCAGGACTAAGGCATGACACGGTGACTATACCATTTAGTCTCACGGGAGTAACGCATGACACAGTGACTATACCATTTAGTCTCGTGGGACTAAGGCATGACACGGTGACTATACCATTTAGTCTCGTGGGACTAAGGCATGACACAGTGACTATACCATTTAGTCTCGTGGGACTAAGGCATGACACGGTGACTATACATTTAGTCTCGCAGGACTAAGGCATGACAGGTGGCTATACCATTTAGTCTCTGTGGGACTAAGGCATGACACAGTGACTATACCATTTAGTCTCGTGGGACTAAGGCATGACACGGTGACTATACATTTAGTCGCAGGACTAAGGCATGACACGGTGGCTATACCATTTAGTCTCGTGGGACTAAGGCATGACACGGTGACTATACCATTTAGTCTCAGTCTTGGGGACTAAGGCATGACAGGTGACTATACCATTTAGTCTCGTGAACTAAGGCATGACACAGTGACTATACCATTTAGTCTCGTGGGACTAAGGCATGACACGGTGCTATATCCATTTAGTCTCGTGGGACTAAGGCATGACACAGTGACTATACCATTAGTCTCGTGGGACTAAGGCATGACACGGTGACTATACCATTTAGTCTCGCAGGACTAAGGCATGACACGGTGGCTATACCATTAGTCTCACGGGACTAAGGCATGACACGGTGGCTATACCATTTAGTCCTACGGGACTAAGGAATGACACGGGGTATACCATTAGTCTACGGGACTAAGGCATGAACGGTGACTTCCATTTAGTCTCGCGGACTAAGGCATGACACGGTGGCTATACATTTAGTCTGCGGGACTAAGGCATGACTATACAATTTAGTCTCGTGAGAGAAGGCATGACATGGTAACGGGGAGTAACTCCAGGTCACAGGTGAAGGGTTTGTGACGCAGTTGTAAAACAATATTATATTTTAATATTAACAGTTGCCAAGCGGAGAACGTATACTCACCACTCTAGTTTCCCTGGTCTTATGGTTTCCCTGGTCTTATGGTTTCCCTGGTATTATCTTTCCCTAGTCTTATAGTTTCCCTGGTCTTATAGTTTCCCTGGTCTTATAGCTCCCTGGTCTTATGGTTTCCTAGTCTTATAGTTTCCCTGGTCTTATAGTTTCCTGGTCTTATAGTTTCCCCTAGTCTTATAGTTTCCCTGGTCTTATAGTTTCCCTGGTCTTATAGTTTCCCTGGTCTTATAGTTTCCCTGGTCTTATGGTTTCCCTAGTCTTATATTCCTGGGAGAGCCTGATGAACTACGGGTCGCCCTACTGAGCTGGACCCCCACTGAGTGGTTTTTAATAAAAAGGTTTCTTCCACTCCAGCTGTCGGCCGCGAGCTCTACGCCACTGGTATCAGTGTGTTGCTGGGATCGGGACTGGGCTGGAAGGGCAATGCCTGTGGGTAATAGGCTTGAAGCAGGGATAACTAGGCCAGCTCATTAAGCTCAAGGGGGAGGCGTGAGTTGGCAAGACACATGTTTTGGGGTGTCATCTTTGACACTCTGTAACTTTCTCACTCATCATTATCACAGGATTATCCGTAATTATGGTAGCACCCAACATGACACAATACATTATTTACCATTCATTTCTATTAGGCACAAAATATAATAAACACAACCAAAACAAGGCAAAGGCATCCAACAAGTTTGTAGTCACAAGGTTGATGTAGTCATTACGTGCTATGAACATGGGACGAAAAACTAAACTTTTGACTACTTTATTTATAAGGAGGGTGTCAATGATTTTGACCCCTACCTTTTAGAAGAGA
Source organism: Salvelinus sp. IW2-2015 (assembly GCF_002910315.2). Taxonomy (NCBI): domain Eukaryota; kingdom Metazoa; phylum Chordata; class Actinopteri; order Salmoniformes; family Salmonidae; genus Salvelinus; species Salvelinus sp. IW2-2015. The sequence goes on along the minus strand of NC_036840.1, from coordinate 2,390,213 downwards.
AATAAATATTATTTGTTGAACACCATCTAGGTCACATTTTATTTGGATAGTCCGGATACTTTACAGATGGTCATACTATCAACAAATTATCTGTTGATAAGCAACTGCTTGCTAGGGCTCTCTCTCTCTCTCTCTCTCTGACATTGTCCCCCAGTGTCTCCTCCCCCTTAATGACATTGTTATGACTAACATCGCCCCCAATATTATAAAGATAAAAGACAACGCAACCTACTGCAAATTCACTAGAGGCGTCAAAATAACACAAGATTTAGGTCATGAGTAATTATTAATAAGTTCTGCTTTTAATGGAAATAGTGATGGCAAAGGAATTGGAAGAGGATGAAGATCCTCTGAATCCTTGCAGTCTTCCTTATTTAAATGCAGGTTGTCCTCTGGAAGCCTGGCACGTATAATTCAGTCAATCTGTCCGACTGCCCGAGCCCAGCAGTGTGCGCGAGGCATCCATCCAAGTTCACAATCCAGCCATCCGTCAGGTTGATAAGTGGACCCATGTCTGGGTGTCATCTGTCACACGTCTCAGTGGTTGGTGTTGCTAAGAGCCTCCTGGCTTCCCAGAACGGAACGGCTGATTCAGCTCAGGCTAAGCTGTTGTTTGAGTGATACCAGCAGGAAAGTAAGTGCTCTCCAACACAACTGGTGGTCTGGGTCTTTTTTGAGAACAGTTATCTGGGTGTTTGATGGAAAGTGACAGCCATTTATCACCAATGGAGGGACAGGGTTCACCGCCCCCAGACAAGATGGCTGTCACTCACTGAGTCTCCGCGGAATGCTCTTTCAGCTGCTTTCAGACAAAGTGGAAAGCTCACACCCCTTTAGCACTCCTCACCTGTCAACAGCATATTGTTTGACTAACAGGACAAAAGAAATCCTGCGCTGTCCACTTTGTACGGTCCGATAAGCCCGCATTTGTAGTCACAGTTGCAGAGAGGCGGCCTGTCGTCCACAGGATACACAACAGGCTCTCACATCTTAGGTTCCATGTTTGGATACTGTCAGACATTTCAGACAGGGTCAGCCGAAGGTTTCCACAAAATAAATAACCCGTCCTTCAGGAATCACACGTTACTGTATAGTCTAGAGAATGATGGAAACAAAGTGATGGAGTACAGTAACTCTCAGATGGATTTTGGCTAGACTTTTTATTACCATACTGTAACAACAGGACATAGCTCTCTGTCCATGTGGGGGGGGTGTATTTCTCATTGAGTGGATTCACTTGTCAACGTACAAAGAGCCTCATTCCACTGTTTTATTTCCCTTTCATCACATAAACATTGTCTCCATGGCGTCAACAGATCATCATGTGCCGTCTGAGCTAGCTGGGCTCCTCTTCACACGGCTTGTTTCAAAGGGCTAAACCTTTTTAGGGAGATGTATTTTTCCCTAAATGTTTGATTGTGATTGATTAAATGTTGGGGGATTTTGGTTAGTAGTTAGTTAGTTAGAATTGTGGATGTTTTTGATAGTGTTACTTGAAAATTCGTGGAGAGTAATTTATTTAGATTGTTACTGTGTTGTTTTGGTCTGTTCTGTGAGCAAAAGAGGGGTTAGTAACCCATTGAGAATGGGAGCATCCTGAGTTCTGTTCCAGTTTTGAGATAGTTTTGGGGCTTTGCTTTTTCTTGCCACTTTATAGCGCCGTGTTCCCAAGGGGCGATGTGGTATGTGAAGTGTAATCGTGAACCGCAATTTATTCCGCCTCCACAATTGGTATACTGAGCATTTTGAAGTGCCTATTTATTTACCCCCATTCTTATATTGCTTCATTCGATATGTTAATGATTGTTTTTATTATTGTTTCAGTTGATGAAATTGTTTAGATGGTGGTGCAATTTAAGGTGAAGTCATTAGAATTGTTAGAAGCAACAAGATCATCTAAAGCTAAAATGTTTATTTTCCCTTCTTTCCTTGTGGGTCGTGGAAGGCATAGGTTTTTGTAAAAGGGGGAAAAGTATCTAATTCATGCCCTGGAGGTTTGGAGGGTATTAACACGTGTGTGTGTGGTGGTGTGTTGTGTTGTAGGTGGGTGTGTGTGGTGTGTGTGGTGTGTGGTTGTGTGGTTTGTGTGTGTGTGTGTGTGTGTGTGTGTGTGTGTGTTTGTGTGTGTGTGTGGTGTGGTGTGGTGGTGTGGTTGTGTGTGGGGGTGCAAGGGAATGTGTCATGCACCAAAAGATATAGATGGTTGAAAGATTGGCTGGGGGGTGGGTCTGAGGGGGGTTAATTCATGGCATTTTTCAAACACTAAATTAGCTTTTTTTCCTGCTCTAGAGGACAATCATAAATCATATGCTTTAATTATAAATAATGTCCAAATGGTGTTCTATACTCGTGGAGCTTGTTCTGCATCCTCCTGACCTGGTGGTTTCTTTTTTTTAAAAGCAGAACTAAAATGATGCTTTCTCTTGGCAATCTCTGCTAAAATTGGTAAAAGGATTGGAAAGGGAATGTGAGTTTATTTCAGTTAAATTTAGTAGATTGCTTGTTTTTCTAAGTTGCCAACGCTGCCACAGGGCAAAATGGCTAGCCTAGAGTGTTTAGAACAAGCTAGCTACGTTCTTAGTTGATGCCCTGAAATGCTTCACCCATGGAGCGTATTTATGGTTGGTCCGGGCGATGTTGGGAAACTGCTATCTGGGCTAGCTAAGACGAACTTTTATAAAAGTTGGCAAGGGTGGCTAGTAGTGGGTGGGTGTAGTACGGAGAAACGGGAAAAACAAAACACGACAACACAACATATATTCGTTCTAAAACGAGGAACAGATCTTTGAGGGGGGGGATACCGTTGTCTCTATGGCCCTATGAGGCATGATTGCCTGGTCTGGTGTGTCTGTTCTGTCTGTCTGTCTGTCCTGTTGTTGTTCTGTCTGTCTGTCTGTCTGTCTGTCCTGTCTGTGTCTTGTCTGTCTGTTGTTGGTTCTTCTGTTTCTTGTCTTGTCTTGTTCTGTCCTGTCGGTTGTCTGGTCGTCTGTCGTGGTCAATTGTGTGTGTGGGCGTGGTCGGTGTGCGTTTGCGTTGCCGGTGTGTGCTTTGCTTTGGCTCTATAAAGAGACCTCAGCATGTCCCAAGAGCAGGCCAGTGGGCAATCTGTAAATAAAGAAACCCCATAGAAACACAGCCACACAATGGCATTCAGGGGGGCACGGAAAAACACAAATGGATTCAACAACAAGTTGTTTTGTCCACCCACATTCCTTTGAAAAGTGTCTCAAACGCAAGTGGGCTTCCAAAGACAACTTCTGGAAAGATAAGTACAGACAAAACATTTATTTTGCCTAAACAAATGTAAACACATAGTGATCATCAACTTGTAACATTTTAAATCTCACGTTTTTATAAGCTATATTATATACTTGTTTGTACAAAATCTAGAAATGGAACAGTGTATCAGTATGTGTTAAGATGAGTACCTACTTGCTCCAGAACTGAATCGTGTTTAGTTAGGAAGTGACATATATGGTGGGTAAAGAAGAATCATCGTTAAGTGATTTGAAAACCATGCATTCTGAGAGACGGACCCACCTGGCGCTTGAGGTGTGAATTTCAACTGGAATAAAGTACACTCAACTGGGTCAGTTTAACTTTTTTTTTACTCTGTCCCAATGTTGGGCTTGTGGGTTGAGACTGGGACCGATCAGTCGAAGAACGAGAAATCAAGTGGTACTGCTCCGAATCTGTAGAGAAAAAACCTATTACTCAAAATAATGGAAGGTGTGATTGATCAGCCAATGAGGGAATGTGTGTTTTGGGCAAATCTTTTTGTCTCAACTTTGTAACATTGGAGTGAATGACGAAAAGGGACACAGAATTGACCGTAGGGAGAAACTGTGAGACCAGCTGCTACAACATGCAGTGTAGTATTGGAAACATCTGGACTTCTTCCAGATATCTGGGGGAATTGTTATTGAAACATATTCAAAGTCTTGTCTTGAGGGAATGAACCATTTTGAACCATTGTAGGTGTGACTTCATTTAAATATCTCTTCAAATGGACAAACAGAATACAAATGATGAAAACTTATATTGTGGAAAATGTATATACAGCAGTGTACACTCTTCCAAAAGGGTGTCAGCTGTCCCCATAGGAGAACCCTTTTTGGTTCCAGGGAGAACCCTTTTTGGTTCCACATAGAACCCTCTGTGGAAAGGGTCCTACATGAAACCCAAAAGGGCTCTATCTTGGAACCAAAAGGGTTCTACTTGGAACCAAAAAMAGTTCTTAAAAGGGTTATCCTATGGGGACAGCCGAAGAACCCTTTAAGGTTCTAGATAGCTCCTTTTTTTTCTTACGAGTGTACAGGGTGTTCATTTTTCAGTTGCGTCAGTATGTAAATCGAATCATTGTGCTCTCATCCACTGTGGCTCATGGCTCCTAATACYGTCGATATATTGTCTGTTTAAAACGTATTATTTTAATTGTATATATCTCTATAGTATACATTATATGTKATTTGGATGAGGTACAGTTGAAATGTACATAAGTCTACACATGTTTAATAGCTATCTGAATGTTCTCTTCCCTTCTCACCCTCCCTTGTCCTAATATGATACTCCCTCACCCCTAATGTACAGTAATAATGTTAATGATTTCCTTTGCTCCATTAGTTGATTGTTTAATAGTTCTGGACAATGAAGCTGAGTGTTAATATCACTGGCCACTCACTCACTTATGAAGCTGTAAAATATTAACCATATTCCGTGGATTTATGGTGGCATATTCATTTTTTAAATCAATTCAAATAAAATGTATGAAAAACGTTTCATGGTATTTTGTATCCAGATTATTGAAATGATAGTGGTGTGGAGAAATGTATCACTTGTGTGGTCGGATTTGGTAARTGCACACATTAGGTTTTTATTTAGCTTTCATATTAAGCCTCCATAATTTCATATGAACATGTAATTACTTCAATCAGGGTGAGTAAACATCACACATATTTGGACATCATTTCAAACTTTATTTTTTTTAATGTAATCGATAATTAGGACAGGTCAACTCCAGTTGTAAACTACAATAACAGTTTTACTCAGAGTTCAACTGGAGAGCGGGGGAACTACAAAGTGAGGTATATTAGCAGAAGGACCAGAACTAATACTGGACACAAGCTTTTACACACTAACAACTGTACAGGACAGTAGCTAATTTATACAGTCATCTGACAACAGTTTACATCTTTCACTGTAGATAACATTAGAAAAGGAATTTCCTTTACATCAATGAGTACTTATGTTTCTTATTAATGTATGCCCTCAAAAACTGTTAGAAAAGTTGTTAGCAATTTTGCTGTTGAGGGTACCAGCAAAATAACCTTTAAAACCCCAGTAAAGGCATGAGGTTTTAACTTTAAGCTGCTTTAAATCAAGACATGCAAGAAATAATTTTTTGTTTGAGTGAGAATAGTTGTCACCTCAAACAAAAAGGATGTTATGTAATATGAACAAAAATCCAATTTATTTAGATTTTCCAAAAATGACCCTGAAAAATGTTATAAGGTAAGCATTTTAGTAAGAAATGCTTAATTTGTATTATTCACGCAGAGTATTAAATCCCCTACAAGATTTTCCTATGAGAAATTTGGAAAGAAATACATTTTATCACTACTATCCAACTCTTTGTTGTGTAGCTGCTACAGGCCCCTATAAACCTACAGGACAAACAAATAGGAACCATGTTGAGATAGGGCAGTATACGAGTTCAAACTTCCACTTCCTGCTCCCATGATGCACCACTATCCATCGGAGTGCGCTCCCTCTTTCTTCCCCCGCTTCGGCTTCTGGCATCTGCAAGAACAGGGTGGCATCAGGTTAGAATCTACATCCATACTGTTCTCTTCACCTGCAGTCAGGGTTTTTGAAGACATAACCTGCCTTTCAGACAGTCTTCCATGAAAAGTGAATTTGCCAGTTTTTAGATATCATCACAACCATTTGGGTTTTAGTGGAACTTGTCATTGGTCTCAAACAGGGAATATCTTCTGATATTTTTATTTGGGCCTTAAACTGGCACTCCCACTTCAAGCTCCTGTCTCACTCACTCATTCCAACTCACTGGGTGTGTTGTTAATCCTACCGCTGGCCTGAGGATGCAGGTTTACTGTGCGATGTGGACAAACATGAAAAGTGCTTTATCATCGTCCCACAAGAGTGGCTTTAGTACCTGACAGCCATGACAGGAACCACAGTCCATACCCCGTCTCTGGTCTGATGAACAGGAGCAACATACCCACCCTCCATACAATATATTCTGCTATATTATCTATTCTATCTATCCATCTGTCTATCTGTCGTCTGTCTGCATTGTCTGCTTGTCTATCTGCCTTCCTGTCTGTCTGCTGTCTGTCTGTCTATCTGTCTGCTTGTCTGACTGTCTGTCTTCTGTCTGTCTAATCTATCTATCTGCCTGTCTATCTGTCTGTGTGTCTGCTTCTGCTGCCTCTGCTGCCTGCCTGCCTGCCTGCTGCCTGCCTGCCTGCCTGCCTGCCTGCCTGCTCCTGCCTGCTGCTGCCTGCCTGCCTGCTGCCTGCCTGCCTGCATCTATCTATCTATCTATCTATCTATCTATCTATCTATCTCTATCTATTATCTATCTATCTATCTATCTATCTATCTATCTATCTGTCTGCTTGCCTGTCTGCCTGTTTGCATGTCTGCCATGTCTGCATGTCTGTCTGTGTTTAGAAGAGCGTGAGGGGGAAAGTAAACAACAAGGAAAAGGCAGGACTCATCTAAAGTCTGTTTCCCCCAGGAGCTCCTATCATTGTAGATTACAGGGTGGGATGTTGTTGGTGGGCGGTAACAGACGAGGATGTCAACTGGCTAATCAACACCTGTTTGTTTTGTACCTGATCTAAAGCAAGTTCCCACCTGCCACTAATTTAAGGTCCTCCCACGTCAGTTTGTTGATGAAAGCCTTGTCYCCCTCTCCAGCTAATCTGAGAAAAACGCCCTCAACATAAAACATTTAAACACTCCATCAATACTACTTACTGTATGTTGCTGCTCCACTTCAACATATTAGAACGATTCAAACTGGATTTAAATTTACAGCACATGAATCGATCTATTCACCATCAATGCAGCATTAGCCAATATACAGCATTAGCCAATATATTCATGTAAACATTGAGGAATCATTTGCTTATCCTTCACATGCCCTTTAATAATCTATGTGAAACATCCGATCAGCAGTGTAGCATTAATGTGAAGAATGTGATGATAATCAGCATATAAAGTATTGTAAATCATCCCGATACTAATCTTTTATCCCTGATAAACAAACAATGCAATCCATCGGTAAATACAGAAGTAATGATTCCTTGCTCGTATAGAATTGCCAAATCATTAATAAGTGGGTATAAATGAACCCGTTGTAAGAGTCGATATGCCTCAGGCCAATGTACAGACCTAGAGATGACTCATGAATCGCAAGTGTCTAACTGATTGGTGATAGCCTACCAGATGTTGCCTGTGCTACCAAAATGCATAATGTTTGTCACTCGAATCCTCCTAAAATATAATGCTGACATCAATGCCCCAGGGACCTGCTATCTAATCTATACATTTCTCATAAGCACATGTATTGCAATCATATTGTGGACAAGCCAAGAGAGTTCTGTGAGTTTGGAGATTGGGGGTGTTCATACAAAACACAGAAAATTGCTCCTCGCTCCATTTGTTTGGCCAGTTTTAATTTGTTTAACTGTGTTTTTGCCTTTGCCTTTGTCAGCACATATGGCTCCCTAGGGAGACAGAGAGAATCATATTCCCTCTGCGAGCCCCGTCTGTGAGATTGGAGCTCTCACCATGCCGGAGTGCTTTCTGCTGCATAMGCACATTACTGTGTACTCTCTCCGCTCTCATTTCTGCCACCGCACTTTTGACACAGACTCATAATAATCAGAGCGGCTCGGAGAGAATGTGTTTTGAACCGGGATGCCGTGAAACAGGCTGAGTGCAATAAAACTGAATTCAGTGTCTGAATGGGCTGTCTCGTACACAGAGACACAACGACACAGCCCTTCTCAAGGGAATGATAAACAATCGCCGGCTCCAAAAGAACTCCTCGACGGCAGCCACAGGGTTTTCATCTCTATAAAGCCTTTTGTTTCCCCGAAAATCATCTCTGACATTCTCCGCTCCCCACTGTGGCTCCCCTGCTCATTCTTCTGAGTAAGGAGGGAGGAGAATAGGWMAATRCTACAGGTATTCATAARGTTTCATTTCTGCTTCATTTCMGTCACTCTCTGTTTTCCGGCCTTTCCYTTTCATTCCGTGGGGCCCYTCTCTACCTGAGGTTAGACAAGGGAGAAGCTGACACTGAATCTCAGATCGCTCCCTCGCTGCCTCGCAGCATTGTCTCCTCAAGACTATGGGCCTGACAGATGTTTTCTCCATTGCTCCTGGCAGCAGCAGACAAGGTGGCTGTTTAGAATTGTAAATATGACTGGGCGGATATGATGGCCCCAGCCGGAAGTGAGATAGTCCCTCGCTCTGTAGCCGGGGTTCATTACAAGTCCTCTGATCCCTCCTCTGTGACTCTGCCTGGCCTGGAATCCCCTTCCAACACAAACACACACAGGCAAGCGCATACACACACACGCACACGCACACACAAACATCGTCAGCCTCTCTGTTTCCCAGTAACCCCTTAGCTTACCAGGGCTTATCTGTCAAATGACAGACATGGGAAATCATACTCTCAGATAGCAGGTCTTTCTTTTCAACTCTCTSCATTCTTCTTCTCCACCGTCATCCCTCCCTCCTCCTTTCATACTGTGGTTCTCACCCACCCTAGGGCAGTAGGCCCGACTTAAAACAGGACTGGCCTCCATCACACAGGATTCATTTGGGAGTATATGATAATTCATACAGGTACAGTGCTATACCTGTCTCTTATACACATCTAGATGTGTATAAGAGACAGCACACACACACACACACACACACACACACACTGTATAGAGATTACGATTAAATGTTAATCACTGAAGAAATAATGTTATTTCTGTGTGTCACCTTGCTATTTCTGTCACTGAAATACATGTGCACCGAAGAAATACACCAACACAAATATGATTTTAATTTGGATCAGATTCCTTACATGTGACATCCTAAATAGGCTTTGCTCGGCTTATGTGAAAGATATTGTCGTTTTTTCGAGAACCATTACCCAAGCCAGGGGTTCCACTCCACTGTCAATCTGACATGTTTTTTTCCGTCACAGTGAGATTTGTCTTACCAGCTTTTTACCCTTTTGATTTCCCGAACTCCCAGGTTATTAGGATGCGAGGGAAACTTGAATTGAACCCAAAATCCCAATCAGAATGACAGGAGTGTGTGTTTTTATCTGTCCTCGAGCAGGAAAACTGTCTTAACTGTTAGCCGCCTGCCTGACACACAATGCTCTGGTCCAGTCGCTCCTGGAGAGTCTGTTCTGTTCTGGCACACCCTCTCATACAGCAGATTACTGTCAGGGCTGCTGCCAAATCTACCCTGTATCCAGTTTCACACTCTCAACATATCACCACAGTAGCCTACTTGTCAAAACGCAGTCAGATTGGACACAATGTACACACTAGCCTCATGAGTCCTTTACTGGCAACATCATGCAGCATTCATTAGATTTTAAACAACTTCTGCTCTCACTTGATTGGTTTTAACAGTGGGAGTCATCAGCTAAATAACGGACAAGTGGGKGTTGTTAATAAAGCCTTTATGTGGGGAAAATAGATGAAAATCTGTGTGTTGGCCTCTATATGTTGGTAACATTCTGTCACTGTATTAATGATGGAGCATTGAACTAAAGCATTCATCTGATTTACTTTAGGAACATTTTGTCAAGTTTGGACATGAGGTATACATCTTATAACAAACTGAATGGCAAAAAATGTCTTATGTTAAACACGGTTTGAGGAATGATGAATGGCAATGTTCATCAGCGCATTGAATTAAGTAGTTAGACAAACAGGGCTAACTGTGACTCACCTAAATATTGAATATGCAATTTCATTCTATTAAGATACTCATCTAGTTCATTGTATCAGACAGGTGAAGTGAACCAAGACTAAATACATTAGAAATCTATAATGTCTGTTGGGGGAATTGCCAACTAAAACCACAATCTGCAATCCTCTATGTCATGTTCGGTGACCATCTCAGTCTCACTGCTTTACATAATTGAAAGAGAAAAATCGATGTTTCTTGACGTCTCATATTGTCTTCTTTAAATGGATGAGTCTAGATGTCTACTGGCAGTTACTGAGGGAACGCAGCATTACATTTTCATACGTGTACTGCTCAATACTTGTATTTACCTTAGTTCACCCTAGTTGAAGACTCACTCCGACTGAACTTTTTAGGCTCAGTGAAGGGGCTAATTCCACCATAGCGGGGCTGGATTAAACATGAATCTCTGACAAGTCTAGCACTATCGCAGAATTAATCATTCAGAGGATGTGGAGTCTTCAGCAGGATGTCATCGGTGTGAGCTGTGAAAGTACTGCCAAATAATATGCTAATAAATATACGTTAGCAAGGTTAAAGGATGAAAAAAGTGGACTGAAAGTGGCAACGTGCTTTAAATATGAAGCATAAAGGGAGCAGGTGAAAATTGTCCTTTTCTGACGGTTTAATTAACCAAAAGTAATATCATCTTCCAACGCTTCCGCACATTTATGGAGATTCACTCTCCAATGTATTGACTATTGTGTTTAAAATAGATCCTTTAACTTTGTGTTTTGTCCTCTACCAACCATGTACAGTACCAGTCAAAAGTTTGGACACGCCTACTCATTCAAGGGTTTTTCTTTATTTAGAATATTTTCTACATTGTAGAATAATAGCGAAGACATCAAAACGATGAAATAACACATATGGAATCATGTAGTAACCAAAAAAGTGTTGAATAAATCAAAATATATTTTATATTTGAGATTCTTCAAAGTAGCCACCCTTTGCCTTGATGACAGCTTTGCATTCTCTTAACCAGCTTCATGAGGTAGTCACCTGGAATGCATTTCAATTAACAGGTGTGCCTTGTTAAAAGTTAATATGCTGAATTTCTTTCCTTCTTAATGAATTTGAGCCAATCTATTGGGTTGTGACAAGGTAGGGGTGGTATACAGAAGATAGCACTATTTGGTAAAAGACCAAGTCCATATTATGGCAAGAACAGCTCAAATAAGCAAAGAGAAACGACAGTCCATCATTACTTCAAGGTCAGTCAATAAGGAACATTTCAAGAACTTTGAAAGTTTCTTCAAGTGCAGTCGCAAAAACKATCAAGCGCTATGATAAAACTGYCTCTCATGAGGGCCGCCACAGGAAAGGATAGGGGCTCCCGAGTGGCACAGAGTCTAAGGCACTGCATCTCAGTGCTAGAGGCGTCACTACATACCCTGGTTTGATCCCGGGCTGTATCACATCCGGCCGTGATCGGGAGACCCATAGAGCAGCGCTCAGCGTTATACAGGTTAGGGGAGGGTTTGGCCGCGGTAGGCCATCATTGTAAAATAACACCTCCAGGCTGTGTAAGGGCTATTTGACCAAGAAGGAGAGTGATGGAGTGCTACATCAGATGACCTGGCCTRCACAATCACCCGACCTCAACCCAATTGAGATGGTTTGGGATGAGTTGGACCGCAGAGTGAAGGAAAAGAAGCCAACAAGTGCTCAGCATATGTGGGAACTGCTTCAAGACTGTTGGAAAAGCATTCCAAGTGAAGCTGGTTGAGAGAATGCCAAGAGTGTGCAAAGCTGTCATCAAGGCAAAGGCTATTTTCATTTGTTTAACACTTTTTATGGGTACTACATGATTCCATATGTGTTATTTCATAGTGCTGATGTCTTCACTATTACTGTACAATGTAGAAAATATTTAAAAAATAAAGAAAAACCCTTGAAGGAGTAGTTGTGTCCAAACTTTTGACTGGTACTGTATACATTTTTAGACTAGTAATATATTGACTGGTACCTACACTATTTGGGGCGGCAGCATAGCCTAGTGGTTGGGTAGAAGAGCTTTGGACTAGTAACCGAAAGGTTGCAAGATTGAATCCCCGAGCTGACAAGGTACAAATCTGTCGTTCTGCCCCTGAATAAGGCAGGTAACCCACTGTTCCTAGGCCGTCATTGAAAATAAGAATTTGTTCTTAACTGACTTGCCTAGTTAAATAAAGATAAAATAAAATAKATTTAAAATCCTGGTATTGTAAGTTAAACATTCACTAAACATGTGTTCCCTTTGCAGTGGTTTAGCTTACCAATCAAATCCCTCAGGATATACACTACTGGTAAAGACATATATGTAAATCTATGGCTTTGCTGATATGCTCTCCGACACTCCCCCTCAGCCTACCTTGCAGCTTGGTCTTGGGGATCTTGCCGCAGGGCTTGGTGGCGCTCACTGTGTTAGGACAGGTGGCATCCATGAGAGCGCGTTTCAGCACCCCAGTCCGGTTCTTCTTTCCCGTCACCAAGTCACACTCTCCCCAGGCCTGGAAGTCATACTTGCATTCACCTACAGAGACATGGTTACAACAGAGATACATGTTCAATACAAAACACATTTTACAGGATTGTTACAGCCACAGACATACCTACTGTATATACACTGCCATTCAAAAGTTCGGGGTCAATTAGAAATGTCCTTGTTTTTGTCCATTAAAATAACATCAAATTGATCAGAAATACAGCGTAGACATTGTTAATGTTGTAAATGACTATTGTCGCTGGAAACGGCAGATTTTTTATGGAATATCAACATTTGCGTACAGAGGCCCATTATCAACAACCATCACTTCTGTGTTCCAATGGCACGTTGTGTTAGCTAATCCAAGTTTATCATTTTAAAAGGCTAATTGATCATTAGAAAACCCTTTTGCAATTATGTTAGCACAGCTGAAAACTGTTGTTCTGATTAAAGAAGCAATAAAACTGGCTTTCTTTAGACTAGTTGAGTATCTGGAGCATCAGCATTTGTGGGTTCGATTACAGGCTCAAAATGGCCAGAAACAAAGAACTTTCTTCTGAAACTCATCAGTCTATTCTTGTTCTGAGAAATGAAGGCTATTCCATGCGAGAAACTGCCAAGAAACTGAAGATCTCGTACAACGCTGTTTACTACTTCCCAAAGTCACCTCTTCACTGTTAACGTTGAGACTGGTGTTTTGCAGGTACTATTTAATGAAGCTGCCAGTTGAGGACTTGTGAGGCGTTTGTTTCTCAAACTAGACACTCTAATGTACTTGTCCTCTTGCTCAGTTGTGCACCGGGGCCTCCCACTCCTCTTTCTATTCTAGATAGAGCCAGTTTGCGCTGTTCTGTGAAGGAAGTAGTATACGGCAGTGTAGGTTAAGATACAAAAACTCAAAGCTTTTGTCGGCCATTAGTGGTAACGCACGCTCCCCTTTAGCAGGCTGGTCTCATAGACTAACCGTAACATAGCATATGTTTGGTATTGTTACATAAGACAGAAGGTTAATTAAGGCAAAAACGAATGGTGGATGGTTGGTCGGGGTGGATGGGTATGCGTATAACGCAAACATCTAAAATCCCAAAGGTTGCAGGTTCAAATCTCATCATAGACAATTCTAGCTAATTAGCAGCTTTGCAACTACTTACTACTTTGTATCTACTTTGCAACTACTTCAAGTTAGAAAATTCTTCCCCTAACCCTGACCGTAACCCTTTCACCTAACCCTATCCTTAACCCTAACCCTAAACCCTAACCTCGCTAACGTTAGCCACCTAGCTAATGTTAGTGTTAGCCATTTAGCCACCTAGCTAACATTCACAACAAATTGGAATTCGTAACATATTATACGTATTGCAGATTTGTAATATATTATATGAATTTCAATTGGTAACATATCATAAGAATTGTAATTTGTAACATATCATACAAAATGGATGATGGACATCCACAAATTAATACATACCATATCATACTAATTTGACTGTCCCAGATTGGTATTTACTATGTTGTATGGTGATTGTAGCACCCAGAAGACATCCCATAGGTTGAATACAACTGATCAAGTAGAAAATTAAATGTAATTACATTTATCGGCCTAGAATCAGCAATAAAGAACTGTTGTGGAACATCCTTTCTTTTACTGGAAAGGGGATTTTTTTCATAAAATGTCTGATTTATTTTAGTTTTATCCGTTAAATAATCTGATCTTCTACTCAAAAACACCAGAACCTGTAATATTTGCAAAAAGATTTACATTCCAACTATTCTCAGCCCCAGGACTTTCTTTATCAACCACCAACTGGTGCACCGTGTTATTAGCCAGTGTATGGCTTTCCCTGCCAAGACCGGATTGTTTCCTTTAGGCTCCATTTTGCCCAGTTTCTCCACTCTGAAGATTCCATCTGTCTTTCCCATACACAGACTGTCTGGCGTTCTCTGCCTTTCAAAAAGGGCCTCCACTCTTTCACTTTATATTTTATTCTCTTTATGGAAAGAAAACATTTAAGCAGTCTACAGACTGGATTTCATTAAGGATCTTATTTTACATTATATTCAGAGTCCTCTTTAAACTCCTCCCCCAAGGATGCAGGGCTGTTCCAGGAAAGGATAGCCATGCCCCGTTCTTGTGTGTAAGAATGTGTGTCCGCATTCATGTGTGTGTGTTTGTGTTTATCATCCCTCCATCCCTCTCTCCCTTCCTTTTGTTGGACTCTGGCGTAGCTCCCTCTTGGCTGTGACACTCGTTTCCCTACTCCTCTCAGATAAAAGCTTGGGCCACTGTCACCTGGCTCTGAAATCCCAGGGCACTCGGCTGAGGGGAGTGGAGGGGGGGGATGAGGAGGGGTTGACAGGACCATTGTTCTGGGAATTCTACAGGGATCTTCAAAACAGAGTGCTCTAAAAGCGTGTGCCTCTGTACCTATAACTTGGCAGTGAACACGTGTAGCATATGGGCATGTGTGAAACTTACTCCTCAGCCTGAAGTGTCTCCACTAGCGCCAGAGAATAGCTAGCTTTTCAGGTGGCGCTGACATTATATTCAGAGTCCTCTTTAAACTCCTCAGGTGGGCAGTCATGTGTGTTAGCAAAGCAGAGATCTTGGGTTCAAGCCTGGGTGTGAGCTGAATTAGGAGGAAGCTAGTAGGGAAAGTGGCAGGTAGCCCATGCTCTGTTTGGAGATGACTCACATCTCTGCTGTATACACCCAGGCTGTAATTTCCTGAACCAGGCAATCATTCTCTGGGAATGTCCATTCATGAAGACTGAATTGGAAACACAACTGAAATCCTACTCCATTGAGTAGCAGAATATTTTCCCCTTTAATGGACATGGATACACATCAAAAAATATTACCTAAACAAAAAGACATAAAATCCCTAGACCAGTCATGTTTGTGCTGAATTATAAATGTGAGTCCGCTCCCCATGACCACACTCACACACCTCCAAACTGCTTCTTCCAGTTACAGGGGATCTTGCAGCGCTGGGTCTTGATGGTTTGCTTGCAGTCGGTGCCAGTGCGTGTGCCCTCCCTGGTGCCCAGGCCGCAGTCACCCTCGTTGGCCACGCACACACTCCACTGCCACTCCCCACAGTCCGACTTACGCTCCTTCTTCCCTGCAGGATCGCACACACACACCAACATTATACTGCAGTCATGTCTGGGACATAATTATGTGGGCTGTAATTAGGCCAGGCTAGAGCTACACTACCACCGTGAAAGGTCAAAGTATTCAAATATATAAAGCACTGAGATATGCGTCTGTCATTGTGAGTCTGCAGTGAGCCCCCCTGCTTAAAGTGTATTTATGCACAAATCTGACCTGATTTGAGCTTTYCATCAAATTACCATTCATACCTTGTAGCAGGTACTGTAATAGGAGACCCCCCTCCATCCACATATCATCTGTCTGTCTGACTGCTGCCAATCTGCCGGTGTTTCTCACCTTGTTTCTCAGCTTTCCCCCCCTCGCCTGCTGTCACTGTGAGGACCAGGAAGGCCATGACGGCCAGAAGCGTCCATTGCTGCTGCCCTGACATGCTAGGAGAGAGGGAGAACAGACACAGAGGAATAACAAGTACAGCAACATATGTAACTCTGTGGGAGACATTGCATCGAAGGCCTCCCCTTCACCACCCTCTCATTTCTTCAGATGAAGGGGCAGACCTGACAAAGAACCACAGTGAAGGCAAGCTCWGGCTATTTGTGGAATAAATGGTTGTTATTTGCTACAATGGCCTGCTGTGTGCTGCACTGTGCTCGTGTCTACAGATGTGTATGATGACATGGGGAAGTTATCGGCTGTCAGACAATGATACAGACGATTTGGAAATAGAAATAAACCTTTTTTTGCATGTTCTTTATGAATAGACTAATTGTTTCCCATCCAGGCGCTCTCTGGCCTCCCAGCGGCCCAATAAAGAGAAGCCCCGTTCTAATCGCGGGTGCTGCTGTGCTAGGGAACTCTGGGTGGTGGAATTAGCGCACCATCCCCGTTTCTCATTCATTCCTTCTTTCACTTTCCCCCTGTTTATTTTGGAGATACCCAAAACCCACAAAAGGGGAATCAGCGTGAGATTTAAGCAATTACCGAGCGTCTTGGATGCCAAAATGCTCCACTGTGCCCAAATTACTGCAAAAGGTACAGCCTGGCGGGGAAATCATTTACATTTGTCAATTTTAATTAATCATGAGCTGACATGGCTCTTACCCCCGCCCTGACACATTTGGCCCTGTATTTTTAGTCCTCTCCAGTTTGAGACTTTGCAGAAGTTGATGCACCTCACGTCTATTAGCGATGTAGGCAACGTGATAATCAATTTAAAAAGATGGCATTCAAACTCTCCTTTATTTTATTATTAGCCATTATTAATAGAGCGCTCACTGGTTGAATTCACTTCTGCTCTCAGTGCATCTATATATAATGAGTCTACTCTGAGTTTAACTCATCTTAACCCTTACAATACAGGGCTTGAACCCCCAACAGTGGAAGCATACAGCATACCCACTTTAACTGAGAGGCAGAATAACATTTMATTTGATTTGAGAACCTCTTTAGACAGACTGTTTTCTTGCCAGAAGCAGTTTTGTGTCAGTCAAACTGTTCAGTCAATGTTCCATTCCTCTCTCTATTCCAAGAAAAATCTTGTTAGTCCAACACCTTTGATCGTTTCTAAAAATTGACAACCTGCAAAGTCTAAAGTTGTTTCTGAGAAATTCCCCAATCGTACTTCTGGTTTGCAACCAGGAGTTTGGAAGCTACAGCATTGTGACTTCTCAAAGGAGAAGTCTTTCCCCTTAATGATTCATAAACAGTCTGCAGATGAGTTACAGTCCAGGTCCAGGTGTAGTTGAGGAGGGCTACAGGTTAAAGGGGGATATCAACCTCCTGCAGCGTTCAGTACATTCTTTTCAGACAGAATAGTTTGCTGAGGGGTAGACTACAGGGTTTCCCTCATTGCAATGGAATCAAGTGTTCCWCCTTTCACTCACTGGTGCTGTGCATGAAATATTTACACCAAATCCCTTTCTGTCTCTCAGAGCATGACAACACTTTCCATAATGGATGAATGGATTGATTCAGTACACCTGACTTTTAGATGCTACGTGTGCGTCTCCATTGTAACCTGGATTTCCATTGTAAAAAATAAAGATGTTTTTGTTGTCACATACACCAGATAGGTGCAGGGAAATGTATTGTTTTACAGGGTCAGCCATACTAGCACAGTGCCCCTGGACCAAATTAGGCTTAAGAGCCTTGCTCAAGGGCACATAGATTTCACACCTTGTTGGCTCGGTTATTCAAACCAGCAACCTTTTGGTTACTGGCCCAACGCTCTAGCTGCTACGCTACATGCCGCCCCACTACTATAGAGTCCAATTGATAATAGCTGACTGTAACATACCCAGGATATCGTATGATATTTAACTTGTATTTGGGAATAAAGTTACGATTTTTTTCCCACTCTCCCTCCCACCACCCATAGATCATTTCAAATGTATATCTTCACATATCACAACCAGACACAACAAGTCACCCTATGACAGTGGGATTCAAAGTTGGGGTCATGAACCTCCAGTTCGGTTGCCAAAATTGTACATTTTTATAGATGTTTTTTTTTTATCGTAAAATAAGAGTACAGATTATTGTATGGGACAATATACAAACGTTTTTGATTTTATTGAGTGAATGTATTCGTGACTATTGTCCAATGTCCTCTGTCACATAAGCAAAAGTCTTGCCTGATTATGTATGTCCAGACGTCGATTAACACCTGTTTATTATGAAAAGCACATTTATTGACTGTTTTTGATGTGGGGATATTTATCATGTGGAATATATTGCCTCAATGTGTTTGTACCTTTTTCATACCTTTATTGAAGTTGATTGTCAATTAGGTAATTGGTAGGGTTTGTGATGTATTCTGGGTAATAGGTATTGCTACAAGAAGCTTATAATTTCTTTGCTTGTTAGACAAGACATCCAGGTAACAGGTTGGCTTGCTGCCGGTTAGTGCTGAGCGATTAACCAACATCAGTTCTATTTCATTCAGTTTTTTTTCTGTGAGCTCAATAGTCAAATTGCACAGTATATCTATAGATTAATCAGATCCAGCCTGAACTGTGTGATGTAGTAGGGAGTTGTAGTTTCCAGCAGGCCAATATTCTACATAGTTTAGTGCATAAAACATGGTAATTAACTACAATGACCATAATCTAATTGTCCGGTCTGTGTTTCCAAAGACAGTACAGTCTGAAACGATGCATGTTTCTTTACGCCTGCTACAGAGGAGACAAGAATGCGGTATCGTGAGGGGATGTAGAGATCAGCTGTTGCTTGGCCAGGTATCTCTACCTGAAAATACATGATCAAAGTAATTGATAGTTGGTATTCAGCAGTCATAAAAGCATGCGTTACTTACTTTGAAGAACTACAAAATTGTGATTTGTCAGACAGCATAGGCAGCAGCTCTATAGAGATTAAATGATGACTTGGAATGAATTAAGAAAGTAATCAAATAAAACAAATGTAATATACACAATAATTGAATTATTTTATTAAAGTAAACTAATGTGAATAAATGATGGTTAATAAGTGATAAGCAGTACTGGGCAGTCACTACCATCATGGGACTTTTCATTGTATTCATTGTTTTATTCTGTGTTGTTACAGCATTCAACACAAATATTTGAAACCGAAATCGAAAACCTTTCATTTTTAATGTAACCGAAACCAAACCGACCTCAAAAAGCACTAATGGTTCAGCACTACTGCCAGGTTTCCAGGCATGATTGAAGCCTGTGTTTTCTTTGGTTAGAGATTTATTTGGTTCCCGTCTGTAGACCTGCGTTGTTGCAAAAACAAAATCCATGGTCAACTTCACAGTATTTATTGGTTACTTTTAATTTCAAGGTTATTTGTTGATGTAAAAAATGTAAATGTACCGCTTTTAAGGTTGTCATTAGATTTTTAGAGAAATTATTGTGAAAAAAAGTAGGGTCCCCAGAAATTCTGGTGGGAAAAAAATGGGGTCCAGGCTGAAAAAGTTTGAATACCACTGGAAGCCAAATGAGAAGGCCTAATACGATGAGTCATTATTCCTATCTATCACAATGAAGTAGGATTCTTTCCTGTGGATCAGCGGGGAAGATCACAGTGTGGAGTGCTGGGTAGGCATGTGAGGCCCAACCCCAATCACTCCGTTATAGGAGGATGACATGGCTTAGGGACCACAGGAGAACATGCGTTCACCAGCTGCCAAGCAGGCAGATGCACCTCAGTCCTCCTCAGCCCTCGACAGAAACACTGTGTGACAGACACAGTCCATGAGCCAGGCAGAATTAGTCCTATCAAACACTCCATTTCCCCATTGATCTGTGAACAGCGGTGGCGCTCAGCGAGGGAAGCAATGGAGGATAGCTAGCTAGACGCTGGGCCTGAAATCGATGGGCCCTCAATGAATCTCCAAGCGCTCCAGGGCTATGCACAAAAGGCTGTGCCACTCAGAGGCCAAGACGAGCCCTGGAGCTCACCACAAACTCCTTCACCTCCATTCCCGCTCCACTCCCTCTCTCATTGATACTGCTTCAATAGTTAAAGCCTCTATTCATATCATCTATTCATATTATCTGATCCTTTCAGTAGCATTTCAACAAAAGAAACGGAGGCAATAAAGTTTTTAGCCGTGGAAGAAAAGAGCCGTTAAAATGAATAAATGAAAAGACAGTAGAAAGAGGAACGACTGGGGGGTGTTAGCTTTCTACTAGCTTCTATTAGCTTTCTAAAGCTACATGCAAAATACTGGACCACAGTCATCTTCCAAAGAACGAAAATGTACACTTGATCTTTTTTTCATGTTAATATTTTGAACGGAATAGATGATATGGTAATCCAACCATTACAACTCTCTACTGGTATGACAGAGGGAGATATCCTAACAAATGAGGGGGATTTATGCACTAGCATGCTGTGGTAAGTAGCCATACATAAATAAAACATGCATTGAATTCTATCCTCCTAAAGGCTCAGAGGAAAATTCCCATTTTCTTAAACCAGCAAGAATTCAATTATACATAGATCGTATTTAGAGATAAGTGTAGCCTTCCAAAGCATTGTTTTAGGTTTAAATAAACTTTCCGCTGTTCATCCAACCTCAGCCGCTCACAGATTAGGAAAACAAATAGGCCTAAAACTTGTGAACAGGGAGAAGTAACTCCCTCCCSTCCCTGTCCTATGCCTAGTATTGTTGTTGCAAAATGTAATGCGTACATGACAATATTCTGTTATCTTAGTGAGAAGGTGACCTACAATAACGGTGTAACGGTGTTTATGTAGGCTAGAGAGATGGCTATCAATGTCACTAAACCAGGGTGCTAAACCTAGTTCTGGAAATGACAGATTACTCAGATTACAGAGTCCTATAACTGCCTGGACACCTGGCGGGTTTATATACTCCTTAAGACGTCATTGTGATATCTTATTACTTAGCAATAATAAAGCTACAGTAGGTACAACAACCTCTAATGCCTGGTACAGAGCTATGAGAGGGCCAGGAGTTTTTCCTGACTTTGTGAGAAACTCCAGGCCTTAGTAAGATCAGGTCATCACGTCACTCTCGATGGTGGCCCCTAGTTTAAAACGTGATGCCAGACTATCTCAAAAGAACACAATTCACTTGTTGGTTTAGCTATTACTTTCGGTTGACTCTTATTGAAAGGGAAAATGAAGTTTGAGTATTTTTCTATTTGTCCTTGGGGAAAGTAGKATGGATATACKCCTCTGAGATGTTTTAGTTATATTTTAGAGAAGCAGAAAAATGCTTKATCCAGACACACAGTACATTAAAAGGATGTATTTCTTGTTGAGTTTTTGCCTGTTTGTTTCATCATCACACCTTAAGATACATTTCTAAACAGATGAAAAACATCTTGACTACGGAGTGCAGTGAAAGACTGGTTGCAAACACAGCCACCAGGTATACAGTATGACCGGAACAACAGTATGACCTGAACAACATAAAAGTTCACAAAACCCCAGAAAAAAAACAGATCTTACTGTATTGCTAGATATTTCTGCACTGTTGGAGCTAGAAACACAAGCCTTTCGCTGCATCCGCGATAACATCTGCAAAACTGTGTACGTGACCAATAACCTTTGATTTGATTTGATAGAAAAAACCTCCACCAGCCAGAGGAAGATAGTCAAAGTCATGGTTAACAAACCTCCACCAGCCAGAGGAAGATAGTCAAAGTCACGGTTAACAATGGCTGTGGGTAAATGTTGTCTCCGTACATCAACCTTGGAGCTATCAAGCTGAGGGGGAGCAAGTCTTTACTCATGATCCTCCATCCTTCATTGAGGCTTGTCGCCATTTTTCAGTGTTCAGGTGTGTATGTTGTGTGTATGGTGTGTGTATTCATATTTCTCAGTTGGAAAGGTCAGGCAGTGACTGAGTGACTGTGTGACTGTATTATTTCGGGACTGTGTGACTGTATGACTATTATTTTGTGACTGTATTATTTTGTGAGTGTATTATTGTGTGACAGTMTGGCTGTATTATTGTGTGACTGTGTGCAGACCGTCCTCATTATCTCTACTAACAGCCACGCACTACCAATCTCCAGAGATATCCTCATATGAACACAAACNTGTGTATGGTGTGTATATTCAGATTTCTCAGTTGGAAAGGTCAGGCAGTGACTGAGTGACTGTATGACTGTATTATTTTGTGATTGTATTATTCTGTGACTGGATGACTATTATTTTGTGACTGTATTATTGTGTGACTGTATGATTGTGTGACTGTGTTATTCTGTGACAGTGTGGCTGTATTATTGTGTGAAAGTGTGACTGTGTGCAGATGGGTCTCATTATCTCTACTAACAGCCACGTACTACCAATCTTATGAACACAAACAGTGTGTGTGTGTGTGTGTGTGTGCGTGCGTGCGTGAGTGCGTGCGTGAGTGCGTGCGTGCGTGCGTGCGTGTGTGTGCGTTGCAAGGTGCCGAATAGAGCAGGATTCTACGTAGCCGAGGCAACAGGCTTGTTTAATGATAAAACACATTAATAATGATGACAAGCAGGGGCTCAGTGAGTGCAGCAGAGCTGAAAAGACTCAAATGGAAGACATCAAATTATGCGTGAATGCCTCCATTACATTCAACAAATTACATTTAGCATCTAGACACCCACTCTSTYTKRCKCACKCRKWAKKCRCTCRKRWTTRTCTRRWRKAKWKMCMCTCTCTRWCACWRTRWKAKACACACACACYCACTATCCAAAGATCCTAGGATCTCTCCCTTGCAAAAAGCATACAGTCCATTAACCACCACCAGAGTATAAACTCTCCAAACAAACAGCCCCTCTTSATGATAAACAGTCTCAATGCAAARATCTCTTATTTAGATKTTTTTCCACTTGACTGCCAGTATATCTGTTGAGCTGTGAGCTGTTTGAAGTAAGACAGATGGGAATCCCATGTCTGTTTTAGAAAAGTCTACTCTACCTAAATGTCTCTCAAAAAATGAGCAGCTTTGTGCTCATGTGGATCGTCACAACTCTCCAGAAAAAATCGAAGTAAAAAGKTTTCCTTTAAGCGTCTCCGTGCACCCCTGCAGGCTAGCGTGCAGCTTGAGCTGCGTTGCCTCAGCAGTTTAGCATGTTAAACACTGTTACGGTGCATTAGCATTAGTCCTCCTGTCTTCTGCATTCGAAGGCTTTACTCAACAAAGATGCCCATGTTTGTTTGTGTTTTGTTTCTGGCTCATGCAAATTAGCATATTTTATGAATATTCATTTTTAACAGGGACTTGGGGACTTGAGATGGCGGTACTAGGGCGGAGCTGAAATATTACCATTTTCCGGAAGCGTTTTTACCCCCTCTTCGTTTTTGATCAGAATTCATCATAGTGAGACGGGTGGAAGTCACGCTTGAATTAGCTGTGGGAAGCCTCTGGCTATTGGAGAGATGTGTTACCTCTCTTTCTGAGGGGTTGGGGTAAATGCGGAGGACACATTTCGGTTGAATGCATTCAGTTGTGCAACTGACTAGGTATCCCCTTTCCTATCCGTCCTTCATTTCGTCTTGTTTTAAATCCTTCTTGTTTGCTGGAAGTAGCAGCTTTTTTTGTTCACTTTAGATCCTGTCTCTCTTGCCAGTTGTGTTCCTCTGATCCCCTCTCACATGCAGGCCTGACTGTCAGCCAAGTGACAGCAGCCTGTCCCTCTAACCTCACACTGTTAGCACCTCAGTCATCTCCATATCTCTCTCTCCTCATCTCCCTCTCTCCCTCTCTCTCTCTCTCTCTCTCTCTCTCTCTCTCTCTGTGTGTGTGTGTGTACCTTTATCAGCTCTCTCTCAAAAGCTTCCAATTTAGATCAGTCCTCCTAATTGAAGAGACAATTGAAGAGACGTTGGTGAAAGCACCTTGAGACACTAGTTCATTAAATCAGGTCTGAAAGACAGCATTTGTGTACGCCTTGGGGAGTTTGTTGGGCTTTTGATTAAAGCGCTGTCGCTCCTCTCGTACGTGCTCTCTGGTTTTCTCCCTCTATCACACAGGCAGTGTGTTCATATGTTTATGCTACTTTCTTTCAGCTAAGGAGCGTTGTTTTGATGTCAGTCATAGGAAACTGTGGACGAGTGGACGACGGAGGTTATCACAAAGGACTGATCGTTTTCAACGTGAATGTCAGTGCCAAAGACAGTGAGGCTAAATAATGAATAATACTTTAACAATAAACTATTTGCATTAACATTATAGATGCATGAATAGTGTCGAAGGGCCCCAAGGATTTAATTAACTGCAGTGCGATATCAATATGTTAAACCCACAATGTTATGCAAACACCAGCTCCAATGTGCTCTTTAGCTCTGACGGTGGAAGCTTGACTGTGTCTTGACTTCACTACTATAGGTGCAAAACAGTCTACTGCAGAACTTTAAAGGCCACAGGCTTACTTTTAACATCACTCAATACTTTTTGGAATCAAACTTTGACTCTATACTTCTGACTTACCAACCATGAATTTGCAACGAATCAGCAACTGAAAATGTTTCACTTAACCTGAAAGTAGAAAAAGTATTGAACTGAAAGAACAAACCAAACCTAAGAGGACTGATTTAAAATGATAGTACTGTTAACACTCAATCGATTTTAGAAGCTTTGTTTTGAGCAGTGAAGACCCATCTACAATACAGTATGTTCATTCAAACCGACACATTCACAGAGCAAGGGAGGCCGCTGAGGGGAGGACGGCTTATAATAATGTCTGGAACGGAGCAATGAAATGGGATCAAGCACATAGAATTCATGTATTTGATTCATTCCACTTACTCCGCTCCAGTCATTACCACGACAACATCCTCCCCAATTCAGGTGCCACCAACCTCCTGTGTCACACACCACTTCCACAATCATCCCCACCCCCTCCTCAACGACAGCTTGGCATTACAATGCGAAGGGTTTCAAAGCGTGAGACAAGATGTAACCAGCCTGGCTAAAGCTGCTAGAGGACAAGATGTAACCAGCCTGGCTAAAGCTGCTAGAGGACAAGATGTAACCAGCCTGGCTAAAGCTGCTAGAGACAGATGGGAACCAGCCTGGCTAAAGTGCTAGAGAAAAGATGTACAGCTGGTTAAAGCTGCTAGAGACAAGATGGAACGCAGCCTGGCTAAAGCTGCTAGAGGACAAGATGGAACCAGCTGTAAAGCTGCTAGAGACAAGATGAACCAGCCTGGCTAAAGCTGCTGTAGAGGACAGATGGATACCAGCCTGGCTAAAGCTGCTAGAGGACAAGATGGAACCAGCCTGGCTAAAGCTGCTAGAGAAACAAGATGACCAGCCTGGCTAAAGCTGCTAGAGAACAAGATGGACCAGCCTGGCTAAAGCTGCTAGAGAGCAATGGAACAGTGCTAAGCTCTAGAGGACAAGATGAACCAGCTGGCTAAAGCTGCTAGAGGACAAGATGGAACCAGCTGGCTAAAGCTGCTAGAGACAAGATGGACAGCCTGGCTAAAGCTGCTAGAGGACAAGATGGAACCAGCCTGGCTAAAGCTGCTAGAGACAAGAGGAACGCCTGGCTAAGCTGCTAAGGACAAGATGGAACCAGCTGGCTAAAGCTGCTAGAGAACAAGATGTAACCAGCCTGGCTAAAGCTGCTAGAGGACAAGATGGAACCAGCCTGGCTAAAGCTGCTAGAGGACAAGAGATGAACAGCCTGGCTAAGCTGCTAAGAGAACAAGATGGAACAGCCTGGTAAGCTGCTAGAGGACAAGATGGAACCAGCCTGGTAAAGCTGCAGAGGACAAGATGGAACCAGCTGGCTAAAGCTGCTAGAGACACAGATGGACCAGACCTGGCTAAAGCTGTAGAAACAAGATGGAACCAGCCTGGCTAAAGCTGCTAGAGAGGACAAGATGGAACCAGCCTGGCTAAAGCTGCTAGAGGCAAGATGGAACCAGCCTGGCTAAAGCTGCTAGAGGACAAGATGGAACCAGCCTGGCTAAAGCTGCTAGAGACAAGATGTAACCAGCCTGGCTAAAGCTGCTAGAGGACAAGATGGAACCAGCCTGGCTAAAGCTGCTAAGGGACAGAGAGAACCGCCTGGCTAAGCTGCTCATAGGACAGATGGAACCAGCCTGGTTAAGCTGCTAGGAAACAAGATGGAACCAGCCTGGCTAAAGCTGCTAGAGGACAAGATGGAACCAGCCCTGGCTAAAGCTGCTAGAGAACAAGATGTAACCAGCCTGGCTAAGCTGCTAGAGAACAAGATGGAACCAGCCTGGCTAAAGCGTGCTAGAGGACAGATGGAACCAGCCTGGCTAAAGCTGCTTGAGGGACAATGTGAACCAGCCTGGCTAAAGCTGCTAGAGGACAAGATGGAACCAGCCTGGCTAAAGGCTTAGAGGACATGGAACCAGCTGGCTAAGCTGCTAGAGAACAAGATGGAACCAGCTGGCTAAAGCGCTTAGAGGACAGATGAACCAGCCTGGCAAAGCTGGCTAGAGGACAAGATGGAACCAGCCTGGCTAAAGCTGCTAGAGAACAAAGAGGTAACCAGCCTGGCTAAAGCTGCTAGAGAACAAGATGGAACCAGCCTGGCATAAAGGCTGCTAGAGAGACAAGATGGAACCAGCCTGGCTTAAAGCTGCTTAGAGAGAAAGACAATGTAACGCCTGGCTAAAGCTGCTAGAGGACAAGATGGAACCAGCCTGGCTAAAGCTGCCTGAGGAGCAAGACTGGAACGCGAGCCTGGCTACAAGTCTTGCTTTAGAGAACAAGATGGAACCAGCCTGGCTAAAGCTGCTAGAGGACAAGATGGAACCAGCCTGGCTAAAGCTGCTAGAGAACAAGATGTAACAAGCCTGGCTAAAGCTGCTAGAGAACAAGATGGAACCAGCCTGGCTAAAGCTGTTAGAGGAGATATAAAGCTGTCAGTCACCTCTAATCCTATACTACTTTCGTACCCATTTAAACCACCATCCCAGGCCTACCACTCAGGGCACAAAAAAGAACAGCTCCCACAAATGGATAACCCATGGTTCGCGCAAGGGAATAGAATATGGAAACAAGCGTCCCAAATGGACTTTTGACATTCCAAGCATAACCATGTCTAGGCAGTGTCTACCTTTTCCTTATTAGAGTCAGGGGTACCTAGGTGTCTTTACTCAATGCACCAAGGTCCTCTAGGAAACTAGCCTGTAAAAGACAGAGACAAGACAGTAAGCTGGGCGAGGGAACAAGGCTTAGGTGAAGATTACGACATACACAAA
This sequence comes from Salvelinus sp. IW2-2015, assembly GCF_002910315.2. NCBI lineage: Eukaryota > Metazoa > Chordata > Actinopteri > Salmoniformes > Salmonidae > Salvelinus > Salvelinus sp. IW2-2015. The sequence continues at coordinate 2,362,944 of NC_036840.1, read as the reverse complement.
AGCCAACAGTAGTAAATTCCCTTCGCTTAGTGTCTCACCTCAGCTTACCCTGACAAGAGATTGCTACTGTGTGTGGGATATATAAGACCAATGCAGTGGAGGCTGGTGGGGGGAGTTATAGGAGGATGGGATGTACTAGCTGGAATGGAATTAATGGAACAGAGTCAAACATGTGATATACATATGTTTGATACAGTTCCATATATTCCATTCCAGATATTACAATGACCCTGTCCTTCTATAGCTCCTCTTGAGGTGGTCCAAAATCATATTGGTTTGTGTTCCCTTAAACAAAGTAAATGCATGTCCTGTGTCGCATTGATTTCAGTCCTCCACACAACCTATATTTTTCAGTTCCTTTTCAGATAATTAAAACTTTTAGTTTGTTATCACTAACCTGTTCACTTTTGTACAAGTGAATTGTGGCTGGTTATTTTCAGTCATTTTCTCTTGAGACCCTTGTCACTYACGTCCTAATTGACTCCAGATGTACCCACATGCTAGTAGCAGGTGTGTGGAGTGAACAAATTAGTGCTTGTGCCCAACATTCAAACACCTTTTCCAAGTTGTTTTTATTAATATATTCCACAAGCACCTGTCTCAGGTTAGATATCCATAGAGGGAGGGTTTTAATTCAATATGAAAGCATTCCTCTATTGTACTTGTGTGTGGATGTGCAATATATTCTGTTCAGTCGTTTCTGTTTGTCCAGATTGGAGTTAACATTGAAGTGTAGATAAACAGCCGGGGATGATGTCGTGTCTGTGGTGATCGGTCTGGGTGGATAGTAGTCTAGACTAAACAGGATTGAAAATGTTCTTTGAGCTCTCGATCAATAACTGAATTTGAATAGCCCTCAAAGGTTAATCAAGTTCATGTGATTTGATCGTAAGCAAGTTGTTGGAGCAGGTCCTTAGCTTGGAGTATGAAGATGGGGAAATGAAGGCWACCTTAATATCGGCATCAGGAATAAGTTACTACGTTTTGACGACATACAGTAAATGTCTACATGTTGGTGGTAAATAGTGGGTGTGCTGAATTATACCTCTTACCATCCTTCCTATGATTAAAACCTAATCTTCCTCTCCCACCAAGTGTTAGAGTGCTCATGTATCGTAACCCTTACTATTATACCGTGACATTTTCATTTATAAAGCGTTTATCATATAGACCTACAGAAGCTTTTGTGTTAAATACACCTCAATACTCCACCATGAACAAATGCTCTTACGATTCCAGAACAGATTTTGTTCATTCTGATGCGGCTGGGATCTTCCAACTGTATGACGTAGAGATCCAATTGCTTTTAAATACTTTGGGCACCGACTGGAGTCAACTGACAGACAGCAGAAGGCTCTCATGATCTGTCGTAGTTGCAGACAGACAGCAACCTCTCTCCCCCTCCATTCTGTTGTGTAATCCTAAACGAGCACCAGGGCTTTGTTCAATAGGCAACCCTTATGAAACGTTGCAAGTCGAAAGTCAAGAATAGAGCGGACGTTATTCCTTCTTCTACAGAGGCTTGATTGTTCTACAGTTTATATTTCTATCAGTTTKTWTTTCTTCCAAAACGTTGTGACTTGCTGAATGCAGCCCACATCCCTTCTCTCATGAAATACTGAACAGGCTCTACTGTCTTCCTCTGCTAATACAGGCAGCAATGGCCTTGTGCTTCATCATGCTTACAGCTCTCTGCCTTGCTTGGCTTCCACACATCTGGAGTCTCTTTTTTGTCTTAGTATAGCYGGTCTTTCCATTGATTTCTGTTCATAATATTTCTTGTTCAGCGGCTTAAATTATATCTATGGTCACAACTTCACTGAGACCTCCATGTGTAGGTGTTTTTTGTCTCTTGAGAGAACAGCTTTTGTTGCATTCAAAGTCATGGAAACGCTTGAGTTCTAGTCCTTCTCATTAACTACACACTGCCCTCTTCTGGGCTGTCCTAGGTACTGCCTGGAGAAATGAGGACCAGTGTTATAACATTTATGAGAGTTACTGTAAAATGTCAAATCCTCCTAGTGATAGAGGGCTACTGTATGATTTCACATATAGGACGTTTCCAGTCATTCATAAACAGGCAGGCTCAGTACTATGGCTGAATAACATGTTTGTGACGTTCAGATCATGTATTCCCTTATGCATGGACTATGAAGGAGTTGTTGTGTCTGGCATGTTAAGGGTGGTCTGTGTCCTGAGGCGAAAACTATTAACCTATGATAACAAATCATTTTGACAGGCTTTGATTTTACACCAAGTCTCCACTGAGCCTGAATCATTCAAATATCAGTCCTATGAGACGCTGATCTAATGCGAGTAGTGGCGGAACAGGAATTTGACACTGGTGCTTCTCCTGAGTGCCCGCCATTTTGGATTGGACACTAAACAACAAAGACAGACAACACAGTCTGAATGGAGAAATACATATGGTCATAGTGCCCAATCAATCAAAATTCAGCAAGTATGCAACAGTAGTCAAAGCAGAATGATCACCTTCCGTGGTACAAGCACCAGATTGTCATGAGAGAGAGAGGCTCACGTCTGCCATGTACATCTAATAGTCTAATTTCTCTTCCAGAGAGTCTTATTCTAGTGTCTGTCGGCAAACAAACACTGCATTCCCTCTGAGCACAGATGTCAGTTCAACGTCTAGTTTTGATTGACATTTGGTTGAGTTGTCAACTAACGTAAATTCAACGTGAAATCAACAAAATAGTTCACCATGTTATTGGATTTAGCTTAAAGGTTGGCTGAAAAAATGATGAAATTTCCTAACATTGATTACTTTTTTTCTAATCCAATCAGTTTTCCACATTGATTCTACATCATCACGTTGAATTATTTGGTTGAAATGAAGTGGAAACATTATTGATTCAACCAATTTTTGCCCAGTGGGTGTGTGTGTATGTTCTGAATATGGAACCAGAAGATATTTACAGGCACGTGGATGGAGCGCTGTCTCTATTTAACTACTTGCACTTCTATTTCTGACTTTCTGCTAATTTAAATGAATTACACCATCTGTCATTATGGGCTAGATGCACTATATCCCTGGTTTCAGAGACAGTCTTATTTTCAGCTCCTCGGGATGCAGAGAGGGAGGTTATTTATTGAAAATGGTGGGTGTGAACAGATTGGACAACCCTGTTACGTCAAGGACATGACTCCAAGCCAAAACAAGTCATGTTATTGCATTGTCTTCGGGGCTATTTGGATGGAGGGCCATGGGATGGGCCATGCCTCCAGTATACAAGTATATTCCTCAAATCCTGTGTTTCTCCAATGTTTTCTGTAAGCTATGGTACTTCCTACTTAAGGGTCTGATTACAATATACTGTAACTAACTTTAAAACTGACAAAAACATTCATGTCAGTGAACCATCAGAGGTACCGGTCAGCATCATCTCTGGGACCGATGCTTGTCCCAGAACCGGAGGTTGAGAAACATTGCTCAAATGGTTCTTGCCCAGGGACCCCCTCCCAGGCCAACCGGCGACCCAAAGATGTGTGTCTTGTCTTATCATCAGGTGAATGATAATGGGAAGTAGAAGTAATCAACATTTTAAAATMAATGGATTTGGTAGAAAGGTTCATTATTGTAACCTCCCCACAGTTCACTGGAAGAGGAAGTGGAAACTCTAGGAGAGCTTCGAAGCTAATTTCCAACAATTCTACACAGTTTGACATGGAGCTGAGACAATTTTGCAGTTTWAAATTTTTTGCAATTCTATGCATTTTGCAATGGATAATGCTGTGTTCTTCTCAAACATTATAACAAAGTCAATGGGCAGGTGCTCTGAATGGCCTTAAACTTTTTTTTTTATTCTCGCTGACTGTCTAGCTTTTATTTGATGGTTAGTTCTACATTCTCAAAGATAATTAAAAATATATACAGTACCAGTCAAAAGTTTGGACACACCTAATAATTCAAGGMTTTTTRTTTMTTTTTTTTACTATTTTCTACATTGTAGAATAATAGTGAAGACATCAAAACTATGAAATAACACATATGTAATCATCTAGTAACCAAAAAAGTGTTAAACAAATTAAAATGTATTTTAGAATTTAGATTCTTCAAAGTAGCCACCCTTTGCCTTGATGACAGATTTGCACACTCTTGGCATTCTCTCAACCAGCTTCATAAGGTAGTCACCTGGAATACATTTCAATTAACAGGTGTGCCTTGTAAAAAGTTCATTTATGGAATTTTCTTAATGTGTTTGAGCCAATCAGTTGTGTTGTGACAAGTTAGGGGTGGTATACAGAATATAGCCCTATTTGGTAAAAGACCAAGTCCATATTATGGCAAGAACAGCTCAAATAAGCAAAGAGAAATGACAGTCCATCATTACTTTAAGACATGAAGGTCAGTCAATCCATAACATTTCAAGAACTTTGAAAAGTGTGGTCGCAAAACCATCAAGAGCTATGATGAAACTGGCTCTCATGAGGACCGCCTGTCACGTTCTTTACAAGAGTGGCCCAAGGCGTAGAGTTCCACATATTTATTTCAGTGAAACTTAAAACAACAAAGAATAAATGAACGTGCAGTTGGTAGCGCACATTAGCACTAAACAAAAACAATATCCCACAACAKAGGTGGGAAAAGGACCAGACTAAGTATGATCCCCAATTGGAGGCAACYACCATCAGCTGCCTCCAATTGGGAACCATACTCACACCAACATAGAAAATAAAGACTAGAAAAACCCCTAGGCACGCCCTGATCTAAAACACCATAGAGAACCCKGAGGGCTCTCTATGGCCAGGGCGTGACACCGCCACAGGAAAGGAAGACCCAGAGTTACCTCTGCTGCAGAGGATAAGTTCATTAGATTTACCAGCCTCAGAAATTGCAGCCCAAATAAATGCTTCACAGAGTTCAAGTAACAGACACATCTCAACATAAACTGTTCAGAGGAAACTGTGTGAATCAAGCCTTCATGGTCAAATTGCTGCAAAGAAACCACTACTAAAGGACACCAATAAGAAGAAGAGACTTGCTTCGGCCAAGAAACATGAGCAATGGACATTAGACCGGTGGAAATCTGTCCCTTGGTCGGATGAGTCCAAATTTGAGATGTTTGGTTCCAACCGCCGTGTCTTTGTGTGACGCAGACTAGGTAAACGGATGATCTCCGCATGTGTGGTTCCCACCATGAAGCATGGATAATGAAYTGTGGTGGTGCTTTGCTGGTGACATTGTCAGTGATTTATTTAGAACTCAAGGCACACTTAACCAGTATGGCTACCACAGCAGTCTAAAGCGATACGCCATCCCATCTGGTTTGCGCTTAGTGGGACTATCATTTGTTTTTCAACAGGACAATGACCCAACACACCTCCAGGCTGTGTAAGGGCTACTTGACCAAGAAGGAGAGTGATGGAGTGCTGCATCAGATGACCTGGCCTCCACAATCACCCGACCTCAACCCAATTGAGATGGTTTGGGATGAGTTGGACCGCAGAATGAAGGAAAAGCAGCCAACAGCTGTTCAGCATATATGGGAACTCCTTCAAGATTGTTGGAAAAGCATTCATCATGAAGCTGGTTGAGAGAATGCCAAGAGTGTGCAAAGCTGTTATGAGGTCAAAGGGTGGCTACTTTGAAGAATCTAAAATATATTTTGATTTGTGTAACATTTTTTTTTTTTACTACATGATTCCATGTGTTATTTCATAGTTTTGATGTCTTCACTATTATTCTACAATGTAGAAAATATAAAAAATAAAGAAAAACCCTTGAATGAGTAGGTGTGTCCAAACTTTTGACTGGTACTGTATATAGTTCAATATCTTTTCTGAATGCTTTGTATCTGGTTTTGGTCAGTTAAGTTGTATTTAAGAATGCTGTTCATTAATAACTATAGCTCAGCATTCAACACCATAGTACCCTCCAAGCTCATCATTAAGAGTGAGGCCCTGGGTCTGAACCCCGCCCTGTGCAATTGGGTTCTAGACCTCCTGACAGGCCGCCCCCAGGTGGTGAAGGTAGGAAACAACATCTCCACTTTGCTGATCCTCAACACTGGGGCCCCACAAGGGTGTGTGCTCAGCCCCCTCCTGTACTCCCTGTTCAACCATGACTGCTTGGCCATGCACGCCTCCAACTCAATCATCAAGTTTGCAGATGACGCAACAGTAGTAGGCTTGATTACCAACAATGACGAGACAGCCTGCAGGGAGGAGGTGAGGGCTCTAGGAGTGTGGTGTCAGGAAAATAACCTCTCACTCAACATCAACAAAACAAAGGAGATGATCATGGACTTCAGGAAACAGGGAGCACCCCCCTATCCACATCGACGAGACAGCAGTGGAGAAGGTGGAAAGTTTTAAGTTTCTCGGCGTACATATCACTGGCAAACTGAAATGGTCCTCCCACACAGATAGTGTGATAAAGAAGGCGCAACAGCGTCTATTCAACCTCAGGAGGCTGAAGAAATTTGTCTTGTCACCTAAAACCCTCACGAACTTTTACAAATGCACAATTGAGAGCATACTGTCTGGCTGTATCACCACCTGGTATGGCAACTGCACCACCCTCACAACCGCAGGGCTCTCCAGCGGGTGGTGCAGTCTGCACAATAATGCATCATTATGCAAACTACCAACTCTCCAGGACACCTACAGCACCCGATGTCACAGGAAGGCCAAAAAGATCATCAAGGACAAGAACTACCCGAGCCACTGCCTGTTCAATCCGTTATCATCCAGAATGCGGGGTCAAGACAGGTGCACCAAAGCTAGGACCGAGAGACTGAAAAACAGCTTCTATCTCAAGGCAATCAYACTGTTAAATAGCCATCACTAGCACAGAGAGGCTGCTGCCAACATACACAGACTTGAAATCATTGGCCACTTTAATAAATGGYACACTAGTCACTTTAATAATGTCACTTTAATAATGTTTACATATCTTGCATTACTCATCTCATATGTATATACTGTATTCTATACTATCTACTGTATCTTAGTCTATGCCACTCAGACATTGCTCATCCATATATTTATATATTCTTAATTCCATTCCTTTACTTAGATTTGTGTGTATTAGGTATTTGTTGTGAAATTGTTAGATATTACTTGTTAGATATTGCTGCACTGTCAGAACTAGAAGCACAAGCATTTCGCTACACCCGCAATAACATCTGCTAAACACGTGTATGTGACCAATAAAATTAGATTTATTTGATTTGATTTAGAGATATAGGGATACCTGATCTGTTGCATGATCTGCTAGTGTGTAGATATAGGGATACTAGAACTTTTAGATGATCTGCTAGTGTACAGATATAGGGATACTAGAGCTGTTGGATGATCTGCTAGTGTAGAGATATAGGGCTAATAGAGCTGTTTGATGAAGTGCATGCAGCCAGCCAGCCACTGTCGAAAACATGTGCAGCAGAGCCATGAGAGATCCAACGCCTGGGGCCCTGTGACGTCAGTCAGCAGAGAGGGCTGATGGGAATTCGATACACAGCAACGCTGCCTAATTTATTCCACAATAAAACCGACAGAAGCTTGTTTGTCTGTTTCTATGTGCTATGGCTGTGGAATGTACTACAGTATATGCACACATTATTTACTGATGCTGAAAGATTCATCGGAGAAAAATTATTTGTCGTTGCATTGATTTGTCATTAAAGAGTTTCATATTTGTATGCACTGTATGAAGTCAAGTCCACCCTTTGTTATGAAAATGTTCCAGCAGCCTAAAAGTGTTAATAGTTAGCTGGCAGTGGAGGCTGCTGAGGGGAGGACGGCTCATAATAATGGCTGGAAAGGAGTCAATGGAATCAACCAATGATATGGAATGATGTCATTCCATTGACTCCATTCCAGACATTATTATGAGCAATCCTCCCCTCAGCAGCCTCCACTGTTAGCTAGGTATTTTGAATGTTATCGTCTCAAGCCATACTAACCAGAACTATTCTGTCATGAAACAATTAGCGTCTCCTTTGCGGCACATTTGCGGAACATTTGAATCAGAGTACCACACATAAAATACAACATCAACTCCACAATGTCTTAGTCAGCTTTATCCACTCCCATTGCCAAAACCAAAGGTCCCAAACACGCACGCACGCACGCACGCACGCACACACGAGTAAAAGCATTTGCATGTGAAATTCCCGCCTCAGTTTGTTTTCAGAAGCTATTTCATGTATTCTCCTTACTGAGGATCTGCCAACCCTGTCTACAACTTCATCTGTTCACATCACTGGCCTCTTCAACACATGCTATCCCCATCCATCACACATGTATTGTTATCCTGGTTCCCAAATGGCACCCTATTCCTATATAGTGCACTACTTTTGACCAGGGCCCCTAGGGATAGGATGCCATTTGGGATGCACACCCTGATAACCCACCAACATGAGTATCTGTAACGCATACGCAGGGAGTTAGGAAGCAGGTGCAGAAGTGAGTTTAATAATAAACATGACAATAATACAAAACAGAAGCTGCATACTGAACGTAACCAAAACCAACACTGCCTGATGAATGAGGCAACTGAGGGCTATATGAACGGAGAGTTATCTGGGTGGTGATGAAGTCCAGGTGTGCTTAACGATGGGGAGCAGGTGTGCGCAATGATGGTTGCCAGGTGAACGCAGTGTGGGTTGCCAGGACCGGTGGTTAGTAGACCCTAAATACATGCTTCTTTCCAAAGGACAACTTGCAAGTACATTGAGGAGCTCTTTTTTGCTATAGAGTGCTTATAGCTTTCCACTTTCATCCTCCTCAAAGGGAATAACAACACTCCTGGGAGCCAGCATACATGACAACCTCCACTCAATCCCTATGTTTCTTCTCAGAAGAACAAAACGTTTCTGGCAGTGTTCCATCACTGTCTCTGGTCATGGTGGGATTCAAGATAGTTTCCGGCCACCTGCTCACAGACACAGCACAGCCCAGAGCATTGACCGGGCCCTTTCAACATGCCACAGAACATTACGCCAGACTGGGCAGAAACACACTCCTTTTCCATGAGTTGAAGTGTGGTTGATTGTGCAACGTGCCATGCCTTCTCTGACCACCTCTGTCACATTGAACTGGGTCACACAGACAAACAAGTTATGGCATATGTGGTTTCCCCCTCAGAGAATACATCACAACAGATCGGCACGCGAAAACTGAAGAACTCATTTCAAATCACACGTTTTTTTATGATCTTGACCTGTCTGTCTGGGTGTGTGTTTGTATAGTTATCTAATACCGTTTTCACACTACTGAGTCAAACCAAGCTGAGCTGTACTGGGTTGTCCTGGTTACACATCCACCATAGTTGCATAAATTGGTTGTTCACTGGGCTGGGGAGTAAGTAATTACATGTAATCTGATTACAAAAACAACTATAACTAATCCGTTACCAGCTAAAATATTGTAATCAGATTACCAATACTTTAAAAAAAAATCTATTACTAATTGGATTACATTTAAATTCAGAAAGGATGTTTGCAAAAAAAGACATGACAACTTTCTATTTTCTCAATGACATTCAATTCAGCATTGAAAACAGGCACAATTTTAAGTTTGTTCCACCTGAGCGAATCAGAGACCACTATGATGTCACATRAAATGCGTTTGAGGGATCCTTTTCGTCTTCTTCTAATGCCTCTTAAGGGGAAAGTAATCCAAAAGTAATCAGAGTACGTTACTCTGTTTGGGTAATCCAAAAGTTACGTTACTGATCATTTTGGACAGACACTGTAACTAGTAACTGTAACGGCTTATATTTAGAAAGTAACCTACCCAACTCTGGTTGTTGATGCCAGTTTAGCTGTTGGCTCCTTCTCACAACAGTCTGACAGTGTCCACAGTGCAGCATCAGTGTTCAGCTCACAATGCACTGGTCCATTTAGCCCCCAGAGGCTCTCTCCGAGCAGCGCCAGGGGTGTCTAGCCTGGGAGACCGGCACAGGGGGAGGACAAAAAAGCCCCCTCAACCAGCAGACTCAAATCTAACCAACTTCCGGCGCCGACCGAGATGGCCGCCTCGCTTCGCGCTCCTAGTATATCTTTATGTACATATTCTTTATCCCTTTACATTTGTGTGTATAAGGTAGTAGTTGTGGAATTGTTAGGTTAGATTACTTGTTGGTTATTACTGTCGGAACTAGAAGCACAAGCATTTCGCTACACTCGCATTAACATCTGCTAACCATGTGTATGTGACAAATAAAATTTGATTTGATTTGATTTGAAATCACCAGGGGCATTACCCAGTTACATGTATGGGGCAAACCGTTAGTGTTCATCCGAGGGGTACGAGAAACAAGCTTGCTTCAACAATTTCCTCTACCTGCCCGACTACCTTTCTCTCTGGACCTGGGTTTCTCCCCCCTTTCCCAGAGACATAAAATTCCTGAGGAGAATATGGAAGTTTGTTCACTAACACAAGTAGTACACCCCTGAACTTCGTTGGAATCGATGTTTCTCTGCCCTTTGAAACATGGATGTGTTTCTCTGCCTTCTGAAACATGGATGTGATTCTCTGCCTTCTGAAACATGGGGGTGTTTCTCTGCTTTCTGAAACATGGATGTGTTTCTCTGCCTTCTGAAACATGGGGGTGTTTCTCTGCTTTCTGAAACATGGATGTGTTTCTCTGCCTTCTGAAACATGGATGTGATTCTCTGCCTTCTGAAACATGGGGGTGTTTCTCTGCTTTTTGAAACATGGATGTGTTTCTCTGCCTTCTGAAACATGGAGGTGTTTCTCTGCCTTTTGTATAGGGTCAGGAGAATTTGAGCTATTGGTAAAAAAAGAGTAGAAAGTTCTAATGAGCCATCCCATTCTCTGGTGTTAGTGTAGACCGGCTGTCTCTCACTATGAGCTGTGGACAGAATACTAATGTATGACTAATGGGGTGTCTGTCTCTCGCTCTCTCCTTCTCCAACCCGCTTCCTCTCTCTTTCTCAATCTTTCTTCCTCCCTCTCCATTGTGCTCCTCTCTCCCTCTCTCTCCATCTTTCTTCCTCCCTCTCCATCGTTCTCCTCTCTCCGCTCTCTCTCCTTCTTTCTCTCTCTCCCTCTCTCTTCCTCTCTCCCTCTCTCTCTTCATCTCTCCCTCTCTGTCTCTCCTTCTTTCTCTCTATCCCTCTCTCTCTCTCTCCACAACAAACACAGTATGTGTGAGCCATAATCCACCACATTGAAGACGCAACTTCAAGCACATTGAAGATTGTTTCCTTAGTGAGGGATTTGCAAAGGGATTTCTGAGCCACACAAGTCAGTTTGGGGGAATTTAGTGGGAGGTTTAATGAGAACAGGGATAAAAAAGCGTTCTTGAACGTCCCCCTGAGGCGCTGCTGAAGGCAACCCTCCTCATAATTGTTGTGATCCTGAAGCTCTGATCACCTATTGGTGGGCACAAGCACCGCTTTGGTCTTAGCTCCATAGAGTGGGCTTACCTAATCCCCCCCCCTAGCCATTCTATGTGGTAATGTTATRAAATCATTCTCTCACTCCTGAATGCAGCCCTCAATGAAATAAAAACATCCCAGAAGGCTATCAGCTTGTGAACTTCTCCACAGAGTCCGATTAAAACCTGGTGAGTTATAAATGGAGTAGGATTAAGCTCCATCTTTAGTGTACAAAGTCTGATTACATTTGACTTTAACAAGGACTTTGAAATATAGCTTTTTGCAACATCTCCAATTCAGGCAACTTTAAAAACAGCCGTCATCCATAACTGATGCCGATAAAAAAAAAGAAAAACACGTCCAGAACTAAGCAAAGATAAGAGGATATCTGGCGTTGATTGCAGGCTTGATCATGGACATGCAATGTATGCTCCTGTTTTTAACAAGAATTGATCAAGTCAGAGACCGATACAAACAGATTATTGACAAAAGGATTGGCTCGAATGTCATTTGTGATGATGGTCTGTTGGCAACATCCTTACATTCATCATAAACATTCATCAATCAGCTAGCTACACAGAGGTGTAGAGTTTCGAAATCATCTACGCATCACAGTATATCGACTATAGGCTGTCTAACTTAATTCCATCAGAACTTTCCATTTGAGCCGTGCAATGCCTTGTCATTAGGCTATTATCCCCACTCCATTGCATCTCTCATTTGCATTAGCCATCCTATTAGCAGTGAGAATGGAATAAGAAAACAAAGTGGTAGAATGCTGCAGGTTACTGCTCGCGCTCAGTTAATCTTTCCATTCACCTTGAGTGGACTGGCCACATCAGTGGAAATGGCTCTCAGTTTTATCTCTCTGTACAGACTACCTGTCAAGGGCAGACAGACTGACAGTCCCCTAAGGATGGACTGTGGTTCATCAAACCAATATGGGGAGTATTCTTGGTGGGTGTCTCGATCATTTTCTGTATTTCCTTTTTAGCCCTGCACTGTTTATGCCTTACGACAGTCTCCTTTCTGATTAACAGTGGCCATAATATTGAATAAAATCCTCTACGGTGGATCGAAGTAACTCAGCCACAGTGCAACTAAAAGGTCAGGTAAAATAAAATGAGATTAGCATTGATTGCCTTCATAGATTTTAACATTTAGATTTTTACATTGGAGGTGGCACATAGACTGTATGTCATGTTATTGTGCTCCCAAGTTGTGTTAAATGTTATATAGGCACCTCTATTGCCAGGAAAGGATGCTGAAAGGGACGTGGAAAGTTTTATTTTCCCAATACGCATAAAAGGACACATTTAATGTTGTATGTAATGGATTGTTGCATTTATATAGTGCATTTAAATGCAACAGTAAGCATGTGTCACGTTCTGACCTTAGTTCCTTTGTTTTGTCTTTTGTTTTAGTATGGTCGGGGCGTGAGTTGGGTGGGTTGTCTATGTTCGTTTTTCTATGATTTTCTATTTCTGTGTTTGGCCTGATATGGTTCTCAATCAGAGGCAGCTGTCAATCGTTGTCCCTGATTGGGAACCATATTTAGGTAGCCTGTTTTCTGTTGGTTTTGGTGGGTGGTTATTTTCAGTCTTTGTGTGTCTGCACCAGACAGAACGGTTTTCGGTTTTCTTTTTTGTTTCACTTTGTTAGTTTGTATTTTGTTGTATTCATTCTTATTAAAAGTCATTATGGATACGTACCACGCTGCGCATTGGTCTTCCGATCCTTCCTACTACTCCTCATCAGAGGAGGAAGAAGAAAGCCATTACAGAACCACCCACCAAAACCGGACCAAGCAGCGTGGTAAAGGGCAGCAGCAGCAGCAGCAGCGATCGCAGGATTCCTGGACCTGGGGAGGAAATTCTGGACGGTAAGGGACACTGGTACAAGCTGGAGAATATCGCCGCCCTCGTGAAGAGCTGGAGGCAGCTAAAGCCGAGAGGCGGTGGTATGAAGAGGCTGCACGAAGGCGCGGCTGGAAGCCAGAGAGGCAGCCCCAAAAATGTATTGGAGGGGTCACACGGGGCGTGTGCCTAAGCCAGGTAGGAGACCTGAGCCAACTCCCCGTGCTTACCGTGGAGAGCGAGCGTACGGGCAGACACCGTGTTATGCGGAAGAGCGCACGGTGTCTCCAGTACGTGTGCATAGCCCGGTGCGGTACATAGCAACACCTCGTATCGGCCAGGCTAGATTGGGCATCGAGCCAGGTGCCATGAAACCGGCTCTACGCATCTGGTCTCCAGTGCGTCTCCTCGGGCCGGGGTACATGGCACCAGCCCTACGCATGGCGTCTCCTGTACGTGTACATAGCCCAGCCATGCCAGTGCGGCGAGGTGGAATAAGCCGCACTGGCATGGCTACGGGGAGTATTCAGCCAGGTAGGGTTGGGCAGGCTCGGTGCTCGAGACCTGTAGTGCGCCTCCACGGTCCGGTTTATCCGGTGCCTTCTCCAAGAACCAGCCCTCCTGTGGCAGCCCCACGCACCAGCCCTCCGGTGGCGGCGCCACGTTCCAGGCCTCCAGTTCCAGCACCCCGCACTCGCCTTGAGGTGCATGTTCCCAGCCCGGTAACACCAGTTCCGGCACCACTCACCAGGCCTATGGTGCGCCTCCAGGGTCCAGTATGCCCTGTTCCTGCTCCCCGCACTCGCCCAGAGGTGCGTGTCCCGAGCCCGGTACCACCAGTTCCGGCACCACGCACCAGGCCTACTGTGCGCCTCCAGGGTCCAGTATTGGCCTCTGTTCCTGCTCCGGCCATGCAACCTCTCCCAAGGAGGTTCGATGAGTCCCCAGCCCGGTGGCCAACCGGTGGTAACGGCGAGCGCAACGCGACCAGGCACCTACGTGTGCAGCGAGCAACTCCAGACTTTAAGAGCCGACGAGTCCTCCCGTCTGGTCCACGCCGAACCCTTTAGAGACTGAGCGCGAGTCTGGTAAATCACGCGCAGATGCGCCGAACGCGTGAGAACGCGCGAGACCGGTCTTGTCCAGCGCCGAGCTATTGAGGCAGCGAACCCAGACGCAGTATTGTCAGCAGAGCCGTGCCGGAGCTCTGCCGGTACTGGTGCAAGCGCGCTCCTGAGCTTGCGCCCGTCATGATCGCAGAGGCCGCCTGAGACCGCCCGCCGAGTCAGAATCCCGCCGCGAGCCGAGCCCGCACTTACGATAGACCGAGTCAGAGGAGCCAGACACGAGGCCAGACCCGGCACAGTCAGGACGCATGACCGGAGGCACACGCCCGCCAGTCAGAGAGCCGCCAGAAGACCGACACCGACGCAAGTCATAGGAGCCAGTCAAAGAGGCTGCCGCGAGTCAAGGAGCCGAGACCCAGACCGAGTGATCCTGAGAGATATGCTATTCAGTCGCTCGCGTAGCTTATTCAGTCCTGAGTGCACTTTCAGTTCCTGAGTTGGCCTTTCAGTCCTAGATGCCCTAGGAAAGAGACGCGCATTTGCATTATCGCAGGTCCGGCGGTTTGCCCCAATCGAGTAGCACGAAGATTACCGCATGCCAGGTACCGGAGTTGCCGCACTCGTCGCGAGATAGGTTGCGCCCGATCAGTCCAAAAGTGATGAGAGCGACCCTACAAGTCCAGAAGGCAGACCTATCAGAGTCCAGAGGAGTCCTCTAGAAGGTAGAGCCCCGTAGGGAGGCCGGCGAAGTTCATAATGATGAGAGGGATTGGCCACAGGGCCTTAGATTAGAGGTTGGCGAGAAGGGGCCTCGGCGGACGTGGTAGCCGGTAAAGAAGAAGGCCACAGAAGCGGACTAAGACTATTGTGGAGTGTGGGGTCCACGTCCAGCGCGCCAGAGCCGCACCGGGACAGAGTAGGCACGCCCACCCAGACCCTCCCTATAGGTTCAGGTTTGTGGCCGGAGTCCGCACCTTGGGGTGGGGGGGGGGGGTACTGTCACGTTCTGACCTTAGTTCCTTTGTTTTGTCTTTTGTTTTAGTATGGTCGGGGCGTGAGTGGGGGGTGTCTATGTTAGTTTTTCTATGATTTTCTATTTCTGTGTTTGGCCTGATATGGTTCTCAATCAGAGGCAGCTGTCAATCGTTGTCCCTGATTGGGAACCATATTTAGTAGCCTGTTTTCTGTTGTTTTGGTGGGTGGTTATTTTCAGTCTTTGTGTGTCTGCACCAGACAGAACTCTTTTCGGTTTTCCTTTTTTGTTTCACTTTTTAGTTTGTATTTTGTTACGTACCACGCTGCGCATTGGTCTTCCGATCCTTCCTACTACTCCTCATCAGAGAGAGGAAGAAGAAAAGCCGTTACAGCAGCTGTTCAGTGACTCCCTAATACCATATGGAGAAAAGGTTACTACTGGCCTTCAGCACCACCTCCAACAACAGCAACCACACTTTCCATCGGTGGTCTCCCATCCAGGGGTTAATAGCCCAGCCCTACCTGCTTAGCTTATGTGTAAACCAGTCGATTTAACAATCGCAATGTACTGTAAGGATGGATTTATCATGCCATCCTTTTATAACAATGTCCCTATGTAGAATTTTGCTTTATGATTGATGAATGGCTCTGAATCCACTTCTACACACCACATACAAGAAATCCATAACGCCACAAGACGACAGCATATGAAAGCATAGATCCCTACATCTCTCCTTCTCGGTCAATTATTCACTGACTCCCCCTTTCTTTCTTTTTTCGTACTCTCTCTCTCTCTCTCTCTCTCTCTCTCTCTCTCTCTTCTCTCTCTCTCTCTCCATCTCTCTCGCTCTGTCTCTTGCCTCGGCCTTTCCTCCTCTTCTCGCTCTTCTCTCTCTTCACTCTCTCTGCCTGTTCTCTCTTTCTCTTCTTCACTTCCTCCTCTTGCCCTCTTCTTCTCCCCCCCTCGCCATCTCGTTCATTGTTCTCTCTCTATCTCAGTCTCTGCCTCTCTTGGCTCTCTGCTCTGTCCTCTCACCTCTCCGCCTATCTACTCTCTCTCTCCACTCTCCCTATCTTCTCCACCTCCTGTTTCTCTCTCAGATTCATAGAACAAACAAACAGGCTGGTTCCCCCATGGTGGTGGTAAGCTGCAGACCTGTAACACACAAAACACAGAACGTTTATCTCGCCTCTCGCTCTCTCTGCTTCCTCTCTCTCACTCTCTCACTCTCTTTCTCTCTCCTCTCGCTCTCTCTACTCGACTCTCTAATCTCTCTCGTTGCTTTCTCTCGCTCTTCTCTTGTTTCTTTCCCTCGTCTCTCTCTTTCCTCTCTCTCTCTACACACTCTCTCTCTCTCTTTCCTCTCTCTTGTTCTTTCCTCCTGCTCTCTCTTTCCTCTCATCTCAGGCTCTCTTTCGTCTCTCTCCTGCTCTCTCGCTCTCTTCTCACTCTCGTCTCTCTTTCCTCTCCTTGTCTCTTTCCCTCTCATCTCTATTCTATCTTTCCACTCTCTCGCTCTCTCTCTCTCTTGCTCTCTATGCTCTCATCTCTTTGCTCTCTAATCTCTGTTTCTCTCTCTCTTTACCCTCTGCTCTCTGCCATCTCCTCTGTGCTCTCTCTCTCATTCTCTCTTCTCGCTCGCTTCTACTCACGCTGCTCTCTCTCTTGCTGCTCATCTCATTTCTCTCTCTCTTTCTCTCTGCTGCTCTCTTTGCCTTTCTCCCTCTCTCTCTCTTGCTCTCTCTTTTGGCTCTCTCTCTCATCGATACTGCTCTCTCTCTCGCTCCGCCTCTCCTCTGCAGCAACCTCTCCTCACTCGCCTCTCTCTTGCTCTCTCCTTCTGTTCTCTCTCTCTTTGCCTCTTCGTCTCTTGCCTTCTCTCTCTCTTTCTCCTTCTCTTTCGCTCTCTACTCTCGGTAGCCTCCTTCTCCTCTCTTGCTATCGGCTCTTTCCTATCTCTCTTCTCTGTCCTCTCCCTCCAGTTCTTCCTCCTATATCTCTCTCTCTCATCTTACACTATCAGTTCCCTACTGTGTTCTTCGTCAGTTCTTAGACACAACTACAACAAACAGGCGTGGTCCCCTGAGTGGTAGTGTGTGTGTAACAGCTATGCGAGGGAACTGTACACCACGATAATACAACATGACTAAAGGAGCCATGTACATACCTATACACATTCTCAGACACACCAGAACTCCAAATCATTCTAATCAAACACAGACCCAACTGTGACGCTCCAAACTTCTATCATCAAACAGAGTCACTCGGACTACCACAACTTCTATCATAACAGACACCTGGATCGCGAACACTATCTATCAAACAGACACTGGACTTGCCAGATACTCATCAAACAGACCACTGGAACTCCAAACTTTATAGTCAAGCCAGGACACTGGACTCCAAAGACTATCTATCAAACAGACGACTGGACTCTCAAACTTCTACATCAAACTGAGGGACACTGGAGCTCCCAACGGTATCTATCTAGAAACGAGGACAGACTTGAACTCACTAGGAAACTCTCTAAGTCAAACAGACACCAACGAACGTGCATGCTAAGATCGTGATCAAGACAGACATCGTGAATACTCCAAACTGCTATCATAACTAACGTACGACAAGTCGTGACTCAGCATAGAGAACTTACTAAGTCACTGAGAACAGACACTGGACTCCAATAGCGATGTCTATGTGCCAACCGAGAACAAGACACTGGATCTACGCCAAACTTACGTGATTCCAAACACAGTACAGCGTGATGACTGCCAGAGAAAATGTACTGATTCAACTAGGAACAGCCTGGTACTCGCAAAATTCTATCTAAGACATACATGCGAGCTATAGAATACTGCCAAAGACGTTACTATACAAACAGACACTGTACTCGCAAACCGTTTCTACAAGACTAGAGGACCGAATTGGACTCCGATAATGAACTAGTTCTTATCAAACCCAAAGTACGACTGAGACTCCTCTAGTAAACTTACTATCGAAAACAGAACACTGGACTTTCCAAGTACTCACTATCAAAGACAAGAATGCACTGGGACTGCACAAATCTGTCTTATATCAGCAACTGAGACAGTGGGACTCCTATAATATCTATCAAAACACGACACTGGACTCCAAACTTTCTATCAAACAGATCAACTTTGATGCTCCAAAACTTTTCTGATCAACTAGGGACATGGACTCCAATACTTAGCTATGAGAACCAGAGCACTGGACTCCAAACAGGCTTCTATCAAAACCCAAACACTGGACTTCTCAACTTCATATCAAACAAGACACTCCGACTCCAGAACTTCTATCAAAGATGATCAGAACACCTGGTAGACTACAACAATGACTCTCTAGCAAAACTAGACGACATAGGACTCCAAACTTCTATCAAACAGGACACTGGTCATCCAAACTTCTATCAAAACAGACCCACTGGACTCCAAAACTTTCTTAGGTCAAACAGACACTGGACTCCAAACTTCTATCAAACAGACACTGACTCCATAAAACTTCTATCAAACAGACACTGGGACTCCAAACTTCTATCAACAGACACTGTGGACTCCAACCGGTTCTCTCCAGGGCACTACAGTCTGAGGGCAAGGGATTACTTGGACAGTGTTAAGGGCTAAAATTCTAACAGGAAAGTGTAGTGGAAGGCTTTACATTATGCATTCTATTCCACAGTCAACAAAAAAAAAAATGTAAAAACATCTGATTCAACTTGACTGGTAGATTACATCATTCGCATGCATGGGAATGCACACAAGTGCAGGGCACACACACCACACGACACACATCACAATAACCCTGTGCAGGAATGTTCAACATTATCGAGTTTTCCTTTCTTGTGTAATTTGGTATTGTACAGTAGATTCATTGACATACCAACACTCTGACCTATGAACTCTCACCAGCCTACGTGATTGGGGCCAATGATTCAGACCGCAAGCGCGGTACAGAGCACAAGGCAGTATGGCAACGGCTCAAGCTGCTGACCTGTGGAGGACTTAATGAACTTTAATTGATCAGTGTTGGAAGCCCTGCTGGCCCGTCATCTCTTCCTCAAGGACGTTCATACAGCCAATGAGGCCGGATAACAAGGGCCAAACCACAGTATCGTCACAAGTCAAGAGACAGATCTTACTACATGACCAACAGGCAAACCAGCTCTCCACAATTACAGATACTCTCCAGACAGTTTATATTCATAAAATTCTATCTAGGATAAATATATATTGGTCGTCCATCGTGTAAGGAAAGTGGTGTTGAATCTGAAGTTCGATGTACGTGGTAATAATTGTGATTTCGAAGTCTGTCCCATCTATAACACACACACACACACCTCTAACACCCACCACAACACACACACACACACACACACACACACACACACACACACAGTAAGATAGACAAAAACACAGACAGACACACGAACAGATGGACACAGACATGATTCACACAAAAATGCACCCATCATATTCCCCACAACAAAAGTCATTGCCAGCGCCATCAACGATGTTCCTCCCTACAAAGAYACTCTGTCATGTCAAGCAATGGGCCACTGGCTTTAAGGATGTTCAGTAAGCCAGAGATTGTTACGGTTTTGTTGTAATGAAATAGCCGTCTAATTGACATCTCAATTAGAATATGTGCATTTCCTCAATTGACAATTTAACCATTTAAACGACACAGGGCCTCAGCTCAGACTAAATCCCATGCCATGATTACCTATGGACTTTCTGAGAAGATTTGATGAAATAGAGAGCTAGTCATCTCTTAGTATCATAGTATCTTAGTAGCCTCTTCTAGCTCTGCGATAGTGGATACTGCTGAACCTTGCCTCTCTTATTGCAGGGTCCCAGCTGACGGCTCTAGTCTAGCTACAGTACCAAACAGCATACAGCCCATGCACTTCCGAGCTCAGCCTGGTCCCAGAACTGTTGTGCTGTACTGCCAACTTCCTAGGTCGTCATTGGCATAACGAGAGCCAGAGAGGGCTATTCGGTGCAAACAGGGGAACGGCTGCTCAGGGCCTAGACTGGGTCTAGCAGCCCTCTCCCTCCCTCCCCAGACCCCATCTCTATTCAGCCTACATGTGATGTGAGGGGTCAATGTGTACACCACAAGAATGAACCAACCACTCAATGTGGGGATGTTTGTGCATTTTCCTTATCCCTCCAACCCTCTCTCAGCCACTTGCTCCCTATAGACCTGACCTGGCTCCTTTGAGAGTGCTTCCCTTCCCCACTGTGAAGCAGCCTTCTTAGGCATCTCACAGACCATTCTCTACCTTATTGCTCCAGGTCTTCCATGGAGAGCGGTCACGTGACACAGCATTTGTATAAATGGGTGAAATGCATTGGCTTTGTGTTCCATGCTGAATAGTATCTCTCAGTGTCACACATATAAAGTGTTTGAAATGTGAGGGACAACTTAACATTGAGGGAAAGCAGGATCCGTAAAATGTGCCTCGCCTTATCTTCCTCAAATGGCTAGCGCCTTACATTAAATGCCAGTGCACATTTACAAATGGGACTGGTTATGTGAGAGTTAGCTCCACCCTCCTGGCTTCCATCCAGGCAGCTCAGCTCCACCTCGGGTCTCTCAATGAGCTTGACTACCACTGACCAAAGCTGGTTTCTCAAGCTCATCTCTCCACCTATCTGCCTCATGTTTAATCTCCCAGCTCTTTATTAGGAAACACACCGTGTGTTACTTCTAAAGCAATGAACTGGCCAAAGGCTCATTTAAAGCTAGATCGAGACCAGGGCTCTTTTGTACACAGTAGGAATGCCAGAGATGTGTTGAAGTTTGGGTTCCTAATACCAGGGGTGAACATAAACTATGGCAACACAGGCGCAAAGGTCCGCTCAACCATAGGAGTGCTACAATACCGATCTGCCCTCGGTTTCATTCCAGTCAGCCTGACCCAAATTACAATAATCCTGGGAAAAACACACTGTCCCCAACAACAACACATGCGCACGCACATTTTGCACGGCCAGCACAAATACCTCTGTCAAAACACACTCACATACCACTGCACAAGCACTAGGTCTTTATAAGAGACACCAAACAGAGCCAATAAAATGACTAGTCTAATGATATGCTCGGAGAATGAAGGTTAATGTTCTAGTGGGCGTGCACCTCTGTAGAATATGTGAAACTGTGACCCCTGATGGAGTGATTAAGCAGTTGTGCTACAATAATGAGAAAAACGAAATATGGTTTTAGACTAGAGGAAACATAGGTGTTCTTTAGAAGTCTTGAAGTTTGCAACGAGTCCTACAGCATACTAAGTATTTGGATAATGCTACTTTTTGGAGTTAATCCTTACTGTAACGCAAACACTAAATATTACAGGAAGACGGTAAAACACAAAGCAGCTTTCTCTGCTATTGTTTTCATTTCCTCATGAGCTTGTTTTGAGCTTCTTGTTCTTTACTGTTCTATTGTCTCTCAATACGAAGCCTGAAAGGGAAATATATCCAATTTAAATTATAATCCTTTGTTAATAATGAAAAAAACAAGAGCTTTTATGTTCATATACCTGAGCCTTTCACGTTCAGAACTGAATAAACCAATGGAAAACACATGGACAATCAAGATGGTTTACAGCAACAGTGTGCTGAAAGGGATACAAAAAAAACACCCATAGCTTGTGGGTGATTAGTATCTGAAACCATAAATTATAATCGAGAAAAAAAACTTCACACAAAAGGCTCTCAGCTATACTTTGGTTTGTCGCAGTGTTTAGTGTATTATTAGCCTGGGACGTGCACGACATCCAAAACAAAGCAAGCCAGAGAACACTTACTAAACAGAGAGTTAATAATGATGCTGCCAACTCAAAGACACCAGTTCCACTATCCCCACAACAAAACATTCCCCACGCTCCTTCTGCCATCACTAATTGTCCATATCTGTCTAGGCTACAGTTGGACTCATCTGATTGAGTCTCGGCCCATTCATACTCCACAGCCTCCCAACATTGCTAGTCCCTGTCTACCTCTCACAGTTCTGAAATCTCCTCCTCATCTCAGCCCAATAGCTTCACACGCCAATCTCTCCTGGTCACCCTCAACCACCACAACATCCAAGTGTGCACCTTGCTCCGGTTATAAGTACTTACTTTGAACTGGAGGTCTGGTGGTTGTTCCAACGCTTTGCAATAGTTTGTGAACTCTCCTCTCATCTGCTCCTCACCCCTGCTGTCAGTCTCTCTCTCTCTAATTCTCTCTCTCTCTACCTCCCTCTCTTTCTTTCACTTACTCTCTCACTCTTGTCTCTCCACAAGTCTGGGCAAACGATAGCTGTTTTCCACCCCTCTCTCTCTCTCTCTCACTCTCTCTCTCTCTCTCTCTCTCTCTCGCTCTCTCTCTTTCTCTCACCCTCTCATTTCTGTTGCTGAGAGAGGAGGGCGTTCTGAAAAGCTTGGTTTCCTGATTCGTGATCAGGATCGCATTGCCACAAGGTCACTCCAGGGACGGCCCGCTTGGCAGGGGAGCAGCACTCAGAGAGAGAGAAGAGAAAAAGAGGGGGTAGAGAGGGAGACAGGAGGGAGGAGAGGGAGCACTTAGAGACAGAACTGGAGCTATGTAGTCACACTGGGGACAGAGAAAGAGAGCGAGAGAGCGAGAGGTTGGGTTGATTTGGGTTGGGGTGGGGTGGGGTTAGCTACAGATGGGCTCTGACAGGATACACCTACTCATTCAAGGGGTTTTCTTTATTTTTACTATTTTCTACATTGTAGAGTAATGGTGAAGACATCACAACTATGAAATAACACATATGGAATCATGTAGTAACCAAAAAAGTGTTAAACAAATCAAAATATATTTTACCTTGAAGACAGACTTGATGACAGCTTTGCACACTCTTGACATTCTCTCAACCAGCTTCGTGAGGCAGTCACCTGGAATGAATTTCAAATAACAGGAGTGCCTTCTTAAAAGTTAATTTGTGGAATTTCTTTCCTTTTTAATGCATTTGAGCCAATCAGTTGTGTTGTGACAGGGTAGGGGGGTATACATTTAAAAGCCCTATTTGGTAAAATACCAAGTCCATATTCTGGCAAGAACAGCTCAAATAAGCAAAGAGAAATGACAGTCCATCATTACTTTAAGACATGAAGGTCAGTCAATACGGAATATTTCAAGAACTTTGAAAGTTTCTTCAAGTGCAGTCGCAAAAATTGAGCTATGATGAAACTGGCTCTCATGAGGACCACCACAGGAATGGAAGACACAGAGTTACCTCTGCTGCAGAGGATAAGTTTATTAGAGTTACCAGCCTCAGAAATTGCAGCCCACATAAATGTTTCACAGAGTTTAAGTAACAGACCGCAGAGTGAAGGAAAAGCAGCCAACAGGTACTCAGCATATGTGGGAACTCCTTCAAGACTGTTGGAAAAGCTGGAAGTTGGTTGAGAGAATGCCAAGAGCGTGCAAAGCTGTCATCAAGGCAAATGGTGGCTATTTGAACAATCTCAAATGTAAAATATATTTTGATTATTTTTAACACTTTCTTGGTTACTTTATAGTTGCGATGTCTTCAAAAAAAAATTAAAAACTCTTGAATGAGTAGGTGTTCTAAAACTTTGGACCGGTAGTGTACATGTACATACATTTGCATCTTTGCTCAAGTGCATGTAATGACTGACAATATTCCAGAAATGAATGGCAGTGACATCTAGTCTACAGGGTGGTCAAAGTGGTTCCTTTGTCAGCTTCTTAAATGACTGATTACATATTGATCAATGGCGATAATTATTTTTTGGTCCACCAAGCCCAAAATTGTTATGGTGAGTAAAAAAATATACTTTTGATTTCACCTAAATGTAACATTCTTTCATAAAGAGAATGTTCAACTTTATAAAATAAAATGTTCCCATCTCAAAAGAAAAAATGTATTACTGTAGTAAGAGCCTCTCTTTAGCTTAATTAAATAATGACAAGAAAGCTAAGCTATTTAAAAAATATGGTATTTGAGTTATCGGTTTAAATAAAAACTATACTTCGTACAACACTCCACAATATGTCAAAATGTAGGTGTAGGTCTTGTGCTTCCAATGAGTGGTATTTTATGGATCTACAGTGGATGGTTAGCTGGGTTATGGTGTGTTCGTATCCAAGTGGGGAGTTGGAATTTACCTCATCTGGGGAAAATCCACTTGAACGGCACTCAAACTGGTAATTAGTAGTTAAATCAGCCATGAAGCCCCTTGTGACAGGGGGAAAGGAAGCTTGTTGACTGCAGCAGGGAGGGGCAATTGAGTGCCCCTCAAAAAATATATARATTTTTTTTATACATTTCTAGCCTGTCTATCTATGGGTAACAGGGTTGACAAATTATGCTCAAGCCGTTCAGTTTTTCACCACAAAGCACCAGAAAACAGCCAAAAAGAGTAGAACCAGCTCACCTGCTTTTACACTATGATTTGACTATTAGATGTTCAATTTTTCTTTTGAAATACATTTTTAAAAAGGAATAGTTTCTTAAAACAAGAGTTCAGTTCATGTAACAGGGTTGACCTTAAAATGAGGGACATATGTAAAAATCACTAATCACTTGAAATAAAATAAAAAAATCWGAAATAACTTTGTCAAAGCAACGAAATAACTATGGCTTTACAATAATGATGAAAACTTGAAGCATTTTGGGGTGTTTGTGGCTTAAAATCTTCCTAGAAGTCTCAGAGGGTCCACGGAGAGACATGTCAAAATACTGATTTTTGTCACTTTAGCCTTTACTGAAAATCTAATTGATTGAATTCTCCATGTGGTCTATATTAAAGGGCACTTCATTTCAGAAAGTATTCACACTCCTTGACTTTTTCCACATTTTGTTGTATAGCAGCCTGAATTTAAAATGTATTACATTTAGATTTTTGGCACTGGCCTACACACTATACCAAAACATGCATCCTGTTTGCAACAAGGCACTAAAGTAACACTGCAAAAAAATTGGCAAAGCAATTAACTTTTTGTCCTGAATACAAAGTGTTATGTTTGGGGCAAATCCAATACAACACATTTCTAAGTACCACTCTCCATATTTTCAAGCATGGTGGTGGCTGCATCATCTTATGGGTATGCTTGTCATCGTTAAGGACCGGAGAGTTTTTCAGGATAAAAAAATAAGGAATTGGCAAAATCCTAGAGGAAAACTTGGTTCAGTCTGCTTTCCACCAGACACTGGGAGATTAATTCACCTTTCAGAGGGACAATAACATTAAACACAAGGCCAAATCTACACTGGAATTGCTTACCAAGAAGACTGAATGATACTGAGTGGCCGAGTAACAGTTTTGACTTAAATCTACTTGAAAATCTATGGCAAGACCTGAAAATGGTTGTCTAGCAATGTTCAACAACCTATTTGACAGAGCTTGCAGAATTTTGAAAAAATGAATGGGCAAATGTTGCACAATCTGTGTGTGGAAAGCTCTTAGAGTTTCCCAGCTGTAACCACTGCTAGGTAAGTGTTTCAAACCGTCTACTAATTGGTTGATGTCATTGGAAACACATATTCCTCTATGTTTGTTACTACAAAACATAGAAACGTGCCATCTTCACATATGTTGCTGTTGGTGTGGTGCTGGAGATTATTTTTTTATTTTTTTATTTCACCTTTATTTAACCAGGTAGGCCAGTTGAGAACAAGTTCTCATTTACAACTGCGACCTGGCCAAGATAAAGCAAAGCAAAGCAGTGCAACACAAACAGCAACACAGAGTTACACATGGAATAAACAAACGTACAGTCAATAACACTAACAATAGAAAAAAAAGTATATATACAGTGTGTGCAAATGGCGTGAYGAGGTAAGGCAATAAATAGGCCATAGTAGTGAAGTAATTACAGTTTTGCAAATTAACACTGGAGTGATAGATGTGCAGATGATGATGTGCAAGTAGAAATACTGGTGTGCAAAAGAGCAAAAAAGTAAATAAAAACAATATGGGGATGAGGTAGGTAGATTGGATGGGCTATTTACAGATGGGCTGTGTACAGCTGCAGCAATCTGTAAACTGCTCAGATAGCTGATGTTTACAGTTAGTGAGGGAGATATAAGTCTCCAACTTCAGCGATTTTTGCAATTCGTTCCAGTCATTGGCAGCAGAGAACTGGAAGGAAAGGCGGCCAAAGGAGGTGTTGGCTTTGGGGATGACAGTGAGATATACCTGCTGGAGTGCGTGCTATGGGTGAGTGTTGTTATCGTGACCAGTGAGCTGAGATAAGGCGGAGCTTTACCTACCAAAGACTTAAAGATGACCTAGAGCCAGTGTGTCTGGCGAGGAATATGTAGCGAGGGCCAGCTGACGAGAGCATACAGGTCGCTGTTGTGGGTGGTATATGGGGCTTTGGAAACAAAACGGATGACACTGGAATAGACTGCATCCAATTTGTTGAGTGATGATGAATATGAAGTTGAAACATTTAGAAACTTCCCTTTAAAGGTTATGCTTGGACACTGCCAGTTCTGCAGTCTTCATGAGACTGATATAAGTGCATGTGATACCAAAGAGCAACCTATGACAGTTTCATTGTTAAGACAGTCACCATTTTGTTACAATATGATTTGGCCAATTTTTTGTATTTGCCATACATTCTAATCTAAAAATATATTTCTTACAAATATATGTCAAATCAAATCAAATCAAATTTTATTAGTCACATACACATGGTTAGCAGATGTTAATGCGAGTGTAGCGAAATGCTTGTGCTTCTAGTTCCGACAATGCAGTAATAACCAACAGTAATCTAACCTAACAATTCCACACTACTACCTTACACACACACACAAGTGTAAAGGGATAAAGAATATGTACATAAAGATATATGAATGAGTGGTGGTACAGAACGGCATGGCAGATGCAGTAGATGGTATGACAGAGTACGGTATATACGTATGAGATGAGTACTGTAGGGTATGTAAACATAAAGTGGCATAGTTTAAAGTGGCTAGTGGTACATGTATTGCATAAAGATGGCAAGATGCAGTAGATGATATAGAGTACAGTATATACATATGAGATGGGTAATGTAGGGTATGTAAACATGTTTAAGTGGCATTGCTTAATGAGTGGACATTTTTACATAATTTCCATCAATTCCCATTTTTAAAGGTGCTGGAGTTGAGTCAGTATGTTGGCAGCGGCCGCTAAATGTTAGTGGTGGCTGTTTAACAGTCTGATGCCTTGAGATAGAAGCTGTTTTTCAGTCTCTCGGTCCCTGCTTTGATGCACCTGTACTGACCTCGCCTTTTGGATGATAGCGGGTGAACAGGCAGTGGCTTGGGTGGTTGTTGTCCTTGATGATCTTTATGGCCTTCCTGTGACATCGGGTGGTGTAGGTGTCCTGGAGGGCAGGTAGTTTGCCCCTGGTGATGCGTTCTGCAGACCTCACTACCCTCTGGAGAGCCTTACGGTTGTGGGCGGAGCAGTTGCCGTACCAGGCGGTGATACAGCCCGACAGGATGCTCTCGATTGTGCATCTGTAGAAGTTTGTGAGTGCTTTTGGTGACAAGTCGAATTTCTTCAGCCTCCTGAGGTTGAAGAGGCGCTGCTGCGCCTTCTTCACAACGCTGTCTGTGTGGGTGGACCAATTCAGTTTGTCCGTGATGTGTACACCGAGGAACTTAAACTTTCCACCTTCTCCACTACTGACCCGTCGATGTGGATAGGGGGGTGCTCCCTCTGCTGTTTCCTGAAGTCCACAATCCGAGGGCCCTCACCTCCTCCCTGTAGGCCGTCTCGTCGTTGTTGGTAATCAAGCCTACCACTGTAGTGTCATCCGCAAACTTGATGATTGAGTTGGAGGGTGCATGCCACGCAGTCGTGGGTGAACAGGGAGTACAGGAGAGGGCTCAGAACGCACCCTTGTGGGGCCCCAGTGTTGAGGATCAGCGGGGTGGAGATGTTGTTACCTACCCTCACACCTGGGGGCGGCCCGTCGGGAAGTCCAGGACCAGTTGCACAGGGCGGGGTCGAGACCCAGGGTCTCGAGCTTGATGACGAGTTTGGGAGGGTACTATGGTGTTAAATGCTGAGCTGTAATCGATGAACAGCATTCTCACATGGGTATTCCTCCTGTCCAGATGGGTTAGGGCAGTGTGCAGTGTGGTTGCGATTGCGTCGTCTGTGGACCTATTGGGTCGGTAAGCAAATTGGAGTGGGTCTAGGGTGTCCGGTAGGGTGGAGGTGATATGGTCCTTGACTAGTCTCTCAAAGCACTTCATGATGACGGAAGTGAGTGCTACGGGGCGGTAGTCGTTTAGCTCAGTTACCTTAGCTTTCTTGGGAACAGGAACAATGGTGGCCCTCTTGAAGCATGTGGGAACAGCAGACTGGGATAAGGATTGATTGAATATGTCCGTAAACACACCAGCCAGCTGGTCTGCGCATGCTCTGAGGACGCGGCTGGGAATGCCGTCTGGGCCTGCAGCCTTGCGAGGGTTAAAACGTTTAAATGTTTTACTCACCTCGGCTGCAGTGAAGGAGAGCCCGCAGGTTTTGGTAGGGGGCCGTGTCAGTGGCACTGTATTGTCCTCAAAGCGGGCAAAAAAGTTGTTTAGCCTGTCTGGGAGCAAGACATCCTGGTCCTCGACGGGGCTGGTTTTCTTTTTGTAATCCGTGATTGACTGTAGACCCTGCCACATACCTCTTGTGTCTGAGCTGTTGAATTTCGACTCGATTTTGTCTCTGTACTGAGACTTAGCCTGTTTGATTCTTGCGGAGAGAATAGCTACACTGTTTGTATTCGGTCATGCTTCCGGTCACCTTGCCCTGGTTAAAAGCAGTGGTTCGGCTTTCAGTTTCACGCGAATGCTGCCGTCAATCCACGGTTTCTGGTTTGGGAATGTTTTTATCGTTGCTGTGGGTACGACATCGTCAATGCACTTCCTAATGAACTCGCTCACCGAATCAGCATATTCGTCAATTTGTTGTTGGACGCGATGCGGAACATATTCCAATCCACGTGATCGAAGCAGTCTTGAAGCGTGGATTCAGATTGGTCGGACCAGCGTTGAACAGACCTGAGCGCGGGAGCTTGTTGTTTGAGTTCTGTTTGTAGGCTGGAATCAACAAAATGGAGTCGTGGTCAGCTTTTCCGAAAGGGGGGCGGGGAGGGCCTTATAAGCGTCGCGGAAATTAGTATAACAATGGTCTAGTGTTTTTTCCAGCCCTGGTAGCACAATCGATATGCTGATAGAATTTAGGGAGTTTTGTTTTTAGATTAGCCTTGTTAAAATCCCCAGCTACGATGAATGCAGCCTCAGGGTGTGTGGTTTCCAGTTTACAAAGAGTCAGATAAAGTTCGTTCAGGGCCATCGATGTGTCTGCTTGGGGGGAATGTATACGGCTGTGATTATGATTGACGAGATTCCTTGGTAGATAATGCGGTCGACATTTGATTGTGAGGAGTTCTAGATCAGGTGAACAGAACGACTTGAGTTCTTTGTGTGTTGTTATGATGATCACACCACTTCTCGTTAATCATAAGGCATGTTTGTTTCTGTCGGGCGATGCATGAAGAAACCAGCTGGCTGCACCGACTCCGTTAGCGTCCCTTGAGTTAGCCATGTTTCCGTGAAGCAGAGCACGTTGCAATCCCTGATGTCTCTCTGGAATGCTACCCGTGCTCGGATTTCATCAACCTTATTGTCAAGAGACTGGACATTGGCGAGTAGTATGCTAGGGAGTGGAGCGCGATGTGCCCGTCTCCGAAGCCTGACCACGAGACCGCCTCGTTTTCCCTTTTTCCGGCGTCGCACAGGGTCGCCGGCTGGGATCAGATCCGTTGTATTGGGTGGAAGGCAAAACACTGGATCCGTTTCGGGAAAGTCATATTCCTGGTAGGAACGATGATGAGTTGACGTTAATCGTATATTCAGTAGTTCCTCCCGACTGTATGTAATGAAACCTAAGATTACCCGGGGTACCGATGTAAGAAATAACACGTAAAAAAACAAAATACTGCATATTTTCCAAGGAACACGAAGCGAGGCGGCCATCTCTTTTCGGCGCCGGAAGTTGTAAATMATGTAAATGAATGTTGGAATATATTTTACTAAACATTTCCAAATACATTTTAAAATATATTTACCAAATATTTCAACAAATACATTTGAAAATAMATTCTAAAATTGATTCTTTAATGTATTTCAGAATGTATTTTGAAATATAGTAAATACATTTTCTGATGCATTTAACATATATTGTGATATAGACTTGACATACATTTATATATACATTTTAAATACATTCCGTAATATATTTTGAAATGTATTTCAAATGCATTAAATAAAATACAAATTATACATAATTTGGCCAATTTTTTATATTTAATGTATCCTTAAAAGGTATCTAAAACTATTTTAAATCGTTTTTTTTCGATATGAGTATAGTCAAAATACTATTGAGTGATAGGAGTTTGGATCAGTTAGACTTTTAACTGGTATCATTCTCAATCGACAGCACTGTACTTCTGTCGACTACAACTGCGTTCGACAAAGAAAGTAACTTTCTGAAAACTCTCCGTCTTCTCAATTAACTTCAGTTCTAATTTGCTGTGGGATCCTCTTAATGGTGGCACTTTAACAAGTGGTAGGAGGATAATCACGTCCGCTGCGGAGCAGATGGCTGCAGATGACCTTATAGGAAGCGTCGCCCCCTGTTGCAGCTGGTTCCGACCGGTTTCGACAGATTACAGCACACTGAATCAATAACCCGTGCCATTAACGCTGGACATTCCACAGCCCATGTACAATACTGACGTCAGACTAACACTGCCCATACAGACAGGCATGCGGGCACAAACACACACACATTGAAAAAAGAGCCTTGTGTTTCATAACAGGAGCTTGAGCCTAGACGTACTATTAGACAGGCCTTTGATGCTGGTTTCGAAGTATTTATCAGAATGTTTGTTGAATGTCTGTTTCATCAATCCAATTTGAAATCAAATATCTGTTTGAAAAGATCTAATCTCTTTATGGAATGTATTTAGATTGCTGGAAAGTGCCTTTCTCTACCGCATTAGACAAAATGAAAGGACTGAGTATTGTCCAATCTATAGAGGAGGACCCACCCTGTGTTGTTGGTAGAGGAAGAGGAAGCTCTGCACTGCATGTTATATGGCTTTTGAAAATGCAATTTTGAAACCATCAGCTCACATCCAGCCTCTTCTTCGGTGTCCACACTATAATTAAAGTAACTCTTTAATTTGAGACAACATTCAAGGAAAACATCATCAATGGTCATTCATCAGTATGAGTCATGGTCCCAGGTGGTGATATGCCACTCCACCATCCCCCTTCCTTCTCATATTTCTTCTCATCAATATATGAACTCACTCCATTTGCTCCCCTCCCCTAAGTGTGTTATATGTCCAGTATGTCCTCTTGAGCTCTTTAATGATGCCATTTTCATCAATTATTGAATGAGAAATGAGACACGTGAAATTCGAGACGCATTGAAAAGGTCTCGGTCAACACCAGCCGTTTTTTATCTATTCATTCAACCCAGAACAACTGTGGATTCACCATTTTCACAGGGCACCGCTCTCAAAAACACAATTCACAAGCAGAGGACGTTGAATGCATTTCTTCTCCAGCAGGTCCAGTTCTACCCTCATTATTTTTTAATCCGTTTAAGCTGGTTGTTGGCCCTATGAACCTGGCAGAGTATAAGGGCTTTTTCTACCATTAGGTTAGCCCCACCCCATCCCTGTTTTCTACCATTAGGTTAGCCCACCCCATCCCTGTTTCTACCATTAGGTTAGCCCATCCATCCCTGTTTGTACCATAAGGTTGCCCCATCCCATCCTGTTTGTACCATTAGGTTAGCCCATCCCATCCATGTTTGTACCATTAGGTTAGCCCCATCCCATCCTGTTTGTACCATTAGGTTAGCCCATCCGAGTCCTAAGGACTGTGTGTGTGTGTGGTTGTGTGGTGTGTGTGTGTGTGTGTGTGTGTGTGTGTGTGTGTGTGTTGGTGTGTGTGTGTGTGTGTGTGTGTGTGTGTGTGGTGTGTGTTGTGTGTGTGTGTGTGTGTGTGTGTGTGTTGTTGGTGGTGTGTGTGTGTGTGTTGTGGTGTGTGTGCGGCGTCTATCTGATGAACAACAAATGAAATCCCCCGTTACCGCGTCGTGCGCCCCTCTATGACATATGAAAACACTACCTACCAAGGCCCAGAGACCCGGCTGTCGTTCGCTCTGTCATCTCCCAGACACAAATACGTTGGCTGGGAGAAAATTGCTGAGCAGAGAGCAATATTGTTGGGGAAACATGCTAAAAGGGAGCAATCGGCGGAAAGGGAGAATTACTTTTTTTAACATTTTTTTTCATTCTTTCTTGCAAATGTTCATTTCTGCTATGTGTCTGAGTGGAAATTGAGATTGAACTTATTGCTGGGTCGAAAGGAGTCTAAACTCCTCTACCTGATGGAAGCGAGAGTCCATTCCGAGTGGAGGAGTGGAAATTACATAAATCAGCCACGCAACAGAGCCAGGCTGACAGCTGACACTCTGGCCATTGAGGACAGGTAACTCCATGCATCTCTGATCAGAATAGCACAGAGCCAGGCTGACAGCTAACACTCTGGCCATTGAGGACAGGTAACTCCATGCATCTCGATCAGAATAGCACAGAGCCAGGCTGACAGCTAACACTCTGGCCATTGAGGACAGGTAACTCCATGCATCTCGATCAGAATAGCACAGAGCCAGGCTGACAGCTAACATCTGGCCATTGAGGACAGGTAACTCCATGCATCTCGATCAGCTAGCACAGAGCCAGGCTGACAGCTAACACTCTGGCCATTGAGGACAGGTAACTCCATGCGTCTCGATCAGAATAGCACAGAGCCAGGCTGGGCTGCCACTGTCTGTCAAGCTAGTCCTCTCCAGTGTCACACAGCACAGCAGAACAGCAAACACTGTGTTTAGATAGACTTAACACATGCAAGACTCCATCTCTTTCTGTCTGGATCCATATACACAGTCAGTGTCCTTATCCAATGAATCGTATCAACTTTAGGTCCAACAGAGAAGTAAAGAGAAAATTAGACATTGTCTAGACCAGTCTCTGACCGTCTGTGTGATTGAAAGTTTTGACCTAAAATTTTATGGTCCAACTTCAGCATGTGGACTTCATGCCCCCCCACACCCCCATCTAATTTCTCTTACACACACAAACAGACTGACTTCATACAAACACATTTGGAGCACCTCTGGGGCACTGGAAGAGACTGAGATCGAACAAAACCAAGAGGGGGAGGGGCCTAGGGAATGGAACCCATCAATACAGGTGAAAGTGATGGCAATCTGTTGACCCAATCATTGAGGAGTTCTCAGGGAGTAACTCTGTTCTTCACTGCATGTCACCGTGGAGCGTCTAAAATCTATCAGCCTGGTGATTAAATGTCAGTGTCCTTCGGTGCTCTTTGGATCCATTTATTTGTTATCTATTAAGATGCTCAGAATCCGATGACATCTGCTCTTCACTTCATAATTGCCTCCAGGACTCTCCAGGCTGAGATGACGGCCAAATGAGTATCTGGCTGACTACGCTAATCGCCAGCGACAGTGAGCTCCAAAAGTATTGGGGCAGTGACACATTTATGTTATTGTGGCTCTGTACTCCAGCACTTTGGATTTGAAATGATACAATGACTATGATGTTAAAGTGCAGACTGACAGCTTTAATTTGAGGGTATTTTCATCCATATTGGATACACCGTTTAGAAATTACAACACTTTTTGTACATAGTTCCCCCATTTTAGGGGACCAAAAGTATTGGGACAAATTCACTTATATGTAAATAGTTAAGTATTTGGTCACATATTCACAAAATATAATGACTATATCAAGATTGTGACTCATTTGCATTTTGATTTGGTTGTGTTTCAGATTATTTTGTGCCCAATAAAAATGAATGGTAAATAATGTATTGTGTCACTTTAGAGTCACGTTTATTGTAAATAAGAATAAAATATGTTTGTAAACACTTCTACATTAATATGGATGGAACCATGATTACGGATAATCCTGAATGAAACGTGAATAATGATGAGTYA
The DNA here is from genome assembly GCF_002910315.2 of Salvelinus sp. IW2-2015. Classification (NCBI taxonomy): domain Eukaryota; kingdom Metazoa; phylum Chordata; class Actinopteri; order Salmoniformes; family Salmonidae; genus Salvelinus; species Salvelinus sp. IW2-2015. The sequence continues at coordinate 2,328,583 of NC_036840.1, read as the reverse complement.
GAAAGTTAGAGGCATAAATATCATACCCCCCCAAAAAATGCTAACCTCCCCTTTTATTGTAATGGTGAGAGGTTGTCTTGGGGTGTGTTATTTGTGGGTCTTTAACTTTCTCACTCATCATTACTTTGGAGCACACTGTATGTGATTTTGAGGGTCTGTTGGCTAGCAACCAGGCTGGATGTGTCACAGGACCCACTCCAATCCTGAAAAACCTCACACAATCTGACAGGTTGGCAAACATGTCAAAGACGAGGCCACTCAGTCCCATGTTGTTGGGTGTTTCACTGGCTGGAAAACAAATAGGTGCACAATACAGTCTTTTCTTATCGGGATCAAGTCCTCTCCAACGCTGTTTAAACTCCAACATTTTTTTATGGCCCTCATTTATTCAAAATGAAGTAATGAAAGAAATTCTATTATGCCGATTTAATTTCAAAAGATTCTCAGTTGCATAAAAAAATCATGAGCTCTCGGCTGAGTATTAATATTTATGCGTCTGTGCCACTGCTTATAAAAGTAAAAAGGGTTTTTTCTAACCCACCCAAGACAACCCTTACCAGCATGATGTTTCCCTATAATGAAAGCCTTCGCAATGCACTTTCTGAGGAACATTTCATTGTTCTATATTATGCAAAAGTCTTTCAGGTCGACGTGTACTCTTTCTTGAATATACTACAACTACTATCACAACTACTACTGCTGCTGCCTCATTGTATCATATGAATAGGATGCACAGTTCAAAGTGAATTTCTCCCTGTGTCAAGGGATTTTACTACACAACGTATTACAGTTTGAATTAAATATCTCTAACTGAATGTACCTCTGATACTGATCCAACTGAAGCCTTCTCTCTTGTACCCACTCAGACAGCAGACACCATGAATCCTAGTCTAGTGCTCCCAGTGAACTGATTCCTGATGCTTCTGTGGACTTGTGTGGGATCTGACAGCTCCTGATGTGCTGCCCTTCTCCCCTGTCTCGAGAACCCAGAGCCTTGAAAGCCAAGGCTGTTTTAGGTTGCAATTGGATGGAAGGAAAGTTAATTTAGCCCTGACAATTAATCTGCAGGAGCCAAACACCCTGTCTGGCTGTTGAAGCGTGACAGCGCTGGCGKAGCAGCAGCAACAGCCAGCCTGGACGAGTGCGATCTGTCTCTCAGCTCGACACTCTCACCCAGTCGCCATGCGCTTATCCACCTACAGACACTTCACCTCAGAAACTCATGCATTTTTAATGGCTTATTTCAATGTGCAAGGATGCTCTTATTCTTATTCATGGCTTTTCAATCGTATGCGGCAGAACTATAATTCTAAATGTTTTATTTGAGGGTCCATTTTGTACACAAAAAGGAATTTTGCAGTCAAACAAAGCTAAACAATCGCTTCCTGCAAGAAAAGAGGTTGTATTAATTAAATCCTCCAGTTCTTCTTTGTTTTTTGGCATTTGAATACAAGTTCTACTTCAGTCTTCTGGGATCGGGAGGATGATGTACCTACACTAAAATAATGACTAGAGCTGCAAGCACCGCGGGACTGGGTGTGAYAGGGAGAGAGGGAGAGGGGAGAGAGGCAGAGAGAGAGAGAGTATGAGAGATAGACGAATAGAGAGAGGGGCAGAAAGTGAGAGAGAAAGGGGGGGCAGGTCTTGCAGTATTGTGTCACTGCTTATAATTGAAATCTATTCCCTGAGGTGACGAAAACCTCTGTTAGATATGTGATTTATATGTGTTCTATCTTCCAGACTTTTYTTGATCAACCTCGAAGATTCTTCAAGAAATGTCTCAAAATAATCTGGTGAAATATTGAACTCATGTTTTGTTTGTGTGCTCTGATTATGAATCCTGTTTAGAACAAACTTCAGACATGTTTGTGCATTATTCTCTACTATCACAATATCACACCTCGCTCGTTCTCTCCTTTCAAAGTACATTGTAAACATGACAAATCTAGTGAAAAATAATAATTTTCCTTTTCTCATGTATCTGCCTAATATGCAGTGTTGTGTTCTCGGTCTCAAACTAGGTTAAAATACATACATACAATTACTGTGGAAGTCTGAACTGGAGCCATGTGGTCGAAATCCATGAGAAATGCTTCTCTCTGTCATTCTAATAAGAAGATAATGGTTTCACCTCCTACAGTATGCATTGTAACTAATGTACAGTATGCACCCTACACATCCCTATGTCATCTAGGAATGCCCTTGATTGGCCCATGTGACTACACCAGTCCCTTCATAGCAACAGAGGAAGTGAGCCATTCATAAAGAATAGGGTTAACAGTGCTCCCAGTTGTCTGCTGCACGTCACACGGACACAGACAGACAGTAGCATTAAACCGTGGAGGAGGAAAACCTCTGTGTTTCTCTGAGCGAACTGTCAGTGATCTTGGCAGCAGACTGAACACTGAGATTAGTGCGAGTGGGAGTGAACACTGAACAGAGAGTTAAGGTGAATCAAGCCTGACTTGGGCTGCTACAGATGATGGAACCTTGGGCCCTCGGGAGCATTCCACAAGCTCTGTGTTTGGTTAGGTCAGTTTGCTCTTTCTTTGTCATTTTTGTCTGTTGCCACTGGGTTTGGCTGTTTGRTCTCAGGTCTAGCRTTTTATCTTTCCTGTGTAAAGCGCTGGAGAGCGAGACAGAGATGGGGCTGTGGCCAGGAAATGAACCCCTCTATTCAGTATCACCTGAGGACATTGAGGAACTGTCTCTCTCCYAAACATTCATGTTGATAGCTGTTACGTGGCAGAAGATGCAGACTAGACATACGACTTACCCTCCTCACCCCACCCTTACCCTCCTCACCCCATCCTTACCCTCCTCACCCCACKCTTACCKTCCTCACCCCATCCTTTCCCCTCCATTCCTACCACAGAGGCAGACAGAACAGTGACCTGTAAACGGTGTGATACATACCACTCCATCTGGTTGCCTCGCTGTGTTTTATAAAGAGTATCTTTCCATGCAGTTTATATAGATCGCAATACCCCCATAATAAAACACTTCTGTCTCACTCCAGCTGATCACTGGACATCAGTGATAGGAGAGAGTGGCCCGCAGTGGAAATCAATTGGAAAATAAATGACCACAGGCAGCATAGACCTCGCCGGAGGCCTGAGGAGAAASAGGTTGAATCTCCATTCCTTCTAAACTCCTTTGTGGGACAAATATAAAAAAATATATTTCGAAAATAATACAAAAAAAGTTATAAGAAACCAAACCTAGCTAATGTTAATAATCAGATGGGGACGGCGTCAAGCGCTGGCGTTATTTATGGCTTTTGTTCAGTACTAGGGCGTGCTGCTTCTTCAGCAGACACTGAATTGTTTTTGATTGGCACGGGGCATCAGGCCCTCATTTCTCCTCTCCCAGCCTCCTCTCTAAATCAATGGAGTGTATAAACAGATCAGTTTAGTGGGCTGCTGCCTCGCCGTTCACAGGTGCTCACTGTCAATCCTGCCAGTACAATAGAGAGGAACCAGTCCATTAAAGAGTAGATGGCAGAGAGTGGAGAGAAACTAATAAGGTCTATTCTTTATCGCCCAGTGCCTTTCAGAGTGACATAAAATTTGTTTTTGAGGAAGTTAGAAGGCTTCGTAATAATTGTATTTGAGGAAAATGACAAGAAAATAGAATTGGGGCTATAGTCTTCAACCCTGMTTTGTAATCCCTCATTCTCTTGCTCATAACAGACCATCGACCATCCAGTCTGTGACTTAAATAAATAAAATAAAATTTAAATAAAAATCCATAGCATTGACACACAGCAAGTGCCTCGGTAATCTGTAATCAGTCTTCCTCAACCAGCAGTTTGGGTTAGATTCAAGACCGGACTAGAGCAGATTCATGGTAATGGATACTGTAACATCAAACCATTACAATGGAAATTAACATTATTGGTGGATTGTGTATGCATACAGATGTCGGATTTTAATTTGACCTACACTACCATTCAAAAGTGTGGGGTGACTTAGAAATGTGTCACGCCCTGATCTGTTTCACCTGTCCTTGTGATTGTCTCCAGCTCCTCCATGTGTCGCTTATTTACCCCAGTGTATTTATCCCTGTGTTTCCGCGAGCCACGAGCCTGTCTGCCACTCTGTACCTCCTGGACTCTGATCTGGTTTTGACCTTTTTGCCTGTCCACGACCATTCTTTTGCCTACCCCTTTGGATTAATAAACATTGTAATACTCCAACCATCTGCCTACTCTTTCTGCATTTGGGTCTCGCTTTGTGCCTTGATAGAAATGTCCTTGTTTTTGAAAGAAAAGTAATTTTTTTGTCCATTAAATAACATCAAATTGATCAGAAATACAGTGTAGACATTGTTAAAACTTCTTTGGGATAGGGGGCGGTATTTTGACGTCCGGATGAAAAGCGTGCCCAAAGTAAACTGCCTGCTACTCAGGCCCAGAAGCTAGGATATGCATATATGCTAACATAATTACAAAAGGGTTTTCTAATGATCAATTAGCCTTTTAAAATGATCAACTTTGATTAGCTAACACAACGTGCCATTCAAAAACAAGGACATTTCTAAGTGACTCGAAACTTTTGAACGGTGGTGTATATTGTCACAGCAAAATATTCCTTCAGCAACAGGATTGTAAAGTTTAGTCAGTATTGTTGCTTGATCGGTGGTTAGACTATTAGCTGGACAAAAATTTATGATACAGGAAAAGTACAATACTGTTAATATAACCGTGTGAGTTTTCAGTGAATTAATGGAAATCACAGAAGCTCATCTGCATATCCGGCAGCTGAGGAAAATTCTCAGCAACAAAAGAGTGATCAAATTAAGATCCTATATCTGTAGTTGTGTTATCTATAGGTACATGTATAGAGGTGGATGTAGGCTATAGCATCTGGTGAGTGATGTCATCACTSAGAACACTTCTGGTAGGACGAAGAAAAACAAAGGTTATGAAACAACCTGGGACTTCAGAGCGAGTGACATAATCTCTAATCTAATGGCACTGCTTCCCAACTAATCCCACATAATCCACTGTAATTACCGACAATAAAAAGGGAACTCTTTAAACACGGATTTTAACTTTGATCACAATATTCAGAGCTCATTTCGATTATTAATGAAAATCTATTCACAACTCAAATMTGAATGCTTTGAAGTGCGCTGGGTGTGCATTAATTTCCATGGCAACATGGAATATTGTAAAGATTACACATTATTGTACAATAGAGCAAAATAAAGGCAGATTTAGCTTTAATCCCCAGTTTGATGAGAATGAAGTACCACAGAGTTGCTTTATTTAATTTCATATTCATATTTCAGTGCTGAAATATACTGTAACTACTGTTAATAATATATCTAGTGTTATTACTAGAGTTAATATCCGTGCAGGATACTGGAACTTGACGTGTTCCCATCAAATTTCAGTGGGGTCACCCGTGGTRAAAGAGGGCGGCCATTTTGATTTCACTATGCCTTTCCTCATCTGGTTTTCAATCTGCAGGTGTTGTTAGAATGATACACTGTTTGTGTTCAYTAACAGCTTTATTAAGTGATTTTTGCATACTGGGGGTCAGACAGGGCAGCGTTCCAGACACATTGACATGTTTATTAGTCTGTTAGCAGACAGATGAGTTTGTCTGGTGCTGGCGGTTCTGTGCTCTTCTCTAATGAGGTTGCGAGGAGGTCTGCTCTGGGCAGGGGAGTTCCACACCGCGTTGACCTTTACACCCCACACAACAACCCATCATCAGGGTCTGTGTCTGACTGCAAACAACCATCCCACCATCCACCCAGCGGACGCCATACATCAATCACCCTGTACTGGAAAGTGACGAGACTATCAGAGAGGGAGGTCACTATGTGCTGTAGGGCTGAGAGTGTGTCAGAGACTAGCCTGGTGCCACATCTGTTTGTGCTGTGTAGTCTACTATGGTGGTTGTTATGCCTGCTATGCCTGGCATATCAACAACCATTGGAGTTGGCTATACAGCACAAACAGATCTGGGACCAGGGCTAGGCAGAGACAGAGCGGTTGCAGCAGTCCTCTCTCTACAGGCAATGATAACCCAAAGAGACTGCATCACTGTTGTCATGATGATCATGTCACCTCCCTCTCTGCTCCACTGTCTGAGCAGCAGTCAACTGCATCATTCAGAGCTGCCTCACAGCAATGAAACATCAGCCTCTGATGTCCATAACTACAAATGGAATGCCACTTACCTGACACCTATAGGGCCTACTACCGTTTCTGTAAACCATTGCATATGTATATTTTACTCCCCCTCAATGGCATTGCATTAGAAATATAACAGCCTCCAATTCCTCTTGGCTAATGGGCAGCTTTTTTTGTCACCTTGAATGGAGAAATTCATTTTGCATCTTTATGGGCCGCGTTGAAGGCTCGTAAAATATACGATTCCGGCGATCGCTAGAATCAATAGTGCTATTATCCATAGTTTCGTGTTTCAAATATGGTTATGGATAAAAACGCTGCCAAACACTCAATAAAGCATGACCTTCACTGGGCATCATAGACGAGGGAGCGAACACCAACAAAACAATTATCTCGCTTCGTTTCTCCCGTCTCTCCGCATCGGCTCATACATCGTTTATCAAAATTTAAACCCTAGCATTAATTTGAGCCGCTGCAGGGCCGGCTCCCTCTCCCCCCTTGTCCCCCAGATCAATGGTTGATTGCACTGCTACTATTTTAAACAACCCGCCTCTCCTATCTCTTCTCCTCTCAGGGCTAGTCCACTCCTCCAGTCCAGTCCTCTAGTCCATTCCTCCAGTCCAGTCCTCCAGTCCACTCCTCCAGTCCACTCCTCCAGTCCCAGCCCCAGTCTCAGCCCCAGTCCCAGCCCCAGACCCAGCCCCAGTCGATACAGATGGCAGTCAGATTATGGCCATCGTTTATCACGTTGCAGAGGGTAAAATAGGAGACTATCTTTGATAACAACCCTATTAGAATGCTGAAAGGGGACTTTGTTGTTTTATGAACGGTGCAGACACACGAATACACACCTGATGTGTAGGTACTTCGGCATCTTCCATCTGTGACAGTCACAGACTGGATGGTCGATGGTCTGTTATGAGCAAGAGAATGAGGGATTACAAACCAGGGTTGAAGACTATAGCCCCAATTCTATTTTCTTGTCATTTTCCTCAAATACAATTATTACGAAGCCTTCTAACTTCCTCAAAAACAAATTTTATGTCACTCTGAAAGGCACTGGGCGATAAAAAATAGACCTTATTAGTTTCTCTCCACTCTCTGCCATCTACTCTTTAATGGACTGGTTCCTCTCTACTTTTATGGACACATTAAAACATGTCAACGACTAAAAATCATTAGGTCTTAGAGTTGACATTTACTGGCAGCAGTTCTGCAAGTCATTCAGGGACACATCCCCGGTCCTCCTCGATAGAAATGTCAGACGAATAAGGTACAAAACTAGTGACATCATCCACACGGTTGTTAAATGACACAACGAAGTGATGCATTCCCCTGCCGTAGCCTGGCAACGGGACAATGTCTGTCCAGCGTCCACCCACTGAGGAGGAGTAAGGGGACGGGCTGGTTGCCGAGAGTGACGGCATCCCATTTCATTCATCGGCTCCACTTTGGCTCCTTGCATGACAAAGAGGATGTAGGCTATTGTACACTGATGACAGAAACTCTAAATGGACTTGAGCTATGAGTAACTGTCGGTTAAACCAGGGCACCACAGTGTTTGGTGACCTGTTTGTGTGACCTGTTATGTCACCTGCATGCCTACTCCTCGTTATCTGTAGGTTAAAACTCCCTGATGACTCACTCAGACCTTCTACTTCCTCATTGTTTACTGAATGGTACTTTCTCTGCCCTCAGCAGTTCAAAGTATCCTGGGATTTCCTACGCTAACACACTAGTATGACGGGTCAGTGCTTAAAGACTGGGCTGATGCACTTTGGGAGGCTAATTTACTGAATGTTACTTTCTCTGCCATCTCCCCTCAGTAGGAGGCCAGCGCACCAACTGATCACATTTAAAACCACTAAGAAATTACTAATAAAAAGCATTAGAACCTCACAATGGCTACGAGCCTGAAGCATTTCACATGGGACAAAGGGTTGCTYGGACCAATGTGAGTTGTGTGAGTTGTAATGTGATGAGGGATGCAGGAGGGCGGCTATGAGGCTGTGACCGACTGCTAAGATTAAAGGATTATTTGCATTCTCGGTCCTATGGAAACTGTCGAATTCTAAATAGTAACAATCGCTTCCTGCAAGCAAAGAGGTTTAATTAATTAAATCCCCCCCATGATCAGGATGGAAAAACGACATATACAAAGGCCTCACGTCATCTCTTACTCTCAATGTAATCACACATAACAGTGATGTCTCAGAGGAAGATAAATGTATTGTTACTGTACGGCGCCATCTACTATCCACTGTCTCCAAGGACCCAATCATGTCATGAATCAACCCCACACAAGTCACGCTATTTCCAGCCAGCGGCAGCGGATGTGTTCCTGAACTCCACCTCCGCTCTGAGACGGATGCAAGTGGCTGGTAGAGGTCAATGGAGGATTATATAGCGCCTTATAACCATTCCCATCTTGTATATGCCCCGCTAGCACACAGTTAATGAGGGCAGGATCCTTTCTCCCAGGGCAGCTCTTAATATCCCTTATCATTGGGACAGAGGCCCTGTTGTGCCATGATGGAGCATCACAACCATCCATCTTGGCTCTAAAAAGACTCCCAGTTTCCTCTAGCTACTACCTCCTTATCTGCCTGTGGTGTGAAGCTAGTCCTCWTCTCTTCCCTGTGCGGCCCAGAGTTTAGAGCCTATCCCAGCATACCACAGTGGATTAGGCCCCTCACCAGTGACAATGACCATTTCTGCACTGTAGGCCATGTGACCTACTTGGAGATGGTCAATCTGCCACATTGGTTTGGTACCAACCTTTTTGATCAGCCCTTATAAAATGATCGCTACCCTAAACACCGTAGTCTGGAGATGTCTACGTGATGTAGTGCCTGCGTCTGTGATCTGAATCACATTGTAACGTTTCTTATCTCTCCAGAGTGGGTGTTTCCATAATTGTCCCCAGTCACCGTTTCAGGACATTGAAGGGAAAAAAATCTATAACATGAAGCACAATTTCAGGAAGYTGATTGTGAAAACCTTCCTTACAGCAGGAGCACTTTCCTCGCTCGTACCATCATGAAGCCAGAGAAAAAACTAATAACGATTTGAGTCATTGCAGAGCACAAATTCATCTCCCAGAAACAACCTTGTAATCACTCTCTCCCTCAGCTAGAGTTTAAAGGAAAGCTTGGGAATAAAAAATAAAAATAAGAATTAGATTGGGGAGTGGAGAGTGGGTGTGCTGTATTGACCTGTCCCGTCAGGTGTGGGTTATTGAACTGATGTTGCTCCTTTAAACTCTATTTGCAACGGTGGAGGTATGCAGGGCTGCACACCCAATAACAGCTGGGCTCCCAGTGAATCCTGGAGATCTGGAATATGAGGCCCAAGGAGGATGGAGTCTAATTTCTGCCATTGGTTTCATGTCTGTCTGAGATTGTTGTCAAGAGTTCCTCCACCCATACAGAGAAGGGATAAAAAAAATCAATATGACCGAAAAGGTAACTGGTACTTGGTAAGCAGCCAGCCTGGCCAGTCTGGTGACATTGTGCATTTAATCCAATTTATATAGAGGCCTCAATTAATGTGTGCAAAGCAGAAATGAAATTCTCCTCTGATTAAATGGATGTGCTTGAGGTTTATTTCCTTTGACGCTGGTGGTCCTCTACTACTCAGAACGTGAAGGGAATGGAAATGATTGGTCGACACGTCACACAACWATTTTTTTCTGAATAGGAAATATTGATAAAGCATGACATACAGTCCAAMRACCATGGCCTTCTTCCATCTCTGGGCTGTAACAATTACAGTTGTGTTTCAGCTTGAGGATATTCATCTGCTAATGTCTTCCACTATTTACCCAAGGACTACTCTACAGACCTGTTCCATTGATAGTTATTCACACTGTGATCATTTGAGGCTCTCTCTCTGTGTAATGGGTACGTGCTGGTGGCAGGGAAGTCAGGCGCAGGAGAGTGGACTTGGTATAAACGGAGCAGTTTAATAAAAATTCAAAAACTCCGGAAACCAACATATACAAAATAAAATAAGCGGGTGCAAAACCCGTCGCACACCAGAACATAACTAGCACCAATACATAGAACAAACAATCACCGATAAGAACATGAGGGGAAACAGAGGGTTAAATACACAACATGTAATTGATGGGATTGGAACCAGGTGTGATGGAAGACAAGACAAAACCAATGGAAAATGAAAAATGGATCAGTGATGGCTAGAAGGTCGGTGACGTCGACCGCCGAACACCGGCRGAACAAGGAGAGGGACCGACTTCGGCGCAAGTCGTGACACTCTCTCTCTCTGTAGCACAGCAGATTAATAGCTTATTGAATCGGTTTATACGAGGCTGCAATAAATGTGACACCGTTATACTCAATTGATAATAACATTATCAATAGAGTGGGCACCAGCACCCTGTTCTCTCACAGGACACTTGGGAGCAGTGCCAGTGTTGTAGTACTCGAATCCAGGTTAGGAACTTGACTACAATGCTGGGCAGTCTCAGCACACTGTCATACTGTGCTGTCAGTTTTTTMGGGCAAGGAAAATATCAGATATCGGTATCAGCCAAAAATATCCTATCGGTGCATCACTAATAATTAATGTAGCAGGTTAGGAGACAAAAATGCTGTCCTAACTGTCACGCCCTGACCTTAGAGATCCTTTTTATGTCTCTATTTTGTTTTGGTCAGGGTGTGATTTGGGTGGGCATTCTATGTTCTGTATTTCTAGGTTTTGTATTTCTTTGTTTCTGGCCGAGTGTGGTTCCCAATCAGAGGCAGCTGTCTATCGTTGTCTCTGATTGGGGATCATACTTAGGCTGCCCTTTTACCCTCTTTCTGTGTGGGATCTTGTTCTTTGTTAGTGTGCAGGGAGTTTGCACATCGAAGCCGTTCGGTCGTTGTATTCGTTTTAGTTTCACTTCGTAATTAAATTATGTGGAACTCTAATAAGGCTGCGCCTTGGTCTCTTCCTTCCGGACGACACCCGTTACACTAACCTGCTACGAAAATCACTTCGTGTTCGTCTGTCCCATGTACTATCAGCTCTGTAATGCCCTGATAGTGGTGTGAGACTGGTGGAGGGGTCCTGATACTCTCCAGAAGGCATCCGTCACTGAGACGAGTCCCAGGGAGGATAGTAAGAGGGAACACTGCATGTCAAACTGCCCAAGCTCATTAGAACCTAGGGGGATTGACAGCCATTCTCAGACCCAATGAGGCTCCTAGTTGCCTGGCTGCCTGGGAGAACATTGAACGGTATGAGAGAAATAATGAATCACTAAGCCTGCGTCCGTCGCACTGCCTCCCTGCCACTCTCCATCAGAGAGAGAGAGAGAGAAAAAAAAACTTAGTTGAGGCTGTTGGAATTGCTTGCTAATAAAAGGACAGTAACCCTTGGTCTCTGACATATTTGAAACAAATTGGATTTACTTTAGGATAATTTTTCATCTAGATTTAAAAGTATGTAACATATAATAACAGCATATCTCATTGGGTGAKCATGTTTGTATACTTATACCCTATTAAGTAATACTACCATGTCTTCACCAGCAGTAAGTAACAGTCTACAATGTAGTTTTGCAATGTTTCACAGTAAAAACTGTTTCTCTTTGCATATTTACCGTATATACGGATACCAGTTGGTTTGACAAGACAATACTTATTATCTGACTGTTAGATTGTCATTATGTGGGTTGGTAGCACAGGAGGTTGGTGGCACCTTAATTGGGGAGGATGGGCTCGTGGTAATGGTTGGAGCGGAATAGGTGGAATGGTATCAAATACATCAAACACATGGTTTGATGCCATTACATCCGCTCCATTCCAGCCAATATTAAGAGCCGTCCTCCCCTCAGCAGCCTCCACTGGTTGGTAGTATTGTGCATACACCCCTGAGCCTGAGCCTTAGTTTCTGTCTGGACCAGGCAGAGTGAAATGTGACTGTAAGTTTCGGTTTTGTTGCCTGGCAACTGTCCATAATGGGAATGACATATAGAAACTGCTGGTCATTGTGGGTGGAGTCCATTTCAACACTATCAACCTGTACTTTGATCCAGCAAGCCATCACAACTTACATCGCCTCGTTGATCAATTCTAACATCGAACCAAGAGGAGGGAATTTTGGGACAGACACTGGGCCCAAGCACCCTGTTCTCTCACAGGACACTTGGGGTCAGTGCCAGTGTTGTAGTACTCGAGTCCAGGTTAGGAACTTGACTACAACGCTGGGCAGTGCTCAGCAAACTCTCATACAGTGCTGTCAGCTTAAGAAGAAGAGGACATTTTGGGACAGGCACGGGGAACCAGCACCCTCTCCTCTCCCCAGAACCCTTGGGGAAGTGCACCGCACACTCACTTTGTACTGTGGAAAAACACTCTTTTCACCACTTCCATTAGGAAGTGACTTTTTTGCTGCAGGTTAGGAGAACTTACTCAGCAGTTTAGGATAATTAATGTAGCAGGTTAGGAGACAAAAATGCTGCCGTAACCTGCTACGAAAATCACTTGGTTTCGAAGTTGTGTGAAAAGAGTCTGTCCCCTGTACTGTCAACTTGGAGCCCCAATAAGGCCCCAAGTTGCCTGGCTAACTGAGAGAATGTTGGACAGTATGGGAGAAATAATCACTAAGCTTGCGTCCGTCGCACTGCCTACCTGCCACTCTCCATCTAGAGAGAGAGACAGAGAGAGAAAGAGAGAGACTGGAGACAATAACATTTAGTTGAGGCTGTTGGAATTGCTTGCTAATAAAATGACAGTAACCCTTCGTGTCTGACATATTTATGACAATTTGTCATCTAGAATTAAAAGTAATAACATAATAACATAATAATAATAACAGCATATCTCATTGGATGACCATGTCTGTATATTTATACCCTATTAAGTAATACTACCATGTCTTTACCAGCAGTAAGTAACAGTCTACAATATAGTTTTGCAATGTGTTTCACAGTAATAACGGTTGCTCGTTGCAATGTCTGGATACTTACTGATATCTAGTGGTAAAGTACTGTTCTCACAACACAGGTACTAGTAGGTACTTCACTAGATGGAATAGATTTTTTTGTTACTACTATTGTTGTTGTTTTATGTCACGCTAGTCTGTACCATATATTCCCTAAGAGATATTGGAAAGGTGACAGCTGCATACAGTGCATTCGGAAAGTATTCAGACCCCTTGACTTTTTCCAGATTTTGTTAACGTTACAGCCTTAAATTGTTTTCTTCCCTCATCAACCTACACACAAGACCCCATAATGACAAAGCAAAATCAGGTTTTAGAAATGTTTGCAAATGTATTACAAATTAAAAACTGAAATATCACATTTACATAAGTATTCAGACCCTTTACTCAGTACTTTGTTGAAGCACCTTTGGCAGTGATTACAGCCTTGAGTCTTCTTGGATATGACGCTACAAGCTTGGCACACCTGCATTTTGGGGAGTTTCTCCCATTCTTCTCTGCAGATCCTCTCAAGCTCTGTCAGGATGGATTGGGAGCGTCGCTGCAAAGCTATTTTTAGGTCTCTCCAGAGATGTTCGATCAGGTTCAGGTCTGGGCTCTGGCTGGGCCACTCAAGGACATTCAGAGACTTGTCCCGAAGCCACTCCTGCATTGTCTTGACTGTGTGCTTAGGGTCGTTGTCCTGTTGGAAGGTGAACCTTCACCCCAGTCTGAGGTCCTGAGCGCTCTGGAGCAGATTTTCATCAAGGATCTCTCTATACTTTGCTCCGTTCATCTTTCCCTCAATCCTCAGTCTCCCAGTCCCTGCCGCTGAAAAACATCCCAACAGCATGATGCTGCCACCACCATGGTTCACCGTAGGGATGGTGCCAGGTTTCCTCCAGACGAGACGCTTGGCATTCAGGCCAAAGAGTTTAATCTTGGTTTCATCAGACCAGAGAATCTTGTTTCTCATAGTCTGAGAGTCATTTAGGTGCCCTTTGGGAAACTCCAAGCGGGCTGTCATGTGCCTTTTACTGAGGAGTGGCTTCCGTCTGGCCACTCTACCATAAAGGCCTGATTGGTGGAGTGCTGCAGAGATGGTTGTCATTCTGGAAGGTTCTCCCATGTCTACAGAGGAACTCTGGAGCTCTTTCAGAGTCACCATCGGGTTCTTGGTCACCTCCCTGACCAAGGCCCATTTCCCCCAATTGCTCAGTTTGGTTGGGTGGCCAGCTCTAGGAAGAGTCTTGGTGGTTCCAAACTTCTTTCAATTAAGAATGATGGAGGCCACTGTGTTCTTGGGGACCTTCAATGCTGCAGACATGTTTTGGTACCCTTCCCCAGATCTGTGCCTCAACACAATCCTGTCTCGGAGCTCTACAGACAATTCCTTCTAGCTTGGTTTTTGCTCTGACATGACCTGTCAACTGTGGGACCTTATACAGACAGATGTGTGCTTTTCTAAATCATGTCCAATCAATTGAATTTACCACAGGTGGACTCCAATCAAGTTGTAGAAACATCTCAAGGATGATCAATGGAYACAGGATGCACCTGAGCTCAATTTCAAGTCTCATTGGAAAGGGTCGTAATTTAATCAATTTTAGAATAAGGCTGTAACGTAACAAAATGTGGAAAAAGGTCAAGAGGTCTGAATACTTTCCGAATGCACTGTATGTGTGTGTGAGTGTATCTGGGGGGGGGGGGTCGTGGAAAAAAGCAGAAGACACATTTTCATCTCACATGGACTAATAAAGTATATATTATCTTATTAAATCATTACTATAAATTATATTATAAATTGATACAGAATCATTGTTATGTRTGGTCAACAGATTCTGTATAATGCAGTTTATTATGTTAGTGTATTCAGTATGTGCATTCTTCATAATAAAAATGAATACATCCAATCCCATGTTGTGCTGTCCATATCAATTGAATATTGTTTTCCCAATGTCCTTCCAACTTGTTCAATTGAATTGAACTCTCTTAAACATACATTTTTTGCATCTACTGCCATTTCAAGTTCTCACAACTAGATGAGGATATCAATCTACACAGAGAATATAGTACACAGTAGTTTATACAGAAGATCTATACCGAGACAGACATTCAAACCCAAGTGGACTCTAAACTGAACACTTAAAATGCAAACTTGAAATGACATCATTTTGATCTGAAACAACAGAGTCCAGATTGAAGAATTCACTTCAACACATAATGCCTTATTGATGTTTCAAAGAGGCAACACATTGTGAAATCCAACCATTACAATAATTTAAAGGATATACTGATGGATGGGGAAAATGGTCAAGATAAGAATGAAAAATACATGTGAACAACACTAAGCCTGCCTTCATCACTCTGCCTGCCTGCCACTCCATCTTAGAGAGAGAGGGAGACAGAGAGACAGAGACAGAGAGAGACAGAGAGAGAGAGAGAGAGAGAGCGACTGCAATAGCATTTAGTCGAGGAATTGTTTGTTAGTAGGATGTACCTTGGTGTGTTGAAGGACAGGTTCAAAGTAAATTGACTATTTTCCAACTAGATTTGAAAGTACATTACATGTAATAACAGCATATCTCATTGGGTGACCATGTCTGTATACTTATACACTATTAAGCAATACTGCCATGTCTTTACCGGCAGTCTACAATGTTGTTTTGCAATGCTTTTCACAGTAATAACTGTTACTCATTGCAATGGCTGGATACCTACTGACATCTAGTGGTAAAGTCATTACTTGTTTGATTTAACATATTTTTTATTGTTGTTTTATATCCCTCTAGTGTGTGTTAGATCATTCATTATTGTTGGTTGGTACACTACACACATCTGCATTCCTGCCAGGATGCAGAGGGAAATGTGATAGTTCTGGTTTTGGTTTTGGTTTCATTTCCTGGAATATGAAAACGTAACTGTGGGTGGAGTTTTAGTCTGTGTCATACCTTTATAACCAGTATAACCTGCCCCTTGAGCCACAACCCTGTTAACTTGCTTTATGTATTTGAACCTTGACCAAGACAGAATAGCACACTGAGTGATACATTATAATGGCAGCCAGCTTGTCTCTCCTGGAGAAACACCTCTCTTGTCCCGTGTGTAGTGACATATTCAGCAACCCTGTCGTCCTCAAATGCAGCCACAGCTTCTGTGAGGAGTGTCTTCAGAAATACTGGAAGGATATGGACAATCTGCTGTGTCCTGTATGCAGTAAAGAGTGTTCAATTGAGCAACCAAGCCAAAGTTTGGTCTTAAAGAGTCTCTGTGAATCGTTCCAGAGAGGGAGTGAAAACGAGAAAGGATCTCAGGATATCTGCCAGCTGCACAGAGAGAAACTCAAACTCTTCTGTTTTGATGACAAGCAGCCCATATGTGTTGTCTGTCACATATCAAAGAAACATAAAGGCCATGACTGCTGTCCCATTGAGGAGGCTCTGCCTGATTTGAAGGTCAGTTTGTGAAAGTATCTGTTCCCTTTGCTTTTATTTTAACTGGTCATTTCAATGTCATTATGCGACTGAGTAGAGAGTGACTGGCTGGATTAAAGGCTGGTTTGGTTTTTACCAGGTTTACAATAATCCCTTTTAATTTATCTTTAGAGTGAAATCCAGCGTGTGAGTTCCACTTTGAAGAAGGAATTAGAAAACATGAACACAGCTAGGATGTGCCATTCAACCTGGGAGGCGCATATACAGGTATCTGTCATAAAAAAAATGTGTTTTTAAATATGGAAACATTTGAGCGGTGTTCAAGTTTAATCTTGTCTATTAGGGTCAAGCCCAGTGTGGAGAGGAGCAGATAAGGGAGGAGTTTAAGAAACTCCACCAGTTCCTGGAAGATGAAGAGACAGCCAGGATAGCTGCCCTGAGAAAGGAGGAGCAACAGAAATGTCAAGTGATGCGAAAAAGAGCTGAGCCTTTGACCAAGCAGATTTCAACCCTAATAGAGACTATTCAGATGATCAAGGACATGGATGTTGACACTATCACATTCCTTCAGGTAAGGGTAAAGATTTTTTAAATTACAAAGATGTAAATTCCCAACATGAGCTCATGAACTCACTGCAAAAACGGATGTTCGTCCAAAAGACGCAAGCGTCACACTGCTAGGCTGCAGTCAAATGTCGTATAACGCCTTGAAATTCTCAACCAGGTCGGAAATTGCTGGTGAATAATTTCACAACTGTAAATTATTTATTCCTCTGTGAGTTTTTTTCCAATTATCTCAGTGTCATCTGATATAACATAGTGACATATGTCCTTCTTTTTGTAGAATTACAAGGTCATACTTAATAGGTATGTTGTAAATTAAGTCCCATTTCATCCCTACTAAATACATGTTACGCTCCATTTACAACAGCACTGATGTTTATTATTCCCATAGAGCCGAATCCACAGCAACAGACACTGCAGATGCTGAGGTAGTGTCAGGAGCATTCATTGACATAGCCAAGCATGTGGGATCTCTGAAATTCAAGGTCTGGAAGAAGATGCTTGGGATCGTTTACTATAGTAAGTCCAAGTTTTTCACAAATGTTGTTTTTTAATATCTTGACTATCTTACTGTAGCAAATAAGGCCACAATACTTTGGAAATACATGTATTTTTTCAATAGTTATTTGAAATGGTTTTATCTCCCAACACACCCACACACTTCAGTATTAAAGTACAATATTAAAGTACAAGGAACTTTCCCCTTAAGCTTCGGTGACCATGGATCCAAACACAGTGTCTGCAAGGCTCAAACTGACTCATGACCTGACCACTGTGACATACAGTGAGGAGAGGRAGGACCTTCCAGAAAATCCTGAGAGGCTAAAAATGGGAGTGTTGGGTTCTGAAGGTTACAGTAAAGGCAGACATTTTTGGGATGTAGAGGTAGGAGAAAGTGATAACTGGACCCTGGGAGTAGCCAAAGAGTCAATTGTGCGCAACAAGCCACTCAAAATGGAGCCTCAGAGCGGATTGTGGAGCATCAGATATATTAGTGGGAAATACAGAGTATGTGTAAAACCACGCATCCAGATCAAGCTGGATGAGAGCCCACGAGTGATCAGAGTACGTCTGGACTGTGACCAGGGGGAGCTGACATTCTCTGATCCCACTAAGAGCACTATTCTGTACACCTTCAATGATACATTCACTGAAAAAGTGTTCCCATACTTCTACAGTACCAATCAGTTTGTCCCACTGCGCCTTTTGTCAGTTAGCCCCAACTTTGGGCAGAATATAAACATGAGTGGAGACAGGTTGCCAGGTTTATAATATGTGGGGACAAATATCTACTAACATGTATCAACTAGAGGGACCCCATTCTGTGAACTTTAGTTGAATCCAGCTCCATGTAAATAGATGTAAGACTTGCCTCAACACAAAGCATACTATGGTTATAAGTAGTGTCTAATTGATGCCAATGGAATGCATATATACCTTCTATATGGTAACAACTTTCTATCTCATAATGCTTGTACGAGTGTTTAAAGCAGTTGTTACATTATGTAAAATGTGTAAAGTACAGTCAATTATCTAAATAAATATTAAAAGTGTCTATTGCATTTCATGTTGTGCTTTTTTATTTAACTGAATGGACCTTCCTAATTATTTAAGTGAGTTTAGCTCATTTAATTCATTTACACATTATAAAATAAAGTTTCAATTTGCTACCATTACAAATATTCACCACTAAACCGMGATCTCCAACTACTATACAGTAGAGATCACTTTTGCTCAATGCCACACTGCAAAATGGGCCTATAGACAAAGAGTGGGCATACAACTAAAATGTAAATATCAACGGAGTAAATACATCCCACGGCTATGACATTAGCATTCAAATAGTAGTTGATTTATATGATGTATTTGTAGTGCTCATGGCATTACAACTCATTAGTGAAACATTACTTTTAATATGAATAAATAATTTGTTTAGAAAGTCAACAATGACAACAAACACAAACAATGGAGTAACAGTCAAGTACCACCAAATAATGAAACCAATGTGAACACGAAGTGGAACTGGTGGTAAAGTGTTAAAGAATGGCCTGCCTGGCTCCACCCCCATAATGATGTGTCACACCATAACAGGAAGAAGGAAGTCAAAACAGGTCTTGGCGTCGCAGATAAAACAAGGAGCTAGTTACGTGTGTTTGGTCGCTGTCCCCTGTAGACGAGTCTGCACTCCCAAACTAAACATCGACTTGACCTAGGCAGTAAGTATGGCTATTTTGAAGTTCAGACAGTATGTTGTTGAGCCCAAATAGTTAGCTAGGTAAATTTAAAGTAAATACTGTACCTTACAGAGGCCATTAGCTAACTATAACACCAACAAGGGCTGGCTCTGTGTTTGTCTAATACCTACAGCTCTGTGTGTCCCTTTGCCCTACATTCCCTTCCAGAGGAGGAG
The DNA here is from genome assembly GCF_002910315.2 of Salvelinus sp. IW2-2015. Classification (NCBI taxonomy): domain Eukaryota; kingdom Metazoa; phylum Chordata; class Actinopteri; order Salmoniformes; family Salmonidae; genus Salvelinus; species Salvelinus sp. IW2-2015. The sequence goes on along the minus strand of NC_036840.1, from coordinate 2,309,097 downwards.
TCACTTTCGTGTGAAGAAGGCATGGCTGCCCGATTCTCTCTCCCAGAGGAGGACCTCTGTTGCTCTGTGTGCTGTGACATCTTCAGGGATCCCGTGGTCCTCAAGTGCAGCCACAGTTTCTGTGCAGCCTGCTTACAGCAGTACTGGTCTGGGAAGGGGTCAGCCCGGGACTGCCCTCTCTGTAGGAGGGAGTTTGTGGATGAGCCGGTGGCCAGCCTCACCCTAAAGAACCTGTGTGACTCCTACATCCAGGAGAGTGGAGCGCTTGGGCCTACAGGAGAGCTGTGTGAACCGGGTGAGCTGTGCTCCCTTCACGGGGAGAGGCTGAAGCTGTTCTGTCTGCAGGACAAGGAGCCCATCTGTGTGGTCTGTCACACCTCCAGGAAACATAAAAACCATGAGTGCTGCCCAGTGGGAGAGGCTATAGGCGACATGAAGGTAATCTGGTGTTGTGATAGGCAGCCCTATAAATATAAATTGAGTTCTCGAGATAGCATTTTATGAGTTCAGAGGTGAACATGAAGGTAATGGGGAAAATGCTGGGAGTTTGAGCTAATCTGTTTTATGCCTTCTGCAACTGTTTGCCTTTTGAAGAACTGATATGTTTTGTTTATTCTTAGTCCAATTGTCTTTTTAATGTTCTTTGTAGGAGGAGATGAAGTCTGTGCTTACTTGTTTGCAAGTGAAGAGGGAAGCTTTTGACAAAATGAAGCAAAACTATGAAAATACAGTGACACACATTCAGGTAATGTTGGTGGTTGGTCATAGTATGAAATCAAAATCTCTCATATGTTAACACACAATCCTAACAAAGGTCTCATTTCAGATCCAGGCCCGGTTTGTGGCAAAGAGGATTCATGAGGAGTTTGAGACGCTCCACCATTTCCTCCAAGCTGAAGAGGCTGCTAGGCTTGCAGCTCTGAAAGAGGAGGAGGAGAGTAAGAGTGAGATGTTGAGGCAGAGTATGAGGGAGATGGACAGAACCCTGGCCTCCCTCTCTGACACAATCAGAGCCGTGGAGGAGGAGATGGCTTTGGAGGATATGTTTTTTCTCCAGAAATGCAAGCAGACAGTGAGAAGGTGAGTACATTACAACCCCTGGTGGTTTCACTGTCTACAGACCATTACATGATGAGTACTAACTCCTACTTTTTCTGGCTGTATAGTGCTCAGTCTAGCACACTACAGGACCCAGTTATGGTCCTGGGAGCACTCATCGATGTGGCCAAGTACCTGGGCTCACTTCAATACAAAGTGTGGGAGAAGATGCAAGGGATTGTTAAATACAGTGAGTACTAACTGCAGAGTGTGTTGAACATCACTCGGTGTCAAGACTAGTCTATTTCGTTACATGATAGACTAAAACGTTAACTTTTTAAGCAATTAAAGTGCTTCTTAATGTGTATTGACACAGCAATTAGTGGTGAGAACCACTACATCATGGTAACTGGCTGTACTTTCTCCTCAGCGCCAGTGACTCTGGACCCCAACACGGCTGCCCCCTGGCTCCTGCTGTCTGATGACCTCACCAGTGTGAGGGACAGCGATGACAAACAGAAGCTTCCAGACAACCCTGAGAGGTTTGACCCTGACACAGGCGTACTGGGCTCTGAGGGCTTCAGCTCAGGAAAGCATGTCTGGGACGTGGAGGTTGGAGAGAACAGTGCCTGGGTCCTCGGTGTAGCCAAAGAGTCCATCCAGAGGAAAGACAAGGTCTCCTCCGTACTGAAGAATGGATACCTGTCCGTGTACTTTTACCACAAGATGTACTTTGCAGGGACCTCACCCCTGACGCGACTCAATCTGAAGAAGAGCCCTCAGAGGATCAGAGTGCAGCTAGACTGGGAGAAGGGGAGAGTGTGCTTCTCTGACCCAGCTGACAACACGCAGATCTACACTTTCAAACACACCTTTTCTGAGAGGGTCTTCCCCTATTTCTGGGTTGGCTGTAAGCAGTATCCTCTGAGGATTGAGCCATTAGAGGTCTCAGTGAAAGCTGTAGATCACACCTGAGAATGTGTTATGGAATTGTCTGTCTCTAAAGTGTCTTTCTTGATGTTGAGTTTATCTGTCATAAGAAAAAATCGAATAGATAAATAATATTTAAATATCTGCTACCTGTTGCCTTTAAATAAACACTGACATTTGATTTTCTAATGGACAAGTGTTGACATTTATTTGATTGTGTATGGAATAAAAGTTTAGTTTTCTGTGTGCAATAAAACTAAATAAAATGGAATATATCAGACTTGCTGTGGTGATCTTCCTTTTATTAGAAAATACAAAGATAACTTTGTCTGTGTGCAGTCGTTATCAATTTCAAATAGTTGGGCTAAACCATTCCTGTAATAACAGCTTCAAATGGTATCCCCTGAAATATACAAATGACCCTGTAAGAATATTGTTTGACGACGACTTCCAGATATGTTTTAGGCTTAACTATAAATGCCTTATTTAGTTACTCACCAATAAATACTTTTTGGAGTAAAACAAAACGTAGACAGATTCCTTAAGCCTGAAACACTGCACGTTGTCAGGTAAAAAGTAAGTTAATGTTCTGTTTATGCATCATGCGATGCAAGTCATTTAGCTAGTAAGTTTGTGCAAATTCGAGGACAGGAGAAACACGACGAAAAGCATAGGCAAAGTCTCAAGCATTCGTATTAATTAGTACCTTTTCATTAAATGTCCACAGGATATCTCTAAGCGTTTTTAGGATTCCAGCAAATTGGATTTTGGTTGTGATGAGTGTTGCCTTTGTTAAAACTATTAGGCGTTTGTTTTGTCAGAGACTCTGGATAGGATTGGGACATTTATTTTTTCCTTCAGGTAACGTTACCATGCTATGGGCTATTTTTGTTTCATCAGACCAGAGGACATTTCTCCAAAAAGTATGATCTTTGGCCCCATGTGCAGTTGCAAACCGTAGTCTGGCATTTTTATGGCGGTTTTGGAGCAGTGGCATCTTTCTTGCTGAGCGGCCTTTCAGGTTATGTCGATATAGGACTCGTTTTACTGCGGATATAGATACTCTTGTACCTGTTTCCTCCAGCATCTTCACAAGGTCCTTTGCTGTTGTTCTGGGACTGATTTGCACTTTTCGCACCAAAGTACGTTCATCTCTAGGAGACAGAACGTGTCACCTTCCTGAGCGGTATGACAGCTGCGTGGTCCCATGGTGTATATACTTGCGTACTATTGTTTGTACAGATGAACGTGGTACCGTTTGGAAATTGCTCCCAAGGATGAACCAGACTTGTGGAGGTCTACAATTTGTCTGATTTCTTTTGATTTTCTCATGTCAAGCAAAGAGTTTGAAGGTAGGCCTTGAAATACATACACAGGTACACCTCCAATTGACTCAAATTATGTCAATATGTCTATCAGAAGCTTCTAAAGCCATGCCATAATTTTCTGGAATTTTCCAAGCTGTTTAAAGTCAATTTAGTGTATGTAAACTTATTTTTAAAATTCTTCAAGCTCTGTCAAGTTGGTTGTTGATCATTGCTTGACAGCCATTTTCAAGTCTTCCCATAGATTTCCAAGCCGATTTAAGTCAAAACTGTAACTATACCACTCAGGAACATTCAATGTCGCCTTGGTAAGCAACTCCAGTGTATATTTGTCCTTGTGTTTTAGGTTATTGTCCTGCTGAATGGTGAATTTGTTTCCCAGTGTCTGTTGGAAAGCAGACTGAAACATGTTTTCCTCTAGGATTTTGCCTGTGCATAGCTATATTCTGTTTCTTTTTATCCACAAAACTCCCTAGTCCTTGCTGATGACAAGCATACCCATAACATGATGGAACCACCACCACGCTTGAAAATATGAAGAGTGATGTGTTGTGTTGGATTTGCCTGAAACATAACCCTTTGTATTCAGGACATAAAGTTAATTTCTTTGCCACATTTTTTGCAGTTTTACTTTAGTGCCTTATTGCAAACAGGATGCATGTTTTGGAATATTTTTATTCTGTATCAATCAATCAAATGTATTTATATAAAGCCCTTCTTACATCAGCTGATGTCACAAAGTGCTATACAGAAACCCAGCCTAAAACCCCAAACAGCAAGCAATGCAGGTGTAGAAGCACGGTGGCTAGGAAAAACTCCCTAGAAAGATCAGAGCCTAGGAAGAAACCTAGAGAGGAACCAGGCTATGAGGGGTGGCCAGTCCTCTTCTGGCTGTGCCGGGTGGAGAGTATAACAGAACATGGCCAAGATGTTCAAATGTTCATAGATGACCAGCAGGGTCAAATAATAATAATCACAGTGGTTGTCGAGGGTGCAACAGGTCAGCACCTCAGGAGTAAATGTCAGTTGGCTTTTCATAGCCGATCATTCAGAGTATCTCTACCGCGCCTACTGTCTCTAGAGATTTGAAAACAGCAGGTCTGGGACAGGTAGCACATCCGGTGAACAGGTCAGGGTTCCATAGACGCAGGCAGAACAGTTGAAACTGGAGCAGCAGCACGGCCAGGTGGACTGGGGACAGCAAGGAGTCATCAGGCCAGGTAATCCTGAGGCATGGTCCTAGGGCCCAGGTCCTCCGAGAGAGAGAGAGATAGAGAATTAGAGAGAGCATACTTAAATTCACACAGGACACTGGATAAAACAGGAGAAATACTCCAGATATAACAGACTAGCCCCCCAACACATAAACTACTGCAGCATAAATACTGGAGGCTGAGACAGGAGGTGTCGGGAGACACTGTTGCCCCATCTGACGATACCCCCGGACAGGGCCAAACAGGCAGGATATAACCCCACCCACTTTGCCAAAGCACAGCCCCCACACCACTAGAGGAATATCTTCAACCACCAACTTACCATCCTGAGACATGGCCGAGTATAGCCCACAAAGATCTCCGCCACGGCACAACCCAAGGGAGGGTTGTGAAGGAAGCCTGTTGACGTTGCTTCCAGAGGCAGTTTGGAACTTGGTAGTAAGTGTTGCCACCGAGGACAGACGATTATTGCGTGCTTCAGCACCCGGTCGTCCCGTTCTGTGATCTTGTGTGGCGCACCACTTCCCTGAGCCGTTGCTGCACCTAGAAGTTTCCACTTCACAGAAGCTCTTCAGTACGGACCATTCTACTGCTTATGTTTGTCAATGAAAACATTTTATAAACCTGTCAGCAATGGGTGTTGCTGAAATAGCAGAGTCCACTAATTTGAAAGGGTGTCCACATACTTTTGGTCATGTAGTGTTACTCATAATTGGAGCCAGGAGAAATTCTCCACTCTTTTTCAAACCAGTAGTTCTGTCCAACAGCACCAAAAGGTTGATAGTGTCATCTCAAGCCACCTGTTGGCATTTAGACCTGAAAGGGACGCACCTGTTGGAGGGGCTCGAAAGATACTCCTGACTGTAAAATGACTACACGACTAACCATGTGTTCATTATGTTGAAATGTGATTGAAAGAGCTGCAGTGTTACAGTAAAATGATTGAACTGCAAGTTAATGTCATAGGTCAGGTGTAGAGAATTATTCAGGTCCTACTCATAATACTGGAATCACACCATATTAGTACTAGTTCATCAACTAATAACATCAACTACATTCACTAAAAACAACCATCTACTTGTCTTGCATAGGAAGGTATCCTGCTGGGATGGTCTGGCGCACATCCACCGAGCCTTCCCCCACCTTCAGTGTAGCCCTGGGGAGTTCAGCACTGGTACACCCCAGTGGGACCCTAGTCCGTCCAGACAGGATACAGCATGGTGATTGCCGGCCAGCACCAGCTTCAGAAGGTCCAAGCCTGTCCACAAGACCTGTCAGACCCGGGTGGAGATGCCTCCGCCTAGATCCAGAATGTCCCTCCACTGGAGACAAGTTCCAAAGGGTGTGGATTGGGAGAACGCCTTTGAATATGTATTCTTGTAGAGAATACATTCATTTTCATCAATCTATTGATATATGGCCATCATGTGGGAATGGGAAAAAGGATAGGAAAGATGATAACATGGTGCGATAATTACACTAACAACAGATAATTGTATTGATAAGGTTATCAAGGAGGAATGGCTTTATTTATTTTCCTGCTCCATTTGACCATGAATAATTAATACTGATAGAACTATTGAATTAAGATGCAATTACATACATTAGTGAGCATTGTTTTCTGTTGTAGTGTAGAAGAGAGCACATACGTAGAGAAAGCGGGGTGAACAAGAGACGGGGGCGTGCTGGTGGAGAGGGGCACCTGTTCCACGGGACGTCGGGGCACTTCATTTGAGGACAACATGCCAAACAACTATTTGACGACGCGGTACTCGGGAGTCCAACGGGTTCGTGGTACGGGCTTACGGCTCCTACTCCAACACATTCGCATGTCGGTGTCACAACTGATCGACGGGCTGCGTCACATTTGCTCTTGGCCAAGTGGTGCTGGTAGGGAAAGGTGAGTGTTGGTAAAGGCAAATCTCACCGGCCGCCACCCATCAGATCCAGAGAGGAGGACTACAAATCATATACGACAACCTGTGTGAGCAGCTGTGTCAAACCCACCATCTTTTTTGTTTTTTGACCGTGGGCCAGTGCTACCCTAACGTACGCTGGCTCAAATACGAAAACTGTCAGCTGGTGAACGTCAATGAGTAGGTTTGCCCGGGGAGAGCTAGTGTTGCTGCCTGTGTGACGTAACTGGTTGTTCACTGGATTGTTCATTCCACCAGAGCCGTTACTGCAAGCACATTGCTAGTGTTCAATATGTGGTGAAAGACAGCATAGTTTTATAATAATAGACTCAGTCAATAACTGTATTCAAACAAATGTTTGTGTATCCGTCAAAGATAATGTTCAAGCTTTCCAAAGACTTGGAATGTTTTTAGAATAGATATGTGTTTTATGAAGTTTTACAATTACCGTTTTTACAGTAAGTTTCTACAACGTCCCATTTTAAAATGGAATTATAAATGTAACACTAAAACAAGTTTGATATATTTTCTAAATGTTTTAATAATCAAAGCAATTGTAACACTTGGTAATGTAGAAAAAATACATTAAAAGTTCTAGATGATGCTTTCAAAAAGGTTCTTAATGAACTGTAAAGTTATGTTATTGAAAATAAATGGGTTTACTGAATACATCAGGGGCAGTCGGTTCCGTTTATGATTAGGGAGGATTTATTTTTAACATCGCATAGTCTTATTTCTATTACAGAATATTGGATGACTGTCATTCATATTCCATTCACCCAGTTTAATGTAACACCGATAGGTTTAGGCTACTACATGATWCTAACATTTTCCCTATACCCATCATGAGGTTGCTACAACCTAGCCTATGAATGAAAGTTTATACAGTAGTGAAGTGAAAACATTTTTGCTGCCTTTTTATTTTTGATACTGAATGTTATCAGATCTTCAACCAAAACCCAATATTAGATCAAAAGCAAAAATAAATTGCTAAAAGGCAACAAATTTGAAGTTTTGGAATGGCCTAGTCAAAGTCCTGACCTAATCTCAATTGTCAGAGTTACAGCAGCTCTGCATGGAAGAGTGGGCCAAAATTCCTCCACAGTGATGTGAGAGGCTGATCAACAACTACAGGAAGCGTTTGGTTGGAGTCATTGCAGCTAACTGGCACAACCAGTAATTGAGCTTAAGGGGGCACTTACTTTATCCCACAGGGGCATTGGGTGTTGCATAACTTTGTTTATTAACTAAATTATATAAGTATGTAATTGTGTTATTTGTTCACTCAGGTTCCCTTTATCTAATATTAGGTTTTGGTTGAAGATCTGATAACATTTAGTATAAAAAAATATGCAAAAGTAGAGGATTAGAAAGGGTGCAAATAAATGTTTTTTTACTGAATACTTAAACTTACAAGGGGTCTTGTTCACTTTACAATATCTTAATTTATTCTATTTACAGTCATATTTCTGAAATTCAATTCCCCAAAAAGTGTCTAAGTTATGAATGGAATGCAATTCCCCTTAAGTATCTTGTAGTAAAACTGTATATTTCTCTCTTTTATATATTTTGTACAAACAAACCCTTTCCCTCTTTCTAACAGTACATCTTGTGAATTAACTTTGTTTCCCGACACTGTCACACATAATCAGTGTTTGTCTTGTTTGGACAGGAATCAAATGCATTCTGCAGGTTACCCAGGAATGTTCCTAATTCTCCAAGAACAAGAATCACAGTACTGGACAGAATCATCTCTATAGCATATCCATCCAGCTGAAACTTTAATCAAGGGTGACTTTTTCATGGTGCAAAATAGTTCAAACCTATGCAAAAAATACTGTAAAAGTAATAATTTGGCATTGTGATGTAATTTTTAACTTTTCTTCAGCAACGAGCATTGTGAAAAAGGCCACTATTTATGCATTTTTCAGTGTACTGAAAAATCTACTTAAATAACTTTTTATGGTCACCTTTTTATATATTTTTGCACCGATTTTGAACTATTTTGCACCTTAAATGTAGCCCCAAAAGTAATTTCCCACGGGGCACAGACATCAGTTCAACATCTAGTTTTGATTTACATTTGGTTGAGTTGCGAATTCAACGTGAAATCAACCAAACATTTGACCCAGTCATTGGATTTAAAAGTTGGGTTAAAAAAAGATGCAATTCCTTTTTGCAAATCCAATCAGTGTTCCACGTTGATTCAAAGTCATCACCTCAAATGTTGGGGTTGAAATGACGTGGAAACAATGTGGATCCAACCAGTTCTGGCCCAGTGGGTTCTCAATGACTTCATGGTACAGTACAAGTGTAGTCTGCTGAACAGAGTAGCACTTCCAGTTACAGTACATATACAATGTAGTGTTATTATTCAATCTGGTGTCATTTTAAATGGGTAGATAAATTTGGCATATAATGTAGACTGAGTACAGGGCGACCGTTGTCACTTGGAATCCAAACGGAATATTCCTCTATTGTTTGGATTCCAGGCTAACTTTTTTGTATTCCACACATTGAAATGACATTTAGGACTGACATTTCGTGATATTTGACAATGAGCCGTATGTCCAAACATTAAGACATATCTTATATAAAACTATAATAAAATCCTTTAATCGTGCTTGCTGGGCAACTCTATTGACTTTCCCGTGAGGTTTTAACTTGACATGGGGCTAAGACACAAAATGACATGTACAAAGGAATTGCAGTAAGAAATGTTCCGTTCCAAACTCCTCCGAATGCTACTGAGATACGTTAGTAAAAGTGTGTTTTTAAAACAAGAAAACAGATGAGGACACATTGGATGGACATGCATGACTTCAAGACTTTCTGATATGCAGGCAAATAAATGTGATTACGAGAAATTCATCTTCAAGAGGAAGAAAATAAAAAAGGGTTGAAATAGTTTTAACGTTAGAATTATTGAACATCTTGATGCTGCAAAATCGCTGGAAACCAAAGCCACGTGACCATTTGAAGACAGTGAGGTGAATTTTAGGATATAGACCATACAGTTTCCAGAGTTGGTCAAAATAATCGCACAACAGTGATTGTGGAAGGCAACAGAATGTAAAATGGAGTAAAATGACACTTGGAATCAACATTAAAGGCAACTTTAAAAACATCTGCTAAAAACGAACAAACTCATAAGTTCATCAGACATGTTTTGAGGCCTATAAAACATTCAAATCTGATATAAAATCAAAGACACCATATCCTGTGACCTGGTCTAGTCTGTGTTAGAAGTCCTGTCCCTAACAGGAAGTGCCCACGACAGTTTGGTCTATGATGCTTGGTGTCCTTTTTCCCTTTCAATCAATTTCAATACACATAAAATCACCAATATACAACAGCTAAAGCAACAAAAAGCAATACAAACTCAATGAAACAGAACTACAGATAAATACAAATGAAAACAAAGGCGCCTTGATGATTTGTGACCAGTTTCCCTTTGCGGACGGTAATTTCATTTTTCTGCCGATAAGGAAAATCCTATATCCTCCACCCAAATCTACTTGCTTTTGTCCTCTCTTTCACACACCCACTCTCTTCATCCGCTCTCCAAGTCAGTGTGATTCGTGTGCCATGATTGGATGTACCACGTAGGGGTGTGAGGTCATAGTCCATGATTATTTTCATAGTGGCAGACTGCTGGTGAGCTGTACAAGGAAGGCGCTGAATCCTGTGAGGGGAGGTGGAGGGACGGTGTTGTGGAGTTGGCGTTGTCCTGGAGGGGGAGGGAGTGGGTTGAAAAGGCCATGGAGGGAATGGCGAGTTAGGAGTCGTGATGGGGTTGGTCACTCGCAGGCCAGTTTGCTGTCGAAACTGGACAGGCCAATGGCGAAGGCTTGCAGGGCACACATGGGGTAGTTGTAGTCTAAGGTGAATACGTCCTCGGCCACTCTGCCAAACTGCATTACGATGTAGTCCGCTGAGGGAAGAGAGAAGAGATGACTCAATAATGTGAAATCATTATTCCATTCTACCCAAGGAGAGGGAGTGAGAGAGTGGGAAATAGAGAAAGTGAAAAAGAGCGAGAGAGAGAAAGAAAGAGAAGAGAGAAAGAGTCAAGAGAAGCACTGACGGATCGACTCACGATCGTTGTCGTGGACGATCTGAAAGTTCTTGACAGAGGCCTGTGTGACGCGGCCGTGGAAATTGAGCACGTAGGACTGGGTGTCGTCGTTCCACACGGGGGCCTTGTTGTGCAGCTCGATCAGGTTCTCCAGTGAATGGTTCTGCCACTTACTTAGAAGGCTGTCCTGCTCCTGGAAACACAAACAGGGTTGTATTCATTAGGCACTAAACAGAAGAAATAGGACTGAAACGGAGTGACAACCTTGACTTATCCAATAAGAACGCTCAATTTAGTTTTCCATTGCGTGCCCTAATGAATACGACCCAGACATCCAAACCATCTGATCTGACGTCACTCCCCAGTGACCACATCTCACAACCCTTAGTGGGTTAGCCTCAGTTTCCATTACATGATGTTGACTTCAATACTCACTCCATTATTCAGATTGTGCTAAATTATTTTATATTTCAAGATGTAAGAATGACCTTTTAGAGCTAGGCGTCCCGCTAGCGGGACAACTTCCAGGTGAATCTGGAGGGCGCGCAATTCAAATAAATAATCTGYAAAATTATGGAAATTAAACATTTAGGTACATATAAGTGTCTTATCAGTTGAAAGCTTAAATTCTTGTTAATCTAACTGCACTGTCCGATTTACAGTAGCTATTAAGGCGAAAACATGCCATGCGATTGTTTGAGGATGGTGCCCCACATCAAAATATTTTTTCACCAGCACAGGTTTCATTAATTCACAAATAGCGATTAAATATTCACTTACTTTTTGAAAAATGTTCCTCTGATTTGTCATCCAAAGGGTCCCAGCTATAACATGGTGTCGTTTTGTTAGATAAAATCCTTCTTTATATCCCAAAAAAGTCTGTTTAGTTGGCGCCATTGATTTGAGTAATCCACTCGTTCAACATGCAGAGAAAAMAATCCGAAAATCTACCCCTAAACTTTGTTTCAACAAATCAAAATATGTTTCTATTAACTCCTCGGATACCCTAAAATGTAATCAAACTATAATATTCTTACGGAAAGAAGTATGTTCAATAGGAAACCGATTTTAGAAGGTGCGTCCTGTCTTCATGGCGCGCGCAAACACAAATTTCCAAGACTGTGCCCCTGTACTAAAACTGATATTTCTTATTRGTTTTTTAAATTACAAGCCTTAAACCTTGAACACAGACTGCTGACACCCTGTGGAAGTCATAGGAATTGCATCCAGGAAGATCATTTTCAGTATGACCTTATACTTGCCATTCTAAGAGGATGGTCTCTCCAAACAAAAAAAATTACGGTTGGTTTTTCTTTGGATTTTCTCCTACCCTATCTATTGTGTTATATTCTCCTACATTATTTTAACATTTCTACAAACTTCAAAGTGTTTTATTTCCAATGGTACCAATTATATGCATATCCTGGCTTKAGGYCCTGAGCAACAGGCAGTTTACTTTGGGCACGTCATTGAGGCGGAAATTTTGAAAAAAGGTGCCTAGCCCCTCAATCATGCCCTCTGACATGCCCCTCTCCCTTACTGTGCATAACAAGTACAGTGACTACAAATGTTAMWAGAAGTGATTGGAGTTGTACAGTCCCATGGGGCTGATACATACACTGTTTGGACGGACGGGGACCCTCTCAAAGTTCATGTTCATGCCTGGGATGATGACGGTCATCTTGCGGGGACCTTTGAACCCCAGAACGTTGGTCTCCTGCAGAGAGAACACAGGAGATCAGAATGTCACAGAATATCACACAACCTTACAGGTTAAATTATATTAGTGTGTGTGTGTGTGTGTGTGTGTGTGTGTGTACACTCACATAGCAGATGGCTGCGAGTTCCTGTCGTGTGTTGCTCTCCTCCAGCAGAGCTCCAGGGTTCTTACAGGGGTTGGTGCCTTGGTCATACACCGTGAACTTGGTCCCCATCAGGTTAGACCTGCAGGATGACCAGACCAATCACATTAGAGTCTACAATGACCCTCCAGCAATCACAATCCCACCCAATAGGGTTATCAGATGRAGCCGAGGGCTCAAAACAATATGTCAATTGTTCATCAGCAAGGATTTAGAATTATATTTAGCAGAGTTGTGACAGAGTGAGACGAGTGAGATATGGTCCTACCTCAGTTTCCCCATGAAGCTCTCTCCCTCACGTGACAGGTCCGTGGCGTCCACTGAGATCAGGTAGTTGGACGTCTTGCTCTTTTTCCTCTTCCTCCCAGCAAGAAGAAACAGCTGAGTAAAACAAAAAGAGTAAACTCAGGGTGAGAGGGAAACTCACAAACCATCATTTTAATCACTGCAATCAAAACAGGTGTTACTTTTACTTTATATTCTCATACCATTTCAAATGTAGCTATTGAGGAAAAGAAAATGAAACAGTCCCGTGAAATACGATTAACAATAAACCTATCTTGACTGTAAATCTATCTCGGTCTTCTCCATGTTAATCCCCCATGACAGGATGTGAGGTCAAATGTACCTTCCTGCCGTCCTCTCTCTCCATGTGCATAAAGTAGGTGGGGTACAGGCCGCGGTCCATTCCCTTCTTGTCCCGGGATATGCGGCACTTGACGGTGACGCCGCGGAGGGCGGGGCGCACCACAAACTCCTCCAGGTTGTCCACTTCGATCGGGGCGCTCTCCKCCGTGGGCGACCCCGATGTCACGCACTCCTGTAAGGGGGGGAAAAACTGACAATGCTACGTCAAAAAACATACCGGCCAATCACTGTTATAAAGGAGATACGGTCCAGGAGTAGTGGGGACAACATTCATCTGCCATCTTGTTGTTTCAGTGTCTTCATGCATTTCTATACGTCTTCAAGTGACAAGTTGATTTGCCATGTGTAATGAATACATTACAAATCTCACAAGCCATAGCCACATAGCTATGTATGTGCTCCTAATGATATGACAGGACAGAGACAACTATATGGTTGGACTCACTGTGTTGGACTTTGCGCTGGAAGCAGACGCAGGCCGTGTTGACTCTGGGTTGGGGGACAGCGAGCGTGGCCGGTCTTCATCACCGTGTTCCTCATCCTCACTGGCCTCTTCGTAGTTCATACTGCCTGACAGACCTGGTCATGGGAGAAAGAATGCACTATGGGAGATGTGGCCTACAGCTTACACTCCATTGGTTGGGATCWGGAGGACCCAGGGTTCTATGCAGACAGGAGAGATCATCTCAGATGCCCAGCCAAGTTGAAAACTCCTCCATATCTCCTCAGTAATCCCATAGGTTCTTATTGCCATGACTCAAGAAGGATAGATTTTTTTTCTCCTGGGACCCATTGTGATTAGCCTGCATGTAATGGATATGGGCAATGTATTTCTTCAAATGTATGCAGATTTTGTTTTAGATCACATAGCCTTTGATTTGTTCCAACTAAGTCATCATACTACCCCAGTTGAAAATATGAACTGATGCAATATTTCCTGTATCGGAAAAGGCCACATATTACAATATGCAGCTAAAACTGCTCTCTTAAACATTTAGTAGTCCCCCCAAAATTTGAGGAGACAACCTAACCTTAAAACAGCTGGCAGAGGATAGAAAGGAAAGCGGATGCAAAATAGTGCTGAGTAACTGTTGAGACCCATTGAGGAAGAACTTTTCTGTATAGAACAGACGAGACTACCKAGTAACCAGGTTACGATAGAAGAGACCTGTTATGAACCTCTAGCCATCCCAGCAGCCTTCATTATCCCCAGACACCACTGTTAGTCCACTTCAGAGCCCTATACATTTCCACAATGGAAAGAATYCTGTGAAATACAAGACAATAGATTCTCCATCTTCATTGTGTTTTATCCATCACTGAGAGCTGGTTTCCTGGACCCAGATTAAGCCTTGTACTAAATGCACGTTAAGCATGCTTTTCAGTCCAGGATTAATCTGTGTCCGCGAAACCGGCCCTGATAGTCCAATGTAAAGGGGTTAGTTAGGAACGAGGGAAAGCAGAAATCCTATTGWGAGATYCCAGCCAGAKAGACCCAGCACGGTGTGGTCAGACAGGCCTCTGTGGGAGCTGCTCTGGACAGGTGTCAGTAATGCTGCTAATTGGATTTACCAGCCATGACGCTGGCTGGTGCTGTGGAATATTTTAATGAGAAWWWWWTTTTTKGATGCAATAGCAGAATTCAAAGTGAGCAGGGGAKAAATGTCCGCTCTCAATGTGTTCCATTGTTGATGATACAAGAAATATTAACCTGTTTTCTTCGGTGTGTCTTGAAGCCAGAGTATGATATCTAGCACTTTARGTCCAATGACTAGGTTATTACCAGTTACTATATAATTCACTGTTGTTGTATCCTCCCTCAGTTTCACCTCTGCTCCATAGAGTTAGTGCTGCACAGAGAGGAAAGGAGGGAGGGAGAGAGACAGAAACCCAACAACCTTCACTCCAGCCCTGTCACCATGGGAACGGCAGGCTGCTCTCTACTACCTGACTGGAGTAGTTTCTCCCTGGCAGACAGTGGGCGCTCTGGCCCCTCCTCCGGCCCCTCCTCTGGGCCCTCCTCCACTGCACCAACCAACTGGACCACCCTGTCGTTGGCGGGGTCAATCAGAGAGGGGGAGGGGCTGAGAGAGATGTCCCACGCCTCTGCAGACAGACACATATGTATTGGCCAATGTGGCTAGAAACAATATGTGCACAGTGGTGTTCACTCCATCTAGCCCCAGAGATGTGTCTAAATGTCAGAGTACTGCCAAACATTAAATACAGACCGCAAATGTCAGCTACATTCTAATAGTGACTCAAAGGCATCAATTAAAAKAACAAAGTCTTGTATATTCACTTCTTTTACTAAATCAGCCAAATGGAAATGTCAATACGTTCTGAAAATACAACTTTTCTTAAAAAGAAAGGGCTCGATGCTCAGGTTGTAAAACCAAAACTTCGGTCTAGCAGCACATGAAGAACTTTACCTTGGGAACTCGCTGACCAGTTTTGATTGAATAGCGTCCCCAAGTCAAATCCAAATGGAGGCAGTAGGCTATTACTAATCCTTTGCTGTTTCCATTTCAATTAGTTTACACTGGGAAATAAAACTGATTGGGCAGCCAGGCACTATCTAAGGCACCTGAGGACAGGCTGGATCTCAGTAGCACTAAGCATTCGTTCATTCATGATGAACATTTGCATTATTGAGAGGGGAGTGTCACCTGCCCTCTTGTTGCTGTCCAGGAGAAGATCCTTAAAAACTGAGGCTAATGCAGTGATATGCTGCCCTTAATCTGGGTCTCAGGTTTAACTAGGTAATACATCTCTCTCCRGGATATAGGGCGGCAGCGTAGCCTAGTGGTTAGAGCGTTGGACTAGTAAACGAAAGGTTGRGAGATCGAATCCCCTGAACAAGGCAGTTAACCCACTGTTCCTAGGCTGTCATTGAATATAAGAATTTGTTCTTAACTGACATGCCTAGTTAAATAAAGGTAAAATAGACCTGGCTATCTTAATTTAGCTTGTCATTTAGCACAGTAACAGTACAGAATGATATTGAATTAGTCTCAGGAAATGAAAGAGACTTCAACACTCTTCGTGAACCTGCCAGAAGGAGGGGAGGTGGCATAAATAGGTAGTGTTGTAGGTGGATGCTACTCTTGCCCCTTACAAAATGATCAATTTCTCACTCTCGCCCTCCGCCGGCTCTCTAACTGCACACTGCAGCACCACAGCCCTGGGAGAAGGTAGTATCCCAGAGCAGGGAAAAGGTTTTAGCACTGTGCAATGGCTTTTAATGAGAGCAACTTAAAGGACAGCAGCAACAATAAACCACAACCTTCAAAGTTCTTGAGACTGTCCCTGAACAACGATGTTGACCAGATATGCTCCCATTTCTCATCTGTCCTCCTTTGCTTTCTTTATCTTCTCACCCCCTACCTCTCACTCTACCCTGCATTTCTCTCTCTCTCTCTCAGTTCAGCCTGTCCTCTCACTAGACTACAAAGTGCCTCTACCAGCCCAGAGGTGTGAAAGAGACACTTATATTGAGTGCCCTGTCGGTGTAGCCGTGAGGCCCGCCAGAGCAGCAGACGGGATGTGATCTCTGAAGCTGCTTGGTATTCGTGTGCTGAGGCGACCCAGAGGATTTATCAGGGTAGATGACGATGAGGATATAAATGACTGACTCGCATGTGTACACACTCTCCTAGGTCTTCTGTCTATAGCACTACTGCGTATGAGACATTGTCTGTGCTGTGTAGGTCATAGGGCTAGGACTATTTCCTGGTCACATGGTCTGACCATAACTAGGCCCCAGAGTATTTCCTGGTCACATGGTCTGACCATAACTAGGCCCCAGAGTATTTCCTGGTCAGGTAAGGTGTTCAAGAAACCCCGCAGCCTTACCTAATGACAGAACTCTTTATAACACTCTACTTTAACACTCCTATCTTCTGTCCAAACTGGCTGTCCTGACTCCCTAACCCCCTTCTCAAGCCCCCCCCCCGGCTCACCTCGTTTCTGCAGCAGCTCGTGGATGTCCGTCTTGGGCTCCAGCAGAGTCTCCGTGTCCCCGTCCCGGTCAGGCTCCTCGGCGAGGGGAGACTGGTGCAGCGGCTGGGACAGGGACAGGGGCTGGGACTTGCTCACCGACAGAATCTGGATCTTGGTACCCAGGTCTGGGGCCTCAGAGCCCATGAAGGCAGCAGGGCCGTCGATACCTGCAGGGTGGGGCGCATTCACCGACGTTTTTTGAATTATGTTAATGACTTTGCCCTGCATGTCTGTGTMTTTGAGCACCCAGCTGTTTACTTCTCCAAGAGCTGTTCTGTATTCCTATATTTCTATCTGTGCTTCCCTGAGGTGATTTGATTTGTACCTACTCCTTATTACTTAGCCGTCTGCTTGCAGCTGCGTTTCTCTGTAGAACCTCTCCTCTATGTTCATGTCAGAGCTTAGCCTTGTGCCATGGAGTGATATGCTGCACTGAGCAGGTGGCCCTTTTCTTGCCTGAAAGTCTGAACGCTGCTCTGCCTCTCTGAATGTGACTCTCTCCTCCCCATCTGAAGGCCCCTCTGGGCATCAGAGAGAACAGCTTCCTGGGTGTCTCCTCCACTACCTTGAACAGGCGCTTCTCCACACGTCCCAAGACTGAGGGAGGCGTTATTAGACACACGTACGCACCACACACACACTCCTCAATATATTRGTTTCCTGATTGTTTGGAGGAACATTTTATAACATTGTATCACAGTATGTGAGAGACTAACATACGTTGCATGCCAATGTACAGGTGATTGGTATCAGAAGTGGGATGTACCAATGTTTATAATCCTATTCTATATAAACACTTTTCTCTAGTCTTGTATTTCCTGACTGGTTTCCTCTACCTCGATCTGGAAGGCCACTCTGCTCCTCCAGAGTGAACTCCATGACTGACCCTCTCCCTGCTTTCCTGGGCAACATGGGGCCTGGCCCCACCTTCTCCCACCACTCCCTCTCACTGTCCTCACCTGACATACTGCCCTCACTCTGGACTGGAAAGCAAATGGATCATTAAAGTATTCTTCTTCATAGCCAACAACTGTCTATATCTGACTGTGGACTGGGGTTCAATCACTCAGCACTGATCCTGCTTCCTCAGACCCATTACTTTATCCTGATCGTGTGATCTGACCCCAGAAAATAGCTCGTACAGTAGCTAACCCCAAGAACCAAGGCTCACCGTCCATGATTACATCACTGGTGATGCTGAGGCGTGACTCCACCAACGGGGCCTGCTCCTCACTGCGCCGAGGCCTGGAGCGCCTGGGCCGGGCCTCTGGGTTSGGCTGCACCATCAGAGGCTCCTGCCGCTTCCGCCGCTGCTTCTGCTCCAACAGCGCCCTCTGTGGACGGGGGGGTTACGACAGTGAGAGTATACCATGCAAATATTGTCTGTCCGTCCGGCCGTCCCTGCCCTAAACTGACAGCTGGACTGACAGCTGGTGATAAGGCTCTAGTGATCCTCTCTCTCTGGACCCTACCTGTATCTGTCCAGGTATACCTGGCCTCTCTTCCCCACAGTCCATGAGGACACCATCCCTTTCCCTCATTAAAACACTCTTTAATCATAGAGGTCTGGCTGCTATGTAATGCATACCTGTAGACTGTGTACTTCCAGTCATTGCTCGAACACTAGTTAGCATTGGCTCGCGAAACTACCGCTAACTTCCTTCCTACTGGATGAGGAGACATACAACTCATCTGAGTTCATCTGACTCTGGGGAAGAATTACTTTAAACCCCCCTGACTTCCTCATCCTCAAGCCAGACACTAATCTATATTCAACCTTATACAGACAGCCTTAGACCTTTTCCAGATCACTCAAAATGCTGAGAACCAGACAATCAGTAACAACTCTGTCCTTATCAGATACTTGGGACACTWTGATCGAAAAACCACCGGTGTTGGTGTTTTGAAAAACAGAGTTATCTTAAGCAATATGACAAAACAAATGAGCAAAAAACGCAGTATCGTAGCTTGCCAGCTTCGTTTCAGGGATGTCAAACAAGATGCATGTTCCTATGGTAACAGTGTCAGTGTCCTTGACACCACATTCTTTGTGGTTGTCTTTTCACCACTCCCACTGTTGTTGGGGGAGAGGACAGAACATGATGGCCATTCAATGTGAATCTCAAAATGGAACCCCAGATGGCTTTGTAAACAACACACACAAGCGTCATGACCCGACCTGGCAAATCATTCAGCCACAGTAAAATGTCATGTTTTCTTCCTTCAGTATCTTTGACACTAAATTGGAAGGCAGAATATGCAACTCGCATAGAAACAYAACAGGTGAGGTAAGGTTGGCTAGGCTATATTTATCTCATAGTAAAGGTCACAGAATAATGGACATTTGTATCCTAGCAATACCACTAGAGGAAATGGGACATAAGAGAGTTAGCTACTCAGTGAAGGAACCTTCAGCAACAAATCCATTGAAATCAATTTAGAAAAACCTGTTACATGTGTCCTGGACAAGTAAGCCTAGACTGTTGTTAAATATATTATGAGACAAAGTAACAGAGTGCTTAAAATACAGTGCAAACAATTCAAACTACTTTAGTAAACCTAGAGTTGGAAATGCTGCTTCCTGTGGAACCCTATAACTCTGTGCTGTGCTGGCTGAGGCTCTGTTCAGTACGGGGACAGAGAAACTGGGGACAGGGGACAGTGACAAGGCAGTGGGATCATTAGAGCNATAACTCTGTGCTGTGCTGGCTGAGGCTCTGTTCAGTACGGGGACAGAGAAACTGGGGACAGGGGACAGTGACAAGGCAGTGGGATCATTAGAGCTGACATTGTCACAGCCATCACAAACGCTCTGGGAAACTAGGGACAACAGCGACGAGGGTTGGCCCCCTTTAGATTTCTGGCTAGACAATACACAGCACAATGTCTCTATGAATATAAAAAAGCTTCACACTAGAGAAATTGTCAATTTCCATGAATTATGGTGACATTTATCAGCTGGCCCTGCAGTCCTGGTCTCTGGTCAAAGCAGGCGATGGGTTACGTAACTGCCTCAATTAGTGGGGAGCATCAAAACAACAAGTGGTGTTTAGTGATGAACTGGGCTGGAAAGAGACGAGAGGTCCTTGTCTCTCTGAAGCCTCATTGGGCTGATTAACCACCACTACAGAAAGGTTTTATTACTCAGGGCTAACGCAACACACACATTCAGGGTCAATGCAACACAGGCGCACACACACAAAAGCACAGACACGCACGCTCATACCTACACACACACGCACGCACGTGCACACACACACTACCATGGCCTGCTTCTATCTGACACCTGAAAAATAATATTCATTAAATACCCAGACTTTGTCTTTGATTAAAATGCAAATAAGACCAGATGAAAGGCCTCTGGGAGCTTAATGGTTTCACCTTGGAYTCTGATGGTTTACATTTCAAACAGGCTTTGTTTTAAAGGGACATTTRGGGCTTTTGGCAATGAAGCCCTTTCTTTACTTCTCCAGAGTCAGATGAACTAATAAATAGCATTTTTATGTCTCTGCATRCAGTATGAAGGAAGTTAGAGGTAGTTTTGCGAGCGAATGCTAACTAGCGTTAGCCCAATGACTGGACGTCTATGCTAGCTACTAGCATGCTAGCAATTACAAGAGACTTCCAGTCCTTGATTTAACACTACTTATCAATTGCGATAACGCTAGTTAGGAACTTCCTTCAAACTGCACACAGAGACATACAAATTGTATCCACGAGTTCATCTGACTCTGGGGAAGTAGATACAATCCCGAAGTATCCCTTTAAGAGGGGAACAGGGCTCACCTCTTCGTTTTCTTCTAAGGCTAAAAATAGCAGACAAATGAATAAAACATCTGAATGGATTATCATAATGAAACAGACTGTTAATTTGGACACAGGATACAGATTCCATGTAAACAAGAAACAAAAGCCCCACAATGCTTCACGATGAGATCCTACTTAAAAATGAGCCAAACATCTGACACAGGATCTGATTAAACTTTGAAGCCCTTTTGTCTAGTTTTTTTTCTTTGTCTTCCCTCTTTGCTCTGGGCAGCAGTAGTAATCCTGTGTAAACTGGCTAGCAGTAGTCATCCTGTGTAAACTGGCTAGCAGTAGTCATCCTGTGTAAACTGGCTAGCAGTAGTCTTCCTGTGTAAACTGGCTAGCAGTAGTCTTCCTGTGTAAATAAAACTGGCTAACAGTAGTCTTCCGTGTGAAACTGGCAGCGAGTCAGTCCCTGTGTAAACTGGCAGCAGTAGTCATCTGTGTAAACTGGCCAGCAGTAGTCATCCTGTGGAAACACAACAAATGGGCTAACAGTAGTCTTCCTGTGTAAAACTGGCTAGCAGTCGTCTTCCTGTGTAAACTGGCTAGCAGTAGTTCTTCCTGTGTAAACTGGCTAGCAGTAGTCATCCTGTGTAAACTGGCCAGCAGTAGTCATCCTGTGTAAACTGGCTAGCAGTAGTCATCCTGTGTAACTGGTAGCAGTAGTCTTCCTGTGTAAACTGGCTAGCAGTGTCTTCCTGTGTAAACTGGCTAGCAGTAGTCATCCTGTGTAAACTGGCCAGCAGTAGTATTCCTGTGTTAAACTGGCTAGCAGTAGACTTCCTGTGCTTAAACTGGCTAGCAGTAGTCATCTTGTGTAAACTGGCTAGCAGTAGTCTTCCTGTGTAAACTGGACTGCATCAGTCGTCTTCCTGTGTTTAAAACTGGCTAGCAGTAGTTTCCTGTGTAAACTGGCAGTCAGTAGTCTTCCTGTGTAAACTGGCCAGCAGTAGTCTTCCTGTGTAAACTGGCTAACAGTAGACTTCCTGTGTTAAATGGCTAACAGTAGACTTCCTGTGTAAACTGGCTAGCAGTAGACTTTCTGTGTAAACTGGCTAGCAGTAGACTTCCTGTGTAAACTGGCTAGCAGTAGTCTTCCTGTGTAAACTGGCTAACAGTAGTCTTCCTGTGTGTAAACTGGCTAACAGTAGTCTTCCTGTGTAAACTGGCTAGCAGTCGTCTTCCTGTGTAACTGGCTACAGTAGTCTTCCTGTGTAAACTGGCTAGCAGTTAGTCTTCCTGTGTAAACTGGCTAACAGTAGTCTTCCTGTGTAAACTGGCTAACAGTAGTCTTCCTGTGTAAACTGGGTAGCAATGGTCAGTAGTCTTCCTGTGTAAACTGGCTAGCAGTAGTCTTCCTGTGTAAACTGGCTCAGTAGTCTTCCTGTGTAAACTGGCTAACAGTAGTCTTCCTGTGTAAACTGTCTGGGAAATGTTAGCTATATTCGTGTAAGCTGTTTTTCTCTTACTGGTGTGATATTGATCTGTAACTAAGATGCTATTGCTGCTGGAATCTTAGCAATGGCCACTCCTGGATTTAACTCATAATAACGTTTTTACAGAACGGTTACCTCACTAGAACTGACAGCAGTAGAGCACACTGAACTGTCTCACTCGCTGACAGAACTCATCAGCGGCAACGAAACTTCACTTCACTGAATTAACCTTATCCAAACTGAACAGAACTCAAACCTAGTTCCTAGTTTGCTTGGACTACACTCTTAGCACCTTTTTTTCTATCTAGAACGTTGAACAGTTATACGGCTGTCCCCATAGGAGAACCCTTTAAATAACCCTTTTAGGTTCCAGGTAGAACTCCTTTGGTTCCATGTATAGAAGGAACCCTTTTGGGTTCCAGGTAGAACTCCTTTGGTTCCATGTATAGAAGGAGCCCTTTTGGGTTCCAGGTATAGAAGGAACCCTTCTGGGTTCTTTGTAGAACCCTTTCTACAGAGGATTCTACATGGAACCCAAAAAAGGGTTATCCTATGGGTCCAGTCGAAGAACCCTTTTGGAACCCTTTTTTCTAAGAGTGTATAACCAGAACATAGAGTATGGCTGGAAAATGAGGAATATTTAAGCTACTAATTGTTCAACTATGTGCATATTCAAACAGCAACATAAAGAGTTGATAGAATCTGTTGAATAGGCTATTAGATCCCAGTACACCACCATTACACAGATCATACCTCTAAATGATTAAATATCAGAATCTTTTTTGAAAAACTGGAGAAAAGAACGTAGGCTACTAGAAACAAAACTGCCCTACAATTAAAACAATCCATTGTATTATTGTCCATTTAAACAAAAGACTTAAAGAGGATAGGATATGAGGAAAGGATATGACTCAATATACTGTTTCATTCACCGTCCTAAGGCTTTGGGAGAAAGACATTGTACAGACCTAAAACAAGACATAGGAGGCTAATGAAAATAGCAGACTAGGAGATATCCCACATCCACGGAAGTGTGTCCCACCAGAGACAGGCTATAACAATGATATCACCAGGATGAGCTGAAATCAAATGCTAGCACACATGCACAGTACACACACGCAAGCACGTACATATGCAAACACACACACACACACTCACACACAGAAATATACACACCAAAATACACACAGATCAAAATAGTCAACCATAAATGACATAAACAGAACAGAGAATAAGAGGTGCTGACCCACCCTGTCCATTGGTGTCCGGAGTGGGACAGAGAGTAACAGTGAAGTGCAGAAGTTTCTCTGTGGAGCTCAGGGTTCCATGCTCTGTGAGACCCCGTCACGTCTAAACTCTCCCCCACCGAGCAGCACTCTTGCCGGGCATGCCTCTGTCTCCCTACCCTCCACTACACTTGGATCCTGGATCAGGATTTCAGATCAGACAACTAACACAAGGATAACCACGCAACACCAGCTTCCCTCTCACTCTGAGTCCGTGTCTCCTCCTCAGCGTGTGTGTGAGAGAGAACTAGAGTGTATGTGCGTGTGTCTGGGTGGTCACTGTCACTAACTGAATCAGCGGTCGTAAGCACCCCGGGGCAGAGTGAGGAAGAGAGAGAGAATGAGTGAGATGGAGAAAGGGAGGGGGGGAGGGGGATAGAGGTGCTGCGAGTGTCAGACAGCGATAGAGTAAGAGCTATGGGGGGGGGGGGGGGGGGGGCTGTGTTTGTGTGTGTGGGTTGGTTGGTTGGTTTTTCTATCCTTGTGGGGACCTAAAATCCCCACAAGTCCCCACAAGGATAGTAAAACAAGGAAAATTCTCCCTTGTGGGGACATTTCTCATGTCCTCATAAGGACAAAGGCCATTTTAAGTTAGGGGTTAGGTTAAGAGTTAGATTTAAGGTTAGGGTAAGGGGTTAGTGGTTAGGAGTTAGGTTTAGGGTTACAAACTTTAGAAGCCTTTTTAAAACTCAAATGCACTACAAATTCTCAGCAACAAATGTGATCAAATTCAGATCCTACATCTGTAGGCATACAGCGTACTACACATACTCTGTCTACTGAAACCTTTCTACGGTTATTCCCTACATAGTGCACTACTTTGTTAGGCTCTGGTCAGAAGTAGTGCACTATGTAGGGAACAGGGTGCCATTTGGGACACAGACATCGAGTCAGTCTATGTGCCTACCAATCATCTCATCAATCTTTTACTCCATTGTGTGACTGTTGCTTAAGGCTGGTTTCTTAAACCAAATCAGTCCGTTTCACTTTAAAGCAGCGTGGGTAGTGATAAGGTTACTGCAGGCAGGAGGGATTGTAAGGGACAATCATCAGACACGCAGACCAGGAAGAGCTGTTCGCTGAGAAAGGAGCAGATTGGTGCTTTATCTCTACAATGAGTGCTAAAACAATTCACTTCCGGACAAATACTTTTCTTTCTACTAATTGGACAAATTGTACTTCCTTCGAAAATAAAAGAGTTCAAAGACACCCTGTTTTCCCTCGGTTTCATGACAATCAGCCTTACTGTGCCGATGGTCGGAAATTCATAGCCTGAGTGACACCGGAGGCAGAAAACAAGGTCATTTATACACTTGCTGCCATTCAAATGTTCAAGCTTGACAGGCTCACAGCTATAAACATGGACTGAGACCTCAAAAACAATTCTGACAAAAACATGAAAAGACACCAAAAACAACCAAAACATCAAACACAAAATGCCTCTAGATATAAATAATATGGACTAGTCTGGTCATTTCTGCATCATAAATAGAACACTCATGACATACAGTGGGGCAAAAAAGTATTTAGTCAGCTACCAATTGTGCAAGTTCTCCCACTTAAAAAGATGAGAGAGGCCTGTAATTTTCATCATAGGTACACTTCAACTATGACAGACAAAATGAGGAAAAGAAATCCAGAAAATCACATTGTAGGATTTTTTATTTWTTTATTTATTAATTTTATTAATTTATTTGCAAATTATTGGTAGGCACATAGACTGACTCGATGTCTGCGTCCCCCCTGAACAAGTCTATTGGAGCCGTAGTGTCTATATGGGAGCCGTAGTGTCTATAGGGTTGCTATGATGCTGGGCAGGTGCTGTATGTGGCGTAACTAGTTTAATGTGTTTAAAAAGGGTAGTCATTACCTGCTTTTCCAGCTTCTGCTGCCTGAGGCTGGTGCTGTCATCATCAAGGGCACTGAGAAGAGACGAAAGACAAAATGGTTACTATCCACTCATAACTCATATCTGACTGAGACATAATAGAAGTGGTTCTGTGGTTAATATGAATCTGTTATCTGGGTCTCATCTGTTATCTTTCCAATAAGAAACTATTTGCTACAGTGGTCACTAATGAATGCACCCCCGATCGAGGTTGGTTYGTATGCAGATTTRCATACCGTTTCTGTGCCATACAGGGGGAATTTGGTATTACCGGAAGTGCACACAAGGGGCCTTATTTCTTTTTAAAAAAGGTATTGAAAATCATACCATCGGTATATCTAAATACCCCGATATATGGTATATCGCCCAAGCCTACCCTGTTGTCACTTACAATGACACTAATGATTTTCAATGGAATTCCACCAGGGGGCATCGCTGCTGTGAATAATAACTGCGGACAATGCACTGAAATCTCCTGGCAGAGCTAGAATTGAACGTTACCAAGGTGTTCGCTTGAAAAAGCAGTGTCACTGCTGGACATAACTAAGACTGTCATARAGGATTACTGTCATACCTTAGGCTAGAACTGTTTGAGCTTAGCCTGACTGCATGATCTGCACACTGTAAAAAAAACCTGTAGTTGTTAATAGATATCATTTTGTCCAGGAGTTGTTCATGACCACGTAGGCTAACTTGACCGAGAAAAGCTTAGGGCTCGAGCTACAAAACTCCTCACTTTCCTTGTGAGGTCAAAAATGATACTGTATCAGGACTGTATAATGCAATAGAACAACGCATCAGGCAGCAGCACCACCGTGCTACAAAGCAACAGCAGTTACATCTAAAACACAGTTCTCCATAGAGTTCTGTCTCTGGCCGTCAGAGTGGTGGCTGTTGTTTGGGCCGACTTTTCCTGGACTCCTGTGAAAAGGCCTGCTGGGTACATGTTGCTAAGCTACAGTGGAGGATGAGAAGAAGGTGGGAGTAGCAGTGGGAGTCTATTCAGAGGCACAGAGCGAGTTAGAGGAACCCATCGCTACTCTACCCAGCCACAGACATAACCTACAAGACACTATCACTGACAGACATAACCTACAAGACACTCTTACTGACAGACATAACCTACAAGACACTCTCATTGACAGACATAACCTACAAGATACTTCTCCACTGCCAGACATAACCTACAAGACACTCTTACTACAGACATAATCACTACAAGACATCATCACGACAGACATAACTACAAAGACACTCTTACTGACAGACATAACCTACAAGACACTCTCTGACAGACATAGAACCAAGACACTCACTACACTACAACAACTCTTAGACAGACATAACCACAAGACACTCTTACTGACAGACATAACTACAAGACACTCTTTCTGACAGACATAACTACAGACACTCTCATTGACAGACATAACGCTTACAAGACACTCTCATTGACAGACATAACCTACAAGACACTCTCACTGACAGACATAACCTACAAGACAGACATAACTACAAAGACACTCTCAATGACAGACATAATCTACAAGACACTCTCACTGACAGACATTACCTACCAAGACACTCCTGCAAAGAGCACAGCCTTGGGGGGGGGGGGGGGGGGGTGATGGAGGAATGGGGGAGTGTGTGATGGAGGGAGTGTGTGATGGAGGATGAGGGAGTGTGTGATGGAGGGATGGGGAGTGTGTGATGGGGGAGTGTGTGACTGGAGGGATGGGGGGAGTGTGTGATGGAGGGAGTGTGTGATGAGGATGGGGGAGTGTGTGATGGAGGATGGGGGAGTGTGTGATAGAGGATGGGGGAGTGTGTGATAGAGGATGGGGGAGTGTGTGATGGGGGAGTGTGCGATGGAGGATGGGGGGAGTGTGTGATGGGAGGAGTGTGTGATGGAGGATGGGGGAGTGTGTGATGGAGGATGGGGGAGTGTGTGATGGGGGGAGTGTGTGAATGGAGATGGGGGGGTGATGGAGGATGGGGAGTGTGTGATAGAGGATGGGGGTGTGTAATGGAGGATGGGGGGTGATGGAGGATGGGGGAGTGTGTGATAGAGGATGGGGAGTGTGTGATGGAGGATGGGGAGTGTGTGATAGAGGATGGGGGAGTGTGTGATAGAGATGGGGAGTGTGTGATGGGGGAGTGTGTGATGGAGGATGGGGAGTGTGTGATGGAGGATGGGGAGTTGTGGATGGAGGGAGTGTGCAATGGAGGATGGGGAGTGTGTGATGGAGGAATGGAGGAGTGTGTGATGGAGGATGGGGGAGTGTGTGATGGAGGAATGGGAAAGTGTGTGATGGAGGATGGGGGAGTGTGTGATGGAGGATGAGGGAGTGTGTGATGGAGGATGTTGAAGATTGTGAGAACAAAAAAAACAAGGTTCTGCAACAAGCTGCTGAAATCTCTCAAAACAATTTAACATCTCTGGGCTTCACTAATTTCTCTGTCAGTCTACATGCTCATAACATATGTTGCTGTCAAACAGCCTGGGCTGTATTATACCCTTTACATCTCCCATTCAGACAGAACGTGTTACAGGAGTAGGACAAGAACTTCATTAAGCACAACTATCTACAGTAAATAACAATCTCTCCATACCACTGATTTACTCTCGCTCTCCCTCTGAGCAGTAAATCTGATACTTCTGGTGTCTGGGATAAGGTCCGTGACACATCACTCTGCTGGAGGATATAAGGGCCTCATTACGTCATCAGCACCGCTTCTGACGGACAGTCACCAAATGCCAAGAGGAATAGAAAGCAGAACGATCATCTGCTGAGAGGCATACATCATCCGTCTATTACGTGAACTCAGATTATTACAGACAACAACACCGATGACTTGGCCACGTCCTCTGACATCCTCAGAATAATTCATTAAAATCATTAAGCTAAGTAAGTAAGTCAATTATTACAGATTGAGATTCCACATTCTGTGGCAATAAGAATTGTTGCCAATGTCATTGAACCAATGAGTTTTGGACCAGACTTTGCGAGTTGCTTMTCTATTTATTCAACAAGAACCCCTGTTTGGTTAGCTTAACATGAATGATCAGTCATCTGCAGCCTGCAGAGCACTCCGTTTTAGTGTACTGATTGTTACAGCTCTCTTCAAGTCTAATGAGCCCAGTGCAGCACTATCCATGCAGGCGTGCAGATCTGTCCACAGGGAATCCATTACATGGCCCTGAGGTGTTGGTGACAGTAGTGACGAGTGAAGGATGATGGGAGGTGTTAATTACACATGGTCATTACACTCGTAGAAAAAAAAGGTGCTATCTAGAACCTTAAAGGGTTCTTCGGCTGTCCCCATAGGAGAACCCTTTTTGGTTCCATGTAGAACCCTTTCTACAGARGGTTCTACATGGAACCAAAAAGGGTGCTACCTAGAACCAAAACAGGTTCTACCTAGAACCACAAAAGTTTATCCTATGGGGACAGCCGAAGAACCCTTTTAGAARTGTTTTTCTAAGAGTGTAGGGTGGCCAGAGGAGGGCCAGGGGGAGGAGCGGAAGAGGAGCAGGGGACTCTTTCTTTTCAACAGCCGTCCAGCTTGGGACCTGGGTGGAGACGCAATGGGAATACTCTCCACTGGGGAAAGGCTGGAGACTTGGTGTGTATGGTTACTACCAAAGGGTGTTTGACCTCTTTTGGAACACTGACCTATTGGAGCTTACTATGAATACAACAATTATACTTTGACCATGAAATGACTAGTTGATGGAAGCTGTGGGTGCCTGGGTGGATGGTTAATTATAGGTATTCTAATGGATGGGTGCTAAAGATGTAGGACCTTAATTTGAGCCAGTTTGCTACAGCAGGATAATAATCTTGAAGCAACAGGAAATGTGAATTATTATGTAGATTATAATTAATGGACAAGTTTCAAAGTGGAAATTACAAACTTCAGAAGCCTTTATAAACCTCAAATACACTCCAAGTTTTACATTTCCTGCATTGCAGGAAAGTTCTCCTGCAACAGGGTGATCAAATTAAGATCCAAAATCTGTGTTACTTACCTTGCTGTTAAGGTAGAGGAGAAATTGGCGGAGCTGGAGGGTCTTCAGGGCCATGGGGTTTTCGAACAGGAACACAGGACACAGAGAAGAATAGAGTTAGCAAGAGATCAGTGATACCAAAAAGAACGATGCTAAAACGGGATGCTTTGGTACTCTGTGTCAATGCTGGTGTAGTCCTTCAGTTTGATAAGCACATGATCTTTCTKGCTTACAGGGAAATGTAAAATGATCCTGTCCATAACACATATCAAGCAATCTATTTTTCATGTATCTAAAATAGGCCTATCTGAGCTAACAGACATAGGACAGTACAGTAGTACTACGAATGAACACCTATATGACCGTGGCGTGGTCACAGTCCCCCAGACAGTGAATGAACATTGATCGGGTGCTGTGTATTTGCTTGATCAGTCACAGGGTATCATCTTTCTATACTTTAATCTGGGAATATACTGAGTGTCCTCCACCTCTATCAAACTTGGAGGACACCGTTTTTCTGTTCACTTCACAGGCATCTACGCGGTAATCAATGTTTCATGCCTCTGTCCCGAAGAAAGCACCAGTTAGCCTTGAGCTAGCCTCGAGCTAGGCCCATATACCAGCTAATTCTAGGGCTACAATACCTCTTTTGCCAATTGGCCTGGAAACCTTTACTGTCGACACGGAGCCCCGCCGATCCATCACGCCTAGTCTACCGACTTAATCGCCCCAATGTGGTCTCAACAGGCTATTCCGTTATAATGTCGCGAAGAACCATCTGCTTGCCCCGGCCCGCTAGCTTCCTGAACGCCGTGTCTCCCGCTCGCATAGCGTAGTAGTGTCTACCGAACGGCTCCCTGACTCACCTATTGCTGCTCATTGGACCCTATGATCACTCGGCTACACAGTTGATGCCCCCTGGTCTGTTTCAGTAACAAGGTACCTCATTTTGTTTATCTGTCGGCCCCAGCCTCGAACTCCTGTCCTGTATGTACCGAACTGACCCGCTCTGCACATTCAGCGCCATTTACCCATTGGTGTCTTAGCTCTCCCGATCAACAACTGTGATTGCTTTATGCCTCTCTCTAATGTCAATATGCCTTGTCTGCTGCTGTCTTGGCTAGTTCTTATTGTTTTATTTCACAGTGGAGCTCTCAGTCCCGCTCATCATGACTTAGATACAGTGGGGAGAACAAGTATTTGATACACTGCCGATTTTGCAGGTTTTCCTACTTACAAAGCACGTAAGGTCTGTCATTTTTAATCATAGTACACTTCAACTGTGAGAGACGGAATCTAAACAAAAATCCAGAAAATCACATTGTATGATTTTTAAGTAATTAATTTGCATTTTATTGCATGACATAAGTATTTATCACCTACAACCAGTAAGATTCCGGCTCTCACAGACCTGTTAGTTTTTCTTTAAGAAGCCCTCCTGTTCTCCACTCATACCTGTATTAAATGCCCTGTTTGAACTCGTTACCTGTATAAAGACACCTGTCCACACACTCAATCAAACAGACTCCAACCTCTCCACAATGGCCAAGACCAGAGAGCTGTGTAAGGACATCAGGGAAAATTGTAGACCTGTACAAGGCTGGATGGGCTACAGGACAATACCAAGCAGCTTGGTGAGAAGGCAACAACTGTTGGCAATTATTAGAAAATGGAAGAATTCACGGTCAATCACCCTCGGTCTGGGCGCCATGCAAGATCTCACCTCGTGGGGATCAATGATCATGAGGAATGTGAGGGATCAGCCCAGAACTACACGGCAGGACCTGGTCAATGACCTGAAGAGAGCTGGACCACAGTCTCAAAGAAAACCATTAGTAACACACTACGCCGTCATGGATTAAAATCCTGCAGCGCACGCAAGGTCCCCCTGCTCAGCCAGCCATGTCCGTCTCCGAGTCCGATCTGGAAAGGTTGCCATGCCATTGACTGATCCAGCCAACGGATGGACTCGACAGGAGTAATGTGTATGGTTTGGTCTGATGAGACAAAAATAGGTCTATCCCTTTCGCCTTTCATGAACCAACTCTCCTTCAAATTCTGATCCGTTATCTCCTAGCCAGGCGAGACAGTTGCAGACATTTCTAAGGATAGAGTAGGTATACTCGGCAGATGACCATTACCAACCAGTCACCTCGATATTACAGGCAGCCAGCATAATCAACCCAGCTCAGCATCTCCATAACTTGTGAACACCCAGACATTACTATCAGGAGTTGGAGACATCATTCTTATGGGCGCAACTCGACTGTTTTTCACTCGGTACAATGAGTGGGTTGTACCAGCAAGCGAGCACGTATCCAGCAACGTTCCACTTCGTAGATTTGTATACGCGGCCAGGATGTGCAACACATGTTGGGATTGGTCTACCAGGTCCAATTCAGCCCGCGTCGGAGGATTTCAGTTTGACCAAACAAGCAACTTTACCGTCCACTCAGCATTGTAAAGTGCATGCGAGAGAACACCGCGATTGAAGTCCGTGTCTGCATGTTGAGTTCCTTCACTAGCCATCCAACAGCGACTCAGGACAGCCAAGGCTCAAGGGTGACATCCTACACCGAGGTTTGCCTAGCCCGTTTCACATGTAAGTGCATTATCCAAGACAGGCACTCCTCGAGGAGGTGGCCTAGGCGCAGTTCTGTGCCGACCTGAACCCATAATAGCACAGCCAGACTTCTGCTTTGCGAGGAGATCAGCCTTGAAGATTGTTCCAGCGAGAGCTCGTCTCAAACCCAGTCAGCTGAAGCTCCGATAACTCACTGCCAAGGGACTCTAGGCAGGCAATTTCAGTGTATGCGTCAAGAGTGGTGCCAATAATCTCGAGTCAGTAGTTGCTATCACACCAGTCAGTTGGTCAATGAATACCCTGCCAAGGCATAAATAACGGTTGTATTATCATTTCGATCACTCTGGCAACAATTCAAACCACTAAGGTTCAGTCCAGACCTATAGATATTTCTCAACTAATCCTATGCTTTCTGCTGCCAGTTCTGGTATTCAAATTATATGCCATATCTCCAATGTGCATTGTCAATCATAATCATGCTCAGAAGTTAATATTAACTGCACAAAGTGCACTACAGCCATATGTGTTTGTCTTGAGATTTTATCCTAGTTTTAGCATTCAGCCTATCCGGTCTTGCGGTCACATTACCAGCCCATGGCAAATCAGCCAGTCCAGTTGGTTACCTATGAGAAAAATTACAGACCTACATTGTCTTACCTGCAAGCATATCCAGCCCAGTCAGTTGAGTGATATACCAAAGCCGCATTCATGTGCCAATATCTGTCGTGAATCAAATACAGCACCTAAGCATTCAACCAGTCCAGTCTTGCAGCCCTTATACCTCGCAGCCCATGCATTCGAGCTAGTCAGCGTTTTTGTGTAATCCCCAGCCCCAAATCTAGAGTTGAGTACATAATGCATAGTAGCAGCCTCGAACATTTCTTTAAACAGTCCTTGGAGTCGTGCCACCGAGACGAATATACCCATCACTGCCATTTCAGCCCAGTCCAGTTTCAGCGTTCAACATCACAAGGATGCAATCTTCCAGTCTGAGTGACGTCAC
>NC_036840.1:2195920-2276040 GCF_002910315.2 Salvelinus sp. IW2-2015 | reverse complement strand
CCCCACATATGCAGAGACCTCACCTGCTTAACTGGTGCCACCAGAGACGAAACCTCTCTCATCGTCACTCAACACCAAGGTTGACCTCCACTGTACTCACATCCTACCATACCTTGTCTGTACATTATGCCTGAATCTATTCTACCACGCCCAGAAATCTGCTCCTTTTACTCTCTGTTCCAATGCACTAGACGACCAGTTCTTATAGCCTTTAGCGCGTTTAGCCGTACCCTTATCCTACTCCTCCTCTGTTCCTCTGGTGATGTAGAGGTTAACCCAGGCCCTGTAGCCCCCAGTTCCACACCTATTCCCCAGGCGCTATCATTTGTTTACTTCTGTAACCGTAAAAGCTATGGTTTCATGCATGTTAATATCAGAAGCCTCTTCCCTAAGTTTGTTTTATTCAATGCTTTAGCGCAGTCCTCCAACCCGGATGTCCTAGCCGTGTCTGAATCCTGGCTTAGGAAGGCCACCAAAAATTCTGAAATTTCCATCCCCAACTACAACATTTTCCGCCAAGATAGAACTGCCAAAGGGGGCGGAGTTGCAATCTACTGCAGAGAGAGTCTGCAGAGTTCTGTCATGCTATCCAGTTCGAGCTTCTACTTTTAAAAATCCACCTTTCCAGAAATAAGTCTCTCACTGTTGCCGCCTGTTATAGAACCCCCTCAGCCCCCAGCTGTGCCCTGGACACCATATGTGAATTGACTGTTAGGTGACCTAAACTGGGATATGCTTAACACCCCAGCCATCCTAGAATCTAAGCTAGATGCCCTCAATTTCAAACAAATTATCAAGGAACCTACCAGGTACAACCCTAAATCTGTAAATATGGCACCCTCATAGATATCATCCTGACCAACCTGCCCTGTAAATACACCTCTGCTGTCTTCAACCAGGATCTCAGAGATCACTGCCTTATTGCCTGCGTSCGTAATGGGTCCGCGCTCAAACGACCACTCCTCATCACTGTCAAACGCTCCCTAAAACACTTCAGCGAGCAGGCCTTTCTAATCGACCTGGCCCGGGTATCCTGGAAGGATATTGACCGCATTCCGTCAGTAGAGGATGCCTGGTTATTCTTTAAAAGTGCATTCCTCACCATCTTAATTAAGCATGCACTATTCAAAAAACATAGAACTAAGAACAGATATAGATAGCCCTTGGTTCACTCCAGACTTGACTGCCCTTGACCAGCACAAAAACATAATGTGGCGTACTGCATTAGCATCGAATAGCCCCCGTGATATGCAACTTTTCAGGGAAATTAGGAACCAATATACACAGTCAGTTAGGAAAGCAAAGGCAGCTTTTTCAAACAGAAATTTTCATCTTATAGCACAAATTCCAAAAAGTTTTGGGACACTGTAAAGTCCATGGAGAATAAGAGCACCTCCTCCCAGCTGCCCACTGCACTGAGGCTAGGAAACACTCACCACCGATAAATCTACGATAATTTCAATAAGCATTTTTCTACGGCTGGCCATGCTTTCCACCTGGCTACCCTTACCCGGCCAACAGCTCTGCACCCCCCGCAGCAACATGCCCAAGCCCCCCCCCCTCCAACTTTTCCTTCACCCAAATCCAGATAGCTGATGTTCTGAAAGAGCTGCAAAATCTGGACCCCTACAAATCAGCTGGGCTAGACAATCTGGACCCTCTCTTTCTAAAATGATCTGCCGCAATTGTTGCAACCCCTATTGCTAGCCTATTCAACCTCTCATATCGTCTGAGATCCCTAAAGATTGTTAAGCTGCCGCGGTCATCCCCCTCTTCAAAGGGGGAGACACTCTAGACCCAAACTGTTACAGACCTATATCTATCCTGCCTTGACTTTCTAAAGTCTTCGAAAGCCAAGTTAACAAACAGATCACCGACCAACCATACCTTATCCGCTATGCAATCTGGTTTCCGAGCTGGTCATGGACGCACCTCAGCCACGCTCATGTTCCTAAACGATATCATAACAGCCATCGATAAAAGACAGTACTGTGCAGACGTCTTCATCGACCTGGCCAAGGCTTTCGACTCTGTCAATCACCACATTCTTATCGGCTCAACAGCATTGGTTTCTCAATTGACTGCCCCGCCTGGTTCACAAACTACTTCTCAGTCACCTGTCTCTTATACACATCTAGATGTGTATAAGAGACAGAGACAGTACTGTGCAGACGTCTTCATCGACCTGGCCAAGGCTTTCGACTCTGTCAATCACCACATTCTTATCGGCTCAACAGCATTGGTTTCTCAATTGACTGCCCCGCCTGGTTCACAAACTACTTCTCAGACAGAGTTCAGTGTGTCAAATCAGAGGGCCTGTTGTCCGGACCTCTGGKAGTCTCTATGGGGGTGCCACAGGGTTCAATTCTCGGGCCGACTCTTTTGTCTGTATATATCAATGATGTCGCTCTTGCTGCTGGTGATTCTCTGATCCACCTCTACGCAGACGACACCATTCTGTATACCTCTGGCCCTTCTTTGGACACTGTTAACAAACCTCCAGACGAGCTTCAATGCCATACAACACTCCATCCGTGGCCTCCAACTGCCCTTAAATGCTAGTAAAACGAAATGCACGCTCTTCAACCGATCGCTGCCCGCACCCGCACGCCCGACTAGCATCACTACTCTGGGCGGTTCTGACTTAGAATATGTGGACAACTACAAATACCTGGGTGTCTGGTTAGACTGTAAACTCTCCTTCCAGACTCACATTAAGCATCTCCAATCCAAAATTAAATCTAGAATCGGCTTTCTATTTCGCAACAAAGCCTCCTTCACTCATGCTGCTAAACATACCCTCGTAAAACCGACTATCCTTGACTTCGGCGATGTCATTTACAAAATAGCCTCCAACACTCTACTCAGCAAATTGGATGTAGTCTATCACAGTGCCAACCGTTTTGTCACCAAAGCCCCATATACTACCCACCACTGCAACCTGTATGCTCTCGTTGGCTGGCCCTCGCTTCATATTRGTCGCCAAACCCACTGGCTCCACGTTATCTATAAGTCTTTGCTAGGTAAAGCCCCGCCTTATCTCAGCTCACTGGTCACCATAGCAACACCCACCCGTAGCACGCTCTCCAGCAGGTATATTTCACTGGTCATCCCCAAAGCCAACACTTACTTCGGCCACCTTTCCTTCCAGTTCTCTGCTGCCAATGACTGGAACGAATTGCAAAAATCACTGACGCTGGAGTCTTATATCTCCCTCACTAACTTTAATCATCAGCTGTCAGAGCAGCTTACCGATCATTGCACCTGTACACAGCCCATCAGTAAATAGCCCACCCAACTACCTCATCCCCATATTATATACTTTTTGCTCTTTTGCACCCCAGTAGCTCTACTTGCACATCAATCACTCCAGTGTTAATGCTAAATTGTAATTATTTCGCCACTATGGCCTATTTATTGCCTTACCTCCCTAACCTTACTACATTTGCACACACTGTATATAGATTTTTCTATTGTGTTATTGACTGTACGTTTGTTTATCCCATGTGTAACTCTGTGTTGTTGATTTTGTCGCACTGCTTTGCTCTATCTTGGCCAGGACGCAGTTGTAAATGAGAACTTGTTCTCAACTGGCCTACCTGGTTAAATAAAGGTGAAACAAATAACACTGACACTGTGCTGTAAAATACTTACTGAGACAAGCAAACAAAACGCAGCCCAATAATAGCCTGTTACGTTGTCACAAACAAGTTTTAGGATACCCTTCATGTCATCGCATTGTCCTCGGTCTGTTGGTGAAAAGGCTTGAGAATAGGATGAGACTACTGCATTCAGATGACAATATGATGCAGTTCCAAGCGTCTCTGSCATTTAGCATAAAATTAGAGACTTTATTATCAGACGAGAGACAACAGAGAAGCCTATTAACAAACTGCAATAAATGGATTCTCATTAATATACTTCACAGCTGTGGACTAATTTAAATCATGTTTTAAAGTTCATTGAATAAAGTAAATGTTTAAAAGTTCATTGAATAAAGTAAATGTAATTTCCCCTTTGGCAAATGACTTTCCGGGGTTAAAAAGAAAGACTGAACGAGACGAAGTCTAATTAAACTTCTATTTCCCCAGAGGTTGGACATAATGGCTTCAGTTCCAGTTCAGCGAGTGAAATCACAAGAGAGACGYATTATTCAAAACAGGGTGATGACATGGGTGAGATTCGGGTGATGACATGGGTGAGATTAGACAGCTTTTGATTCCCTGGCAGTCAGATCAGCTCTGCGTCAAGTTAAAGCTAGAATATGGGATTCGTTTTTTGTGTGAAACGGCAGCCCTGCTATATACCAAGAATTTAAATGACCATTAAAACAGATTTCCAGATCGCAGATTGTGCCTTTAAGGAAGCCAGACGAAAAGACACCAGCTGAATAAATGATCAACGCATGGTGAGGTGTAGAGCATGAACAACTCTGTTTAACTAGGCCTAGGATATTATAGGACTCATACAAGCTAAACGACAGTCTTTTCAACACAAGCAACTTCAATCAAATTCTTTCATGTCAGCTACTTGGTCAAATATTATTCTTAGCACGTCCTTAGAACAAACAGCTGTAAAACAAAACCTCACAATATAACATGTTAAAAAGAAACTAGTTACAGTACAAGAGGTGGAGCTCTGAATAAGTAACGACGATGCAGCAGACGAAACATGAGCGTGGGAGAGATACTTAGAGACCTTTTTTTTTTATTAGCCCTGTTGACACTGTATTTGGCCGGTGACACTTTGCTTCTTGAAATTCCAATATCTTTCAAACTTGACTGCTGACATACAAAACATTTTGGGGCTGTATCAACAGTGGATTAATGAAAAAAGTGGTTTCCCTTTAACAGCAGGTAAGCCATTCAGCCCAAGGAGAACAGAGGTGTGGGTAAGAGGTAGGAGCAGTGGGAACAAGAGATGCTCAAAGCCTATCTGTCTGTCACAGACACAACTAACACCTGACTCACAGGACTCTCAGTTCCTCTTTCATATTACAGTACACATTTATGAGAAATCAAGCACACAGTGTGTGTGTGTGTGTGTGTGTGTACACAATATGATAATGTCTACGTGCGAGCGTGTGCCTACGTAGGCCTGCTGAATACCTGTAGGACCAGCGACTGTAGACAGGCTGGGAGACACCACTCTTTACACTGTCCATGATGCTGTATCAGCCAGTCTAGATGTGTGATAGTCAGTCCAGCAGCAGCTCCGGTAATGTATGGTACTCCCAACCCGGTCCAGAGTCAGTCTGAAGGTCTACCTGAAGCTTCAACTTACAACCCTGCTACCCTGCACCTGAGGAGTCCCATCCCAGGAGTGACAGCGCCACGCAGCGAGGGTGAGGTCTCTGAGTAGCAGCAGTTGCCATGACGCCACACTTGAGGCTAGCCTCTGAACACAACACAGTGAACGAACAGGGATTTGTTAGGGAGTCTAAATGTGGCGTGAGTTCAGCAAGACAAAATACCAGGCAGAAAATCCCTAAACTTGGTCCTCTGACTTAGTGTATATGTCTGTCTTTCTTCAGTTTATAAGATGTATCAGATATATAGACTGATAGGCCATGCTAAAGCTGGACATGACTGTATCGGAATAGATAAAAATGCTTTCTGCAGAACTCCACAGACCCATTTCCTCGACTCAGAGGGAGATATTTCACATACCAAAACCGCAGACCATTGACTAAAAAACGGAATTTAACACCAATTGGTTTACGCTTTGTGGGCTTAGCCTAGGCCTAGTATCTTAAGTTAAAATATTCCAACACTTTTATTTTGACAGAAAATGCCAGAACATGGAATTTGCTTAGTCATAGCAAAATGAACCAAACGGTTTTCTTGTCAATGTGAAACCACATTATTTCTGGTTTTCTGCCTCTTCTACATAGGCTTTCCTTATATGGTCCTGAATCCGTGTAAGTAAAGCTGTTTCTGGATGATAATCACATTACTCCCAATTAACGGAAGTATAAACAAACAACCCTCTCATTCCTAAAACTGGCAAGAAGGTGGGGACCTGATCCTGTTGCTAGGAGACCACAGGGTCTTTAAGTCATATCGTCTTCTGTTTGTGACAGTTTGCTTCCAGTTGAAGCTCGCATCCGCTACAAGACCATGGTGCTTGCCTACGGAGCTGTGAGGGGAACGGCACCTCCGTACCTTCAGGCTCTGATCAGGCCCTACACCAAACAAGGGCACTGCGTTCATCCACCTCTGGCCTGCTCGCCTCCCTACCTCTGAGGAAGTACAGCTCCCGCTCAGCCCCAGTCAAAACTGTTCGCTGCTCTGGCACCCCAATGGTGAACAAACTCCCCCACGACGCCAGGTCAGCGGAATTAATCACCACCTTCCGGAGACACCTGAAACCCCACCTCTTTAAGGAATACCTAGGATAGGATAAAGTAATCCTTCTAACCCCCCCCCCCCCCCCCTTAGAGTTAGATGCACTATTGTAAAGTGGTTGTTCCACTGGACATCATAAGGTGAATGCACCAACTTGTAAGTCGCTCTGGATAAGAGCGTCTGCTAAATGACTTAAAATGTAAATGTAAAAATGTGTACGTGTGTTTGCGTCGCGTGCCTGTGAAGGGAAAATGGCATTCTCCTCAGCTGAGGGCAATCTGGGGAATGATTCACCTGAGAGTAATTAAACACTGTCAAAACAAATGATGGAAACAAGAGTTAAGTGTCAACTGGTAAGCACTCGAAGCACCGCCTTACGTCCATATAACAATGATGAAAACCCAAAGACTGAAACTACAGAAGCTCGCTATCTCATGCATCCCATTGAGTCACGGCAGGTTCTTCGGTCTACACACAGAATCTGCCCACGGGAGATTAGGTAGGCTAAAATGGAGTAGCCTACATGAGTCAGTTGAGAACCAGCCTACCTATTGCAAATACCAGATGTTTTCCCTCTGTCTGTCAGTCCCTGACTCAACTGGATGGATTGTCCAAGCCACTGCGGAGGCATGTGTTCGGAATGTGCTGGAAAATAGGAAGTAAATTGCAAACCATTTTCTACCCTTCTACCCCATTTTCTCACCCACAGGTCTTGTACAGTTAGATACTTGAGGTCCAGCTGGTTTGTTATAGGTCTGCTGAGCCATTGTGAAATAGGGATACAACAACCACACCTTTATGGAAAGGGAATTCCTGCAAAAGCTGATTTAAGCTGAAGATACATTGAATTAAACCAGGACCAATTMTCCGACAGCAGACTGAATGGTAACTGATTCTGAGTGAGACTGTGAGTGCATGATTATCTTAGGTCACTGACCATGATAATCGTGTGCACTATACCTTACAGACACCCCGATTTTCATTTGTCCATCCATGCGCTTGATCAGTACAGTTTCATCTGATGCATTTTTCCCTCTACTCTCAGGTTTATGGTATCAGCCTGAGATACTGCTGTGTTTAGGTCACTTTCCACCTCTCTGTTCAGCTCTTAAAACAGACACTCGCATCCTCTGCCAATTGAGTCACCCAAGCATGAAACGCACAGCAGAGAGAAGAGAGCCCTTACGGAGAAAGAGAGAAGGATAGGATACTGGAAAGGGCTTGAGAGATAGGTTAGATGTTTTACATGCCAGGATTTAAAACTCCCATGTTTCCTCTCTGAACAGACCTTGCAGCTGTGCCATCTGCATGCATGACAGCTGGACACAAACAAATAGTGTCTGGCTGGTTGGGGGGCTTTGACGTGGTGGCGAACCAGGCCTGGTGTGTTGTTTTTGCCTGCCAAACCCAGGCTCTAGGTTTTCGTTAGCCGGTAAATGACGTGACCGGACAAATTGTCCTGAAAAAAAAAATCTAATAATCTATTGCAAAATAAAGCTTTTTATTTATTGATGAAGATACCAGTCGATGTGCTCCAACTTCATAGGCAAATARATTTCATTAGGTTAATAAATCCTCAAGCAGCTTGGAAATTAGTGTCGGTGGCGTTTCTATTTTTACTCACGCAAAAAGATGCGAGGTCCTCACAAGGGACTTCAGCTAAATGTACCCTGACTGGGCAAAATTGGCGAAGATTGTGTTGATGATCCCTGTTTCCAGTGTGCCCATCGAGAGGGGATTCTTTCTCCAAATCAGAGTAAATACGGCCTCAAGATCGCACCTTCTTGAGGACAAAGTAACGAGGCTGATGTGCATTAAGCTGCTCCAAGGAGTTGGACAGTTTTGACTTCCCAACAGCAGCTCACTTTGAGCAGGCCACGGTCTGCCGCAAACGCAAGTAAATTAGAGGCAAATTATTATGTTTGACAGGCCCAGTCCTAGCAGTTCTGCTGCCGCCCTAGGCAAGATCACCATGTATAGTAGGCCAGGCCTATATAGATTTGGAATGGATTGATAGACCAGAGTAGAGTAATGATGTGTATCGTGCACTATTGGTGCATTTCAGTTGAGCTTATTCAGTGGCACTTAGAAACTAAACATTGAGCTTTGGAAACAAGAGCTTTTATAATAGCATGGCGCGGGCCTCGTTTCACAGGAGTATTGTAAAATAAGCTTTCTGTTAATGAACCAGCTGTAACAAATGTTGTTTATTTACATATGGAATTTGATTGTCCAACACCAGTTTGATAATTTCTTCATTTTGTGGCCGCCTAGAGTGGCCTCCTTCCACAGCTGTGGTGCTGAATCGCAGCTGGAATTGGGAGCGAGGCGGGCTGGCCCTGGAGTTCGTAGACAACCATGTTTTGTTATTTATTAGGACTAATTAAAATCTTCACGCCTAGGCTAAATTAAAGTAGAGGCCTAGATTGTATTTGAAACCAGCTGTGGTTTGTTATTTATTAATTCAAATGTTCCTACAAATAGGCTATAGGACAGGTCGTTTGCAAATTATATTATACAAATATTACATTTTGAAGTTGTGTAGGCGACTTGTTCTTCTAGGCTAAATGTTTTTTCTTTTTTTTAATGATATTCATTTATGATTTATAGCAGGGATGGGCAATGTTTTGCTTTTCGATAAAACCTGTCATGCTGATATAAGAACAGGCTCATTTACAGGCTCATTTCTATTCTGTTAAGATTAATTACAATAATCTAAAATGTGCTTTTGAGCACCATGGGACGACACCCTATGTTATGCACCCAATGCATATGGATGTCCGGTAAATTTCTCAAACATCCGGTAAATWAAAATCTTGCCATCACGGTGTCCGCCACCAAATTTTCCTGACGGAAACCCTGCCCAGGCTACATGTCTGTTCCTTATACTAATCCTCTACAGACATCCTCTGAAAGACTACACAAGCAGATTACATCAAATAATCAGTCCACATTGCAGCATTAGAACAGGAAAGGGTGGGAACTGCCCTCTGATTTTATTCTCCTCTCAGGGTAAAAATGGACCTATGGATTTCACACTTTTTCTGCAGAGCTTACAGTAACCTCCTACGCATACAGCACCATGCTCTGCTCTCAGGGCACCTCTGGTCAGCACAGTCCTAATGCACTGACATCAAACAGACATCAATAGGAGTGCTGGGGGACCATAGGGGGAGTTGATTTCCCTTCTGAAACTGATTGAGAAGCTAGTGTAAGAGGAGGCAGGGAGAGGCATGCTCCAACACGTCATGTCAGTGTTTCCCCTGTATTCATAAAAAGTTTTCAGTGGAAACTTAAACAACTAAAACRAGATATAAAAAAAAATGCAGAAAAGATAATGAGGGCATATATTTTTAAATAAGATCATCTTTGAGAACTAGCTAACAACCACCAGAATAAAAACTGGCATGGGGCCCCTTTTGATTTTGTTATGTTCGAGTCACTCAGATAGCATAAGAACACAGCATAAGCCCTGTCTCTTATACACATCTAGATGTGTATAAGAGACAGGGTTTGGGCGTACCCCAACAACAGAATGGTGTGGGCGTATACCGATCATTAAAAATATTAATACGAGTAGACTGCTGATTGGCCAGCTCAACCTCTTTAGGAGTATTACATCATACTCCATGAGGAAAAAGCAAGCATTTTTTATTAAACGGTCTGTTTGAGATGCAAGTTTGAAGTGTTTATTCTCCAATTTATGCTTTGACCACAAATATGTGTATAGAACGAGTCTATAACATCTGTCTCTTATACACATCTAGATGTGTATAAGAGACAGGTATAACATTATATGGATATGAGTTAACAGAATATTAACTTTTAATAGTGAGATTTTCACTGGACAGTTATTT
This sequence comes from Salvelinus sp. IW2-2015, assembly GCF_002910315.2. Lineage (NCBI taxonomy): Eukaryota > Metazoa > Chordata > Actinopteri > Salmoniformes > Salmonidae > Salvelinus > Salvelinus sp. IW2-2015. The sequence goes on along the minus strand of NC_036840.1, from coordinate 2,265,836 downwards.
TAAAACTGCACATTTTCTCTCAGTCCCATGGCAAAATGTGTAGAATTGTAGGAAAGGATTAGCAAGTTACTAGAGTAACGTCAGCACAAATATGGAAAACATCAGATCATGATGTGATCCATATCCGATATAAATTTAATTTGGTGTTAACAGGTTACCCTAGCTAGCTAGCTAACGCTACTTTAATTTGCTCATCAAAAMAACCTTGGATACTTACTGCTAATGCTCTCTCATCCCCATGGCAAAATGTTTAGAATAGCATGAAACTAGCTATAAAACTGTAAAATGTTCTCTCTGCCCCATGGCAAAATGTGTAGAATTGCAGGAAATTAGCTTTAAAACTGCACATTTTCTCTCAGTCCCATGGCAAAATGTGTAGAATTGTAGGAAAGGATTAGCAAGTTACTAGAGTAACGTCAGCACAAATATGGAAAACATCAGATCATGATGTGATCCATATCCGATATAAATTTAATTTGGTGTTAACAGGTTACCCTAGCTAGCTAGCTAACGCTACTTTAATTTGCTCATCAAAAGAACCTTGGATACTTACTGCTAATGCTCTCTCATCCCCATGGCAAAATGTTTAGAATAGCATGAAACTAGCTATAAAACTGTAAAATGTTCTCTCTGCCCCATGGCAAAATGTGTAGAATTGCAGGAAATTTGCTTTAAAACTGCAACATTTTGTCTCAGCGTCCAAGAGGGCCTCTAAAATGTTCGGTGGAAATCCTAGAGGAAATACTGCATTTCTTGTGTCAACATGTTTGCCTATTAATTTTCCTGAGCCATTTTCCACAGTGTGCATTGATGTCACAAAGGGAATAGCCAATAATATTGTTTGTTGTGGGTGCAATGGTATTGCAACAGTCGTGGGTACGCTTTAAAAACCGAAGACTGTGGAATTCTTTATTGCCTCCAGATAGTCACATAACATTCAGCCATCCTACATTCCAATCCACAATCATATGGGGGTGGAGTGTCATTATTTTGACCTGGAATGCACAGCATATGGAAAACGTTTGCTAGTGAAATAAGCAGTAACAATCCCTAAATGAAACTCAACTTCACAGGGTGAAATGAGATTGCAAAAGCAATGCAGTGGATTTCACTTGTGGGTGCTAGTATAACACCTTAAACTGCTCAAAAGAACAGTGTTTGTCATAATAGCATGGTCATAAACAGTATAAAGTCAGTTGTCATTTTAATGACAAACTGTCATGACTGTGTTTATGACAGGTGATTCTGTTATGCCGAAGGGTTCAGGAAGTGTTAAATAATAATCATACTCTTGACTGACATATCATTTGTCTATTGCCTCCATGTAGCCTATCACATCATTAACCACGAACTGAACCATCCAACACCCTAATCAACATCGGATTGTCCCCATGTTGGCCACAATTCCATACCATCATCATGCCTATGACATTAGCTTGATTCACCTGCTTTTGTTGATGTTGTTCATCCTGTCACTTCTTCCGTTTCGGAGACTTCTTCGGTAGTGACCGTGCCAAGTGATGTTGCCAAGATTGCCCCCCTCATAGGCCCTAATACTGTATTTTTTAGCAAGCTACCCACATTTCTGCGGTGCCGTCTCCAATGACAATGGCGCAAGCTCCTATGACAAAGCCACAGTAACTCGAGAAATCGAGTGTAATATATTCCCTATCTGATGGCTTTTGTGACGCAATAATGTAACGTTAGCAACCCAACATATTCAAGGCTTGAGCCTTGACAGATGTTTATAACGTCGTTATAGCTTCGTTGTCAACATACATGTTCATACAATTTTGACATTTTACGTTATAGCTAGCTAGCAAGTTAAAATAAAAAAGATTCTCTCATTTTCAAACCCATTCCTGTTACAAAAAAATATCAAAAAGTTTACGAGCAATCCATGAAGAATTGTGTGCCTTCTGCTTTACCGTTAACAAGCACGCTAGCTAGCTAACAATCGATGGAGTTTTCCAAGCTACAATTCACTGACCAACTCACGCTTCCTTTTCGTGATAAAACGATCCCCAAATGGTTAATGATAAGCGTTGAACTCTGCTTGATTCCTGTATACAATAGTTAGCTACATTTCAAGTTGTGTAAAATATGTATTTTAGTTTGTGCTTGGTATCATCTTCCATGATTGATTTACCACTTAGCGTGCTCGGTTATCTTCAGGCAAGCAAGAAACATTAGCTAGCTAGCCTAACATTAGCCAAACTAGCATCAGTCTTCTCAGGCAACAGTGCCTTCTGAAAAAGTTAAGTGACAGACTAGTCTCGCGCACCACCCACCAGACACGCTTCGCCCATGCAATTTGGACACTGCATGTCTACATAGTATCATGGGCAAAGAACTACATATATATATATTTTTTTTTTACTTACCTTGTGCTGTAGTAACTCATGTTTATCCACGGTTGCTATGGATCCCAGCTGGTGGTGGCCTCCCCGTGCAGCAGACAACTTTCCTTGACACGCTTGGAAAATTGTTCCCCACAGCCCTAGTTACCGCACATGACTACAACGGACTATCCTATTGGATGGCAGGTTATATAGACTTGAGTGATTGAACAGGTTTCTTTGCCTCTGCATTCCAAGTTACCACAAATGTAGCTAGTAAATAGAACCCTCTATTTATACCAACGTTACTAGCTAGTGTTGTAACACTCAAACCTCAAAAATTCATTATGCATTTATGTTAAATTGAAAAACAACCAATTWAAAAAAATATTTAATGTGGACCCAGGGTACAAAGAAAACAAGAACCTAGACAGAGCCAAATCCATAATGGGCTGAATTACCAACTGCACATGGACAACATGCCAAGTTATCCCGAGCAGCAAAACAATTGAGTGGACTCAATAATATTATAGTTATTGCAACATATCACTTTCAATCAGTAGACTAATTTATTCATGTGGTGTTAACTACAATGTTAACTACAATTCATTGTTAATTGCAGAACATGATAGTAAAATGATGTCAACATTTACAGTTATGTTGATTAGATGCTAATTAGTGCCTCTGCACTTGAAAGATAACCTCGGTCCCTCAGCAACCTCATCAGCCCTTTCCTCCTCCTCCATGTAACCTTGACTCCATAGTCCCTCTCTGGGGTGTCTGTTGCTAAAATCTCTGAAGTCACAGTATGTGGCGGGGTCATCGGCTGTGACGCAGGCAACAGGAGGCGAAGAAAGGAGGAACTTCCATCATGGTGTAACTCTGGAGTCTCTACATCAAGTGGGGAGAAGACATTGTCCGTGCCAGGGGTGTGGTGTGTTGCTGAGGCAGGAGTCCGAGCAGAGCATGCCGCTGGGCTCTTGCCATGTCTGGCAACATTGGCAGCTGACGTTCTAAGGACCCCCACACATCTGCTGGAGGTTGATGCTGCATCTTCCGGTGTTAACTCTGACAACCGTCTCCTCTCAGCTGTCCCTTTCCTGAGAGAAGTTATCTGTGTTGGTGTCTCCGTTTCATCTTGGTTACTTAGGTACTCTGTACTTAGAGAACCAACCTTATGAACTTGCAAGKCCTGCTGCTCCTCATGGGCCTCAAGAGCAGATTCTACAGCCTTCTTTCTACATGCATGCTTTTGATGGAGAGGTTGGGCTGTTGACCTTCTCTGAAAGGATAAGGCTTGGAACTTGTAAACACTACCTTTTCTGGATAAGTGAGAACTCTTGTCAAGAATGCTTGTTGCAGAGATGCACTTCTTCCTCCCTCGCCTTCCTCTGGGTGCAGGGGGCGGTAGCTGATCAAACTGTGGACTCACCTGAAATTGAGTGAGCGAGAGACGAGACATCTTTGAACATGTTTGTCATACATTATTTATAGTCTATGGTATGAAAGGACAACATTCAGAKGATAGTAAATAATTACATTAAAAACATTATTAGCATCATACACATTAACAGTTATAAACTGTGATTACCCAAGAACTACAGGCTGTGCAGCTGTTCTGTCGGTGCTCCTCATCTAGAAATGATTTGGGATTGAGTGCGCCACTCACTTGAGGCACATTGTGGTATCTGGCGTCATCAAGTGGTGGCTCAAAAAACAACAACGACGGCTTCTGTGAGTTTGGCAAAGATTTCTTTCTTGTTTTACGGGGCATCAGAGATCATGGCTGAGGAGCTGATGGGATAAAGAGAAGGTTAAATATATGGTGACGTTTTAAAGGAATGCAGTATGAAACAGATGTGGCATATAAGAAACGTTATAACGCTATAGCTTGCTTTGGGTTAAGTAGCTAGTTAGCTACAACAACAAAAAATAACAACAGAGTGAAGTACCCTCCCATGAACACATGGAAGAGTACATAAGCCTTCGTATAATCACACGACGTACCTGGGTGTAAACTGCATGTCAGAAGTAGCTAGCTATCAATGTTTTGAAGAAATAATGTCTGAATCAGAAAGTGCAAACGTTTTGCATTCGCTTCGCTGTCTTCCAAGTCTTGCCGTTAACATGATGGTTAACGCTGATTGGTTTTCACATCCACTGGGTTCAGTRCATTGGATATGCAAAGACCACATGACCGGAATCGCAAATACTGCGCCAAAATTCAAAATCCCATTCCCTTTCACACTGAATGAAAGGAGATTGAGATCTACAAACTACCTGTCAACTTTCATTTTCGATTATTGTCATTGTTTAATTAAGGAGTCAAATAACCCAGAACAAAAGCGCATTGCATCACCATAATATGAAGGTTTGTTATATGCAACTTGGTTAAAGTTGCTAGCTAGCTGGCTAATTAACTGGACTAACGTTAGCTGGCAAACTAAACGCGTTAACTATTACCGCTAGCTAACTAACTACTAGCTAGTTTGGAGAATATGTTTCTACCTTCTTTGTATGTTAGCTAACTAGAAACCCGTGGATTAGCAACTAGCTAACACCATCATGTTCTAGAAGACTGTGCGTCATAACCATAGCTGATATTTGAAAGGCTGGTATTTCTATTCTAAAATCGTTAGCTAGCTAGCTATTGTAACAATTACCTGGCTGCTTTATTTTTAATTGATACAATCAAATAMATTTTAGTATAGTTAGATTAGCAAGTTACTAGAGTAACGTCAGCGCAAATATGGAAAACATCACTTCATGATGTGATCCATACGTGATATACATTTAATTCGGCGTTGTTACCAACGCTACTTTAATTTGCCCATCAAAAGAACCTTGGATAATTTTCGAACTAACAGCTTTTGCATCGACAGCCTTGCTTACTTAGTTGCAGCATATCAACTCAGGTAGAAAGTTGTCAGCACCTGATTCGTCATCAGATCAGTTTAGCTATCATTTAGCCATTATAGCCAACTAGCTCAAACCTAACCAGCTTTTTCTGCCCCAGCGAAAATGTAGTTTTGGCTGTAACGTTACATTCTAACTTTAACGTTACCTGTTATCTCTTCAGACATCAAGTGAAGTCAAAGGGCCAGCTCTGTAATCTGAGCAGAATGAGACAGAGCCCAAGAAGGCCCCTGATCCTTAGGAGGAGGAAGCTTCCTTTTCAGCTAAATGAACCAGCAGTTGATGAGCCGGATGGACTACGACACAAGGAAGCATCCACATCCAAACCCTCAGGTGGCCAGTGTTTTCCTGATGGCATCCGTATCATGGACCATCCCACTATGCCTGGCACACAAGTGGTTGTCATCCCCAAAACTGCAGACCTTCAGAGTGTAATTGGGGCCCTCACTGCCAAGGGGAAGGAGTGTGGCTCTCAAGGACCAAACAAATTCATCCTTCTAAGTGGTGGTGGCTGTATCGAGGATGTTGCAGATTCTTTCAGTCAACCTAGCTATATGAGAGGTCGCAGCTCTGGTAGGAGTAGCATGGCTCTTGTCACACAGCCAGAGAAGGCAACAACAATGGACTGCCTAAAGGATACTAAGGCTTTGACTACAATTAAACCATGTATGTTTATATGCTTTCATGATTTTGGGTTAAATGACCTTCTACTTTTCCGGTGTTTAACTGTTTGATGATGAACATTGTTGATGCGCACAGTTTTTATTATTTCACAGTGAATAGGGACCTTGATTGCAGTCCTCTAGATGACAGCCTTACTAACATCCAGTGGCTTGGGAGGATGAATACAGACGGTCTTGAACCAGATCCTGCTAAGAAAGCTGCCAACAAAGAGAATCATGATGCTTGCCAACAGATTCTCCAGGTTTGGCTCCTCTTTTAGCATCTCAGTGTGATTGTCAACTGACGTATGTAAACAGTGACGCTCAAGGAGGGTGTCACCGACACCGTGTTATATGTTTATCTAGAATGTTTCAAGTGTTGCACTCAAGTGTGATATTAGTTCTGCATGCTTGCTGCATTTGTTGAGTCTTAAAAGAGTAGTATCTAAATAGGCCAAATGAAACCAACCTCTCTTTTGTTCTGTTTTGCACACAGTCACAAAGTGAGCGAATGGAAGCACACAGGGTTGTCAAAGACCCCTTGTCAGAGAGACCACCCTACTCGTACATGGCAATGATTCAGTTTGCCATCAACAGTAAGAAGAGCAGGAGGATGACATTGAAAGAGATCTATACTTGGATTGAGGATCACTTTCCATATTTCAGAAAGGTGGCTAAGCCAGGCTGGAAGGTAAACATCCACAATAAGCCCTTGGTCACAGAAAGATTGTATTGGTGCCACTCTAGTAGTTGAGGACAAGATCATGTTACAATAGAAGCAGAAAAATACCCCTTAAGCACCCAACAAAAACTTYTATAATTGCCAATGGCATAAGCCACATCCTCTTAGTTTGATATTGTCTATGCTCCTCTGCCAGAATTCCATCCGCCACAATCTCTCCCTGCATGACATGTTCATCCGTGAGACAACACAAGATGGCAAGATCTCCTACTGGACCATCCGCCCAGAGGCCAATCGCTGCCTTACTCTTGACCAGGTGTACAAGGTTGGCATGTTACCCACTTTTCTGTTCTTAGTCATATTTTGTCGCTGGCCAATTACAACTATGGGACTCCACAAAAGGACAAATGCCTGCAAATAACTGTTCACTCTGAAATCTACTTTTTGATTATTATCTCTATGATAACTCTGTCCCTTTTGACCAATTTTCCACCCCACAGACTGAGTCTGATCCAACTTCCGTCTCGTCTCGGACCATGCAGGTCTGTGACCAACATGTAAGATTGTTTTACCCTTCTTTTCATCTGTGGCAGTCAGTCAGGGAGGACAGGACCATTGGAGAGAGGACAGGACATGCTTTCCATCTGCTCTTGTTTAGCTCATTAAGCTGACAATTCATTTCAGGGGAGATGCGAGGTGTAGGCAGAGAGAGGCAGACATCACAGGACCACCGTACATAGTCAGTAACTTCTCCTACACAGGTCTAACTCATGCCGTCTTCATATAAGTTAACATCTCAATTGTTTCCCGCAGCAACAAAAGAGAATTGCTCCTGAAATCAAGAAAACATCTGCCAGTGTTCCTGGTAAGTGGGGGGAAACAAGCAGCTGGACGATTACCAAACKTTTGAGAGTTGGAAATTATTGATGTGTAGCCGTTGCCTCAACTTTTTTCTTTTTTTTGCCATCCATATCTTCAGAGAGGAAGATGAAGCCTCTTCTTCCTCGTGCAGACTCCTACTTGGTCCCCATCCAGCTGCCTTTCACCCAGTCACTCTTCCTGTCCTCGTCCWCACGGCTCCCCCTCTCTGCCCCCCAGCAGAAATCTAGCTCCTCAGGAGGGGGCAAGAGGGTCCGTATAGCTCCCAAGGTAAAGTCTCACCATACCTTTTTTTGTTTTGTAAAGTGGCGGGGGGTTACTTGATTCCCTATAATTATTAAATTAATACATGTTACTGCGTTTGCAGGTTACGTACAGTGATGCCTCCACAGTGATGCTGTATGCTCCTCCAGTTGAGGAGATGAAGGAGGAGCAGGTCTGTGTGCCCCTGACCTCTGTTACCCCTAGGGCCATTCTGACCAACACCAGGAAGGAAGTCAGCAGCTCCCGTCGCAAGCAGCGCCTCGTCCTGCCTTCCAACGAGGAGCCCGTGCTCCTCTTCCCTGACAGCACCTTCTTCGACTCGGGCCTGGCCTCCGACGGCTCCGCCTTACAGGACGCCGAGCTCGACCCCCGGCCGGAGCCTGACAGCCCCTGCAGGGAGTTCTCTTTCAAGACTCCCATCAAGAGCAGCCACCCAGCCTCCTCCACCCCCAGCAAGCCACCCACTGTTCTGTTAGAGCCCTGGAGGGTGACCCCGCTGGGCAAGGAGAGAGGCGGCATGCTGGACTTCAGCCCCATCCGCACCCCCGGCCCCAGCTTCACCCCACACCGCCATGACCACACCCCATTCAGCTTCAGTAGCACTCCCTTTAAGGACCTMCCCTTGTTCAACTCCCCTCGCGAGCTGCTCACCTCTGCACGCTCCACATCTGCGGCTGGCCCCACCGGCACCTGCTCCCCGGGGCCAGAGCGTCTGCAGGGCTGCTCCAGAGAGCTCCAGATCGGGGGTCCCTCCACAGCCAACCGCTCCCTTACGGAGGGCTTGGTCCTGGACACCATGAACGACAGCCTGAGCAAGATCTTGGTGGATATCAGCTTCTCTGGCCTGGAGGATGATGATCTGGGTATGGGGAACATCAGCTGGTCTCAGCTCATCCCTGAACTCAAGTAGCCACTGCCGAGCAGAGAGCGCAACCCTTTCAAAGTTCTTTGCTAGATGAGGATGCCATAGTCTCATCATTACCCAAGCTGCTCACATCGTCTTCCAATCTGTAAATGTGGGAGTTTTCTTTCTAACTTAGATTTTTCCTTTGTCGTTGGTTGCTTTTGTCACTACTAACCAGTCTTTTTCTTCTCGCTTGGTTGTGTTTCATGCCACAGGCTTAAGTGACCATATTTTGATTACAATTCACTGTCTCCCACGATAGTCTTGAAGGAACTTCTAGGGAACCGAAAAGTATGCCTGAGTTGTATGTAGCCTACATGGAATATGTATGTTTAATTTGCACATTTTGTAATATGTTTTGCTTTTTAAAATGTACATTTATACATAAATCATCAAACTATCCAGTGAGACCGACACTACCATGCTAGAATATAAGATGTGGTGCCTCCTCTGAAGTGAGCGAGTCTCCATTTGATTGGACCTCTGAAAGGATGTAACATGATGTACAGATGACCAACCACCAATGAGAGAAAGTAATAAACAACCAGGGCTGTCTACACCCAAAGGAGATGCCATTTTTGATTGACCAAGTCAACACTTATTCTAGTGCACTTTTGTAACTTATTCTATGTATGACACAATGTCCAATCTGCTTTGTGAACTTTTAAAGAGTGGTAGTAGTGAGTGAGAAACTATGTAAAAGCATAAAGTAGTATGGTGATGCCTTCTATTCCTGTCTTACTCCGTCTGTAGAAGGGAAATATATTTGAATTTTWAAAAATGTATGTTTGAATTGTCATTGGAAGTTTTTTGGCTAGAAGATTAAACATTTAATGCATGAGTTTATTATGGTTTTATTTTGATCGAACGGTCATAGTTGTTACTTTGTTAATGGAAAGGAAGACRGCATCATTTGCTTATGACCAATTCTGAACGATGTATGGCTTTTTATAGTTATTCTTGGTTTGTTTGTTAGCTGTGCTTGTGGACACATTCAGGTTAAAGTTTGAGGAGCATCCTGTCTGCTAGTGTTTAATATCATGGCATGGGATTGCTGGTGATTGACTTTGCTTTGTGTTTTTACAGTATTGGTGTCTTGGAAAGTAGTTAATGTAAATGTTTAAAATMACTTTTTTKTTTTTGGGTGGGTGTGCTGACTACAGTGAAACCCGGTGACTTTGCTGCTTCTTTTCACATTGGGTGGGATTAGATGTCTTAACTTTGACTAGATTCACACAGTCCTGGGTTTCTTGTCCCATATTATAATTGAAGGTATGATAAACTGGAAGGGGCATGAACACCACATAATATGCAAGAACTTTTYCATTCTGGTTCAGTATTTATTACATGTCTGGTACAACAGACCCCAGAGCAGGGTTTGTGGAAAAACTGACATGGGTAACTTTTGGGATGTTTAAGAAAAGCATGTCTGTTTTATGAATCCTATGTAAATGGAATGAATGAATACGTCACAGTTTCTCTTTGTTTTGAGTACCAAATACCAGTATGGCAACATTTTCTCATGATTGTCATTTTAAATGTAAATAATCAACACAAAACATATATCGTATTCAAAGCGTAAAAAGTACACCTCATTAATTCAAGTAAACAAAAACAATAGTCATTGGGGTTTTTTCAGCAGAACTAACTTTCCGAGCAGTGAATGCTGTAGAGTTAACGGCTCATTCTTTTCCAAATCTAAGTAACATGCCTTGGTATTCACATCCATATACAATATGGAGGGCACAGCAATGGGTGTCCGTTCGTCTGGTCAGTGTGTGTGAGTAAAGAGGCGTCTTTAGTAGGTCTGGACTTCCTGCTGAGCCACCTCCAGCAGTATCTGGAGCTGCTTACTGCAGTAGTCTGGAGAATAGAGAGACAGTCCTGTCGGTGACTCACAACAGCCATAACTATCCCACACAACACCACCCTCACCTGACATTTCTGCTATCAGTAATTCAGTATGATGACAACAACATTATAGTGGCATGATAAGGATGTGACTCACTGAAGCTCTTTCTCCATCGGGCGGGCAGGCGTGAGCGGTGCACGGTCAGGTAGTAGACAGGGACTCCAGACAGGGTGAGAGCACAGCTGCCCCCTGTGTTCCAGGGGTCTGAGTACAGAGACAGCCCAACGATGAAGAAGCACACCACTGTGAAAGTGACTGCAATGGCCAGCGGCACCTAGTAGACATAGAATAGAATTATGAGCTGATCARAGGAATAAAACMAGGTAAACAGTCAAGAAACAGCCAACTAGTAAGTACCAAACAAGTAACATGAGTTAATTATAGTAGTCATAGCAACCTTGAAGGGTCTTGGGTGGAGGGGGAAGCGGTAGCGATGGATGAGCATCCCCATGGTCGCCATGGCAATGAAGAGCCACCGGGAGAAGGAGGCAAAGTTGATCAGCTGGAATATCTCTCCTCTGGCCACCATCACTACCACCAACGGATACTGCAGGAAGGACAACAAACATCTCAACTGGACCATGAAAGCAAAGCATAGACCTACCTCATCAASCCAATACAAATGTCTGTAAAGAGACTAATTGGGTTGGCAAGGTAGACTATGGGCAGTAGTAGTAGACTATACCAGCAGCAGAACAGCAGGCAGAGGCGTGTTTCGATGGATGTGGATCATTGAGAAGAGGACTGGCCAGTGTCCCTCCCTGGCCCCCACAAACAGCATCCTGCACCACGGACAGACAGACAGACAGACGTCTCGTGAATAGAACCAGCCAAGCGTACATCAAGGTGTACGTTTCTGAATTACGAGAGTGCAGCATTATTACCTGGGTGCTCCAAAGAAGCCACCGTTCAGCGCCCCAAGACAGGACACAGCTACCAGTACAGGAATCACAGAGGCCAAGCCGTGAAGCGCACGATTGGCAAACGTCTGCGAWAAACAGACAGCGTATATYAGGCTGACATGCAGTTCARTTCARATGCAGTTATTTTCCTTCTCTTGGKTTTGACCATRTGATGCCARAMTACTGACCACAGCCACAGCGTCAGACACAAGAAGCTCCTCTGCTGTCATCATGGTGTAATAGGCCACGTTGACAAGAACGTAGCACACAGTCACCGTCACCATGGAGAAGATGATTGCCAGTGGGATGTTTCTGACAAAATAGAGCAGACAAACAAAGACTTGAGGTTACTTGATTTTTTTGTGTGGAAATAATTGGTCAATCACATTGTTTTTTWTAATGTAAAATACCTATTTGGGTTAATGACCTCCTCTGTGACAAAATTCAGATAAAACCTGCAAAGAAAGTAAAAGATGTCAATTTATCAGTTAACAGTTCTTTATGGATAACACAACAATTGGTATATGATATGGGATTTTCTTGTGCACTGCTTACCATCCACCATAGGCATATAGACCAGAATAAAAMGCCAATGGTAGCTTATTCAGTGTTAATGTATCAATCTCAAACCCATTCTGAAAGTTCTCTGTCTGTCCTGGGGAGGGGAGAGATGAAAACGAGTTAGCAGGGTTTGATTGAATAGGGTCCTGGGTATATTGTGTACATCGTGTATCATGTTACTCTACCAAAACCACTACCCCACCTCTGGCTAATGCCATGATGCCAGGAACGATGATTAGGACCAGGGCAAACATCTTGATGAATGTCAGCGTGATCTGGGTGCGAGAGGCCAGGGTCACACTCCAGCAGTTTATCGCCACCACAAATGCTACAGGGAGAGGGGGAAGATAAACCTCGTTGAAATAGTATTCCATAGTAATCAAACAATTCACAAAGTCTTATCGATTGTATTTTATCACTCACTCACTCCAAGGATGCTGACCAGTTTAATCAGTGCTGTGGGAGGAGCACAAGGGCTGAAAAAGGGATCCACCACATAGCGTCCGAACGCCAGGGACACATAGGATGCTACAGCTGGCCTTTACAGTCCACATGGAGTACAGTAAAAGTATTAGAAAGTATAGTTTACTACAAGTTTGTCTCCTAAACTATTCTAAGAGTGTATGCAAAGAGACAGAGATACAGGCTGCTGACCTGATGAATAAAAACTCTGCCCAGAGACGCAGGAACGCAGGCAAGGGTCCTAATGTCTCCAGCAGATAGGTGTAGTGGCCCCCTGACTTTGTAAATGTGGTTCCCAGCTCAGCATAACACAAGGCCCCTGGACAAAGGAGAAAAACAGATGACACATCTCCCACATGGCATAGACGTCAGTTCAACAAAGTTTTGATTTACATTTGGTTGAGTGGTCAACTAACGTGAATTCAACGTGAAATCACAAAAYAYATTCACCATGTCATTGGATTCAGGTGAAAAGTTGAGTGAAAAAAATACTAAATTCCCTTACGTTGATGACTTTTTTCAAATACAGTCAGTTTTCCACTTTGGCTCAACGCCATCACATTGAATTTGTTGGTTGAAATTATGTGGACTCAAGTTTTTGCTCAGTGGGCTGGGATATTTTATTTTGTATAACTATCTCTATACATTCAGGAAACATTTTTTTAAATATTCATTATTCAGTGCATATCACTAGTTATAGCTGTGCTTGTAACTGTGGTATAATAAAGTTAAACACTGGGGGTATACCTGGGAAAGGTCAGCCATACATCCACCCCATGCTTTCAGCCCATACTACCCTTTTGATCTGTTTATTTGGTCAGCCGTAGGCTATTACCCTATAAACAGCCTTAATGAATAGTACAGCTCTTAATTTGATCACTTGTTGCTTAGAATTTTGTTGCTTAGAATCTGTGCAGGAAATTCAAACTTGTAGTGTATTTCAGGTTTATAAAGGCTTCTAAAGTTTGTAATTTCCAATTAAATTTCCATTTCAGACTTGGTTTGCTCTAATGAAAAATGCATCAACCCCTACAAAAATGGCCATTAATTATAATGCACATAATAATTCACATTTCCTGTTGCAGGCTCATTTTCCTGCTGTAGCAAACTGGCTCAAATTAAGATCCTACATCTGTATATTAAACCATCAGTTTAATAGTAAACATTTGGACATCTGTGCAAGGACTCATATACTTGAATGATAATAAATGTTTTAAATTAAGTTAATGGTACAAATAATAGTGGAGGCATATATGACAATAACCTGTACAGGGAACTGTTGTCACGCTCGTTGAAATGAGTAGACGAAGGCGCAACGTGAATAGAGTTCCACATATTTTTTATYAACTGAAACTCACCAAAACAAAACAATAACGCATAAACGAAACATGACGCTACTGGTGTGCACTCAGGCAACTCAATGTAGACAAGCTCCCACGAAAACCAATGGGGAAATGGCTACCTAAATATGATCCCCAATCAGAGACAACGATAAACAGCTGCCTCTGATTGGGAACCATATCAGGCCACCATAGAAATACAAAAAACACCTAGATGACCACCCAAGTCACTATCACGCCCCAACCAACACAGAGAAAAACAGCTTACTATGGTCAGGGCGTGACGGTACCCCCAAAAGGTGCGGACCTCCGACGCAAAACCTGACTCAATAGGGGAGGGTCCGGGTGGGCATCTATGATGGGTGACACAGGGCGTCGGCTCCGGTGCGGGACGAGTACCCACTCCGCTCGCAGATTACGTCTTCCTCCATGGCGGTTCTGGTGCGGGGATCATCACCGGAAGCTCCGGACCGTCTCAGGAGGTTCCCGGACCGTGGACCGTCTCAGGAGGTTCCCGGACCGTGGACCGTCTCAGGAGGTTCCCGGGCCGTCTCAGGAGGTTCCCGGGCCGTCTCAGGAGGTTCCCGGGCCGTCTCAGGAGGTTCCCGGACCGTCTCAGGAGGTTCCGGACCGTGGAACTGTCGCGGAAGCTCTGGACTGGGAACTGTCACCGGAAGCTCTGGACTGGGAACTGTCGCCGGAAGCTCTGGACTGGGAACTGTCGCCGGAAGCTCTGGACTGTGGATGCGCACTGGAGGCCTGATGCGTGGGCCGGTACAGGTGGCACCGGGCTGATGACACGCACCTCAGGGCGAGTGCGGGGAAGAGGCACAGGACGTACTGGACTGTGGAGGCGCACTGGAGACCTGATGCGTGGGACCGGTACAGGTGGTACGGGCTGATGACACGCACCTCAGGGCGAGTGCGAGAGGAGGCACAGGACGTACTGGACTGTGGAGGCGCACTGGAGGTCTAAAGCCGAGAGCTGGCACAACCCTTCCCGACTGGATGCTCATCCAGCCCGGCAAGTGCGGGACGCTAGCACAGAACGCACTGGGCTGTGAAGGCGCACTGGAGACCTGATGCGTGGGACCGGTACAGGTGGCACCAGGGCTGATGACACGCACCTCAGCACGCCCCCACTCTGCAGCGCTCTCAACGTCAGCACCTCTCTCGAGAATCTTGCGTCGAGCTCTCACTCGACTCCCTGACTGGCTCTGGTTCACTCCTCGGCTCGCCGACTGCTTCATGTGCCCCCCAAAAGAAATTCTTGGGGTTTCTGTGCCTTCCTCCCGAAGTCGTTGCTGTCCTCTCATGCTCCTAGGCGACTCCCGCCAAGGAAGTCGATCCTGTCCTGCCAGGATTCCTCCCAAGTCCAGGATCCCTTCCCACTAGGAACTCTTCCCAAGTCCAGGATACTTCCTCCTCCTGGGCACGCTGCTTGGTCCTTTGTTGGTGGGATCTTCGGTCACGCTCGTTGAAATGAGTAGACCAAGGCGCAGCGTGAATAGAGTTCCACATATTTTTTATAAACTGAAATTCACCAAAACAATAACTCATAAACGAAACGTGACGCTACTGGTGTGCACTCAGGCAACTCAATGTAGACAAGCTCCCACGAAAACCAATGGGGAAATGGCTACCTAAGTATGATCCCCAATCAGAGACAACGATAAATAGCTGCCTCTGATTGGGAACCATATCAGGCACCATAGAAATACAAAAACACTGATGACCACCCAAGTCACTATCACGCCCAACCAACACAGGAAAAAACTGCTTACTATGGTCAGGGCGTGACAACTGTTATTATCTTAATTAAATAAGATAAGTCAGAGTTACTTTATACAGTTGAAGTCGGAAGTTTACATACACTTATGTTGGAGTTATTAAAACTTGTTTCTCAACCACTCCACAAATTTCTTGTTAACAAACTATAGTTTTGGCAAGTCGGTTAGGACATCTACTTTGTGTATGACACAAGTAATTCTTCCAACAATTTTTACAGACAGATTATTTCACTTATAATTCACTGTATCACAATTCCAGTGGGTCAGAAGTTTACATACACTAAGTTGACTGTGCCTTTAAACAGCTTGGAAAATTCCAGAAAATGATGTCATGGCTTTAGAAGCTTCTGATAGGCTAATTGACATCATTTGAGTCAATTGGAGGTGAACCTGTGGATATATTTTAAGGCCTACTTCTAACTCAGTGCCTCTTTGCTTGACATCATTGGAAAATCAAAAGAAATCAGCCAAGACGTCAGAAAAATTATTGTAGACCTCCACAAGTCTGGTTCATCCTTGGGAGCTATTTCCAAACATCTGAAGGTACACGTTCATCTGTACAACAATAGTACGGAGTAATAACACCATGGGACACGCAGCCGTCATACCGCTCAGGAAGGAACGCGTTCTGTCTCCTAGAGGTGAGCATACTTTGGTGCGAAAAGTGCAAATCAATCCCAGAACAACAGCAAAGGACCTTGTGAAGATGCTGGAGGAAACAGGTACAAAAGTATCTATATCCCAGTAAAACGAGTCCTATATCAACATAACCTGAAAGGCGCTCAGAAAGGAAGAAGCCACTGCTGCAAAACTGCCATAAAAATGCCAGACTACGGTTTGCAACTGCACATGGGGACAAAGATCGTACTTTTTGGGAATGTCCTCTGGTCTGATGAAACAAAAATAGAACTGTTTAGCCATAATGACCATCGTTATGTTTGGAGGAAAAAGGGGGAGGCTTGCAAGCCGAAGAACACCATCCCACTGTGAAGCACAGTGGTGGCAGCATCATGTTGTGGGGGTGGTTTGCTGCAGGAGGGACTGGTGCATTTCACAAAATAGATTGCATCATTTTGTTGATATATTGAAGCAACATCTCAYGACATCAGTCAGGAAGTTAAAGCTTGGTCGCAAATGGGTCTTCCAAATGGACAATGACACCAATCATACTTCCAAAGTTGTGGCAAAATGGCTTAATAAGGACAACAAAGTCAAGGTACTGGAGTGGCCATCACAAAGCCCTGACCTCAATCCTATAGAAAATTTGTGAGCAGAACTGAAAAAGCGTGTGCGAGCAAGGAGGCCTACAAACCTGATTCAGTTACACCAGCTCTGTCAGGAGGAATGGGCCAAAATTCACCCAACTTTTATTGTGAGAATCTTGTGAAAGGCTACCCGAAACGTTTGACCCAAGTTAAACAATTTAAAGGCAATTCTACCAAATACTAGTGTATGTAAACTTCTGACCCACTGGGAATGTGATGAAAGAAATAAAAGTTGAAATAAATCCTCTCTACTATTATTCTGACATTTCACATTCTTAAAATAAAGTGGTGATCCTAACTGATCTAAGACAGCAAATTTTTTACGAGGATTCAATGTCAGGAATTGTGAAAAATTGAGTTTAAATGTATTTGGCTAAGGTGTATGTAAACTTTCAACTTCAACTGTAGGTGCAAAGGTTGATCGCATGTGCAAATACCAGAGGATTGTGGACCTTGGCCAGATCATTCAGCTAAGTGAATACATCCAGCACAGTTTACTGCCAAAGAAAATACAGCGAGTACTAGATTACACCTCTGAGGTAGCCTAAATTTCCATTAAGGGAGTGAATGTTGTATGCTGTCTGTGAATTAAAGGGACAGTGTTGTCAAATGCATGATTTACCTGTGTTTTATATATATTTCCACACTATGAGGTTGGAATAATACTGTGAAAATTATGATAATACACTTTTAATGTAAGAGCTGTTTGAAAAGACTGCCTGATATTTCAGCTTGTTTTGCCCTGCCTTGCTACATCACCAGGCAATGTAAGTTAATAGACCAATAACAATAATATACCTCTCTGCCAATAACAGCTAGTTTTCAGATTACATATCCCTCCCATTAGGCTACTCCAATTAGGCTCCTCATTCAGACCTTTCCCATACAGTCCTAGCAAAATTCTTGCGAGARAAATTGCTTTTTGCTAAGAAGCTATTTTTGTATCTTTTTAACCATTTTAATTGAAAGAAATCACAGTAAGGTGCTTAATTGTTACCCAGAAATGTTTTAATATTAAGATAAAAATGGCTGCATTGGACCTTAACAATACTGAATCCGCCTGATGTGAATATCTAATAAAAATGTTTCAAAACAGATATTGTGTTAGCAACTACCACTCTCAAACATCACAATTATGCTCCTCTTGCTCTCATAGGTACACTACCTCTTTTAAAATGACAGTTGGTGCTTACCGAAGGTCGAGAGAACCCCACACAGGGCCCAAACCACCAGTGACAGGCCCACACTACCACTGTTCATCAGAACCCCTTTTGGTGCAATGAAGATGCCGCTGCCCACCACGGTACCGATGATGAAGGAGATAGCCGGAAGCAGACCTATTGTCCTCCTCAGGTGGATCACTTCATCTTCTTTCTTCTCCTTCACCTCATCCCCCTCTTCCTTCGACTGAATTCCATCTATGCCCATGCCTCTGCAGCCTTGAAGGTGTGAACACACACCTTGTTTAGATATCCAGCCTTACACCAACAAGTTCCAGTGAATAAATCAAATACCAAAAATTACTTTTAAACAGCAAAAATCCTTTCACATTCCAGTTTAAAGAAAACACAGAAGTAGTCCATTTAAGTGAACAATAAAGTATTCTCTCTTTATGAACACAAAAGTATGGTCAATCCCTTTATGGATAAACTATAACATTCATATATCTCTCTTCTTATACTGAAACTGCTTGTATTTATCCAATGAAGATTGCTGTATGTAGAGGACTAGCATAGAAGACGAGACAAGCCGAGTGGAGCTGTATGAGCTGAACGGGTAGACGAGTATAACCCTCACACTTGCACAAGGCCATCTCCCCTGAACTTGTTTTTTACCCCCTCATTGGCTCTTGCAAATCAGCACAATCAGTAACCATTGAAACTCACCAATCCTGCACAAGCAGGAAACAAAGCAAGTAGTCTTGCTTTAAACACAGAATACCATGGGGAGAGAACCCAAACACCCCTTGTAGAGGCAGCTGTACAGATAACAGGAGGGTCACTTTCAACAACAACTTCACAACAGAGAAAGTATACGTGCTATAGGAGCAGATGGCCTTATTGATGTTCTCACTATTATCCACAAAATATCAGTAGAATTCATTCATAACCAAATCATAACCAAATAACATCCAATATGACACAAATGTCAARACTAAAATGGGGTTGAATGCAACATCAAATAATTGGCATGTCAATTCTGTCTCTCTGCACACACGCCTGATGAATAAAACCAAGGTAATGTAGTTTCTCCATGTGTGTGAACTGTGAAGTATTTTTGTCATTAGCAAGGAAACTTCAGCGTGAGATCACATGTGAGGGATCCAAAAGAAAACTGTGAAAAAATTTATCTGGCCTCTCTTTTCTTAACGCTTGTGAGACTGTGGCTGTCCATTTCAGTTAATCCGTCGCTTGTTAACAGCAGTTAACAGCGTTATAGCTGCTTTATTTTCATTTGACATGTTTAGTTGTAATTGCATGTCTTGACAATGGGTGTCAGCATTTC
Organism: Salvelinus sp. IW2-2015; assembly: GCF_002910315.2. Classification (NCBI taxonomy): domain Eukaryota; kingdom Metazoa; phylum Chordata; class Actinopteri; order Salmoniformes; family Salmonidae; genus Salvelinus; species Salvelinus sp. IW2-2015. The sequence goes on along the minus strand of NC_036840.1, from coordinate 2,246,453 downwards.
CGGGAAACTAAGGATCATATTCACAATAACTTATCTGACATTTCACCACTCTACACCATCACATTATGCGGCTTGAATAATACAGAAAGGGAAAGTATGGCATTTATTTGTCTTATTTTCATGTTTATTCAGCTGAAAATTGTGAGGATGTTTTGGAGAGATCCCTACTGCTATGAAAAATAAGTATTTCAAATTGCTGCAGGTCCAACATCAAACATCARGTCTAATATTTAGAACCATCTAAATCGGTCTCTCAACAGAAAATGGAGTTAATGAAAGTCCCTTAACACCCAAACCTTACTTTGCACAGTATAGTCAGCTCATGGCATAGAGTTATTTTGAGTTCTACAACTTCATCACTTTCTGTCCTTGTCTTACAAAAACAGTGATGCAAATGTATTTGCAAATGCTCTGTTGTTCCAGATATCCCACAAATCAATTATCATATTCTGTGGTTATATTTATTAATTAATTAATACTTTAATGTCGCATAGAGAAATCTGCTTGGCCACATTAATTTTTCTTTGAATTGCAAGCATATTTMGGGGGGATGTCAAAAGAGGTCCCAAACGATCAACTGGAACCCCATCCGGCACGCCGGGCGAGCTAAAGCTAAATCGAGCGCACCTGGAGGGTTACGTATAAATAAGAACGCAAGTGATTGGCTGCCTTGTGTTCATGAGTAATCTCCGAATATGATTGGTGGTGAGTGCGGAAGCCAAATAATAGCATGTATATTGCCTCAGAATGTAAACAAATTTGTACAAGGCAGGTACCACCAGCACATAATTTACGGCACGTTTAACATATTGCTAAAAACATTACTAATGTTTGGTTGACTGTTGGTGATTCGTCTTACAATTTATTGGCACAAACAACTAAAATAGACATAACGTTAGCTACCTACAGTACAATGATGAGCAACTCGTCCACCTCAATGGCTCACACTCTCAGCTTCGGATCTGTCCGTCAAAGCCCCCCGTTGAGTTCAAATTTTGCACTGACACATGGACTGTTGGACTCAGCTGCCGAGCAGTTAATGGTTCAGAAGGATTTCCAAGCTGCATTTGACACATGTGAGAGAGGTCTGGTGAGCCTTTTAAACGCGGAGCAAGAGGACAGTAGGTGGGTATTAGTATTTAGAATTTGCTCTGCTTTCATGACATGGTCCTTGTTGCATTGCATTATTGGACTAAACCGTTGTCCATCTGACTTTCAGGTATGGGGAGTTGAAGGCTGCACTCTGCATTGTGGGGATTCAAGCATTGGCTGAACTCAATCAGTGGCCTGGTGTACTGGCATGGATTCTGCAGCATTATGAGTGCCCTGAGAAAATATCTGCAAAAATAATGCAGATGTGGTGAGGAAAATGTAACATGGTTAATTTTCAGGCTAATTTCTTCCATTATAACAGTTTTATACACTGCAGACACTGCACATTGATTTATGTTTTCAATTGGCATGTAAATATGTAACCCCAATTCACCCTGCAGTCATGTTTTTCTCCATGTCCCTCTTCTTTWTTTGTAGCATACTCCTCTACACCAAAGTGGGTGAGCAAGCTATGATGCAGGAGGCAGGCAATGTTTGGCTGTGCTGCCCATCCAATGGGAGATTGGTAGGATTTGGGACTGTAGCAGAGCTTTATTTACTGCATATTCTAGTGCCTTTAGGTCATATGACAGAGGCACGGGAGTTGGTTTTTGGTGAGGTGGGAGGTATTGCATTCACAGAGGACCAGAAACAAACAGCACTGGATATCGTGGAGAATAAAGAGAACCTCAGCCAAGAACAACCTCCAAGCCCTAATCCCAACCCCAGTCCTGTGGTGGTGGTTGCTGGACTTAACACACCTCAAGGTGCATCTCACTTACAATTGCATTAACCATTTGTATTGAATTTAATGCTGCCAGACAGTGTGACTGGCTGTGTTTGTGCTTTGTAGGTGCTGGGATTCAGAAACTTGAGGCCTTGCTTAGGCTTTTGAACAGAGGACTATCAGTAGCCAGTGGTGGGTTATTCCGTCTTCGGAGAGTCTTTCTGGCTGCGGTCCTTCTCTACATGCTTTTTGTCCGAATGGATCCAGGTACAAAATAAATAACGTTGTACGCCTATTATTCAATCATTGAAAGAAACTGTCAACATCCAAATAATGTGGTTGCTTTAGTTAATACTAGTCTAGCACTTAGCATACAGCTTTTGTCTAACTTTTGATTGCACCCAACCTACCTACTGTATTTAAACACATAAGAGACTAGATATCAGCACAAAGAGCAGAAATGTTATGATGATTCTTGGATATGGTTTCTCCACAGCTCATCCCTCATCTTTCCCCTGGATCTCACAGATGCTGCAGATGCTGAAGCAGATGTGGGATGCAATGTTTGCCCCTTACTATCAAGCCAGAGCTCAGAGCTAAGAACTGTAAAACCATACAGCCTGGTGCTGGGACATTATGGTTTAAATTTGACTGAGAAACAAGAGCTCACCATTGACCCTCACCATGTAAATATGAATTAGTGACTGAGATAAAGAGAGAAATTAGGGGGGCTTTTGTTGGCAACAACAACATTTATACCTGTGAAGGCTAAATGTGAACAGCATGGATACCTGTGAAGGCAGAATGTGATAGTAATAGTCAGAATTAATTTCCCTGGTGTTGCAGATTCAGTTGCTCCCATATAGGTGTGTGTGCGAGCGAGCCAGATAGTGTGTGTGGTGACACATTTTGTGTTGATATGAATTTCCCAATCCAAATCAACTGCTGTAAGTAAGCTAATTGTAATCAGATGCATGTCAGACATATTATAACTTTTACATGACAGTGAAAGATTTTTAATTGGTAAAATGATAATTCTCTCATTATGAATTACTCCAGTATCTTTCAATAGGGTCTGGCTCCAGCAGATACCTTCTCAGGACACAGATGCTGTGAGGTATACGGGATCAGACTGGTTGAATGCTGCCAGAGAGGATGGCGCATGTATTAGCGCGCTAGTGTGTATTAGATAGCTAGTGTGTACTAGGTTTACTAGCTAGCTAGTGTGTACTAGGTTTACTAGCTAGCTAGTGTGTACTAGGTTTACTAGCTAGTAGTGTGTGCTAGCTAGCTAGCTAGTGTATACTAGATAGTAGTGGGAGCTATACGTAGGTATACCCACTTTTGTTCAGTGGGCATTACGTATTAATTCTTAATCCCCACTGATGCATATCCAAGTTATACGCCATATCAATTATGTAGTACAATAGCGACATCATGCACAAAGTAGCCTACATAATCGCAAAGCATGTGAAATATATTCACATGCGCAGCACACACATAGCTCATTTCTGCAGAATATCAGGCAGCAACCACGCTCAATTGGTTTTCGCATTGGAGCAGCTCACAGAATTGAACGACATCAGTAGCTGGTATTGTAGGAAAGAGGTTTCAACTTTTATCTACCAGGAACTAAGGAAACAATGGAACCAGGTATTGAAAAAGTTTGGTCCGAAGTCTTGGTTGAATCTTTGTAATGCACAGTTCAGTCATCAAGCGCTGTTTGAATGAACAATTGTATAGGCTTCACCAAAAAAACCTTGGTAAAGGGTTACCTGGCAGAATGAAATCATGATGATTTGTATCAATCGGGAGGGCATTTGTTTTGCAAACTCTGCCATGTAGGCCTACATTGTACAGTACAAACACACGGCTAGACAAATGGTCACTTGATAGGTGAGCAATTCAATTAAAAGGCAACTACACCCTCCAAATATTTATATTTTTCCCAGACCAGAAAAATGGTCTCCTGATGTGTTTTAAGCATTGTTGTGGACTTAGTTGTTTTTCTATTAAAAAGTGTGATTTTGAGTGAAAACCTGAAAAAAATATAGTAAAACAGAAGAGAAAAAACTGTAGGAAAACAGCATTTTTCACACAGGGTGCCTTTTCCTTCACCGGCAAGCCTTTTTGGATTTTTGGGGGGCAAAATTAGAGTAWACCCACTTCTCCAAGCACCACTGCACCACTGCTAGACAGGGTTTCCAGTTAGCCTGTAATAGCTGTTTTTTAATATATATATATATAATTTTTTTTTMGCAGATTAAGTCAAATTGCCACCTGACAATTGTCCGGGAGAAGGAAAAAATCCCATTGCGAAATAATGCTTTTTAGCCTATTCATTGATGGAAATACCATTTGATGGAAATACATTTGACCATTCATGCTTATTGGTCTATGTCTTAATTTGCATAATTTTGTGGAATTAAATTGGTATGTGTGTATTATATTCCTTATGTATCTTATTTATCACATGCACAGCATACAGATACAGGGCCTTTTAGCAGAAAATGTGTCAGGCAGCTCTTTTATAAGCCCAATCAATGAGCAACAATTCTAAATGCAATCCTGTGTTAATAGTTTTTTTGGCCTCCCGAGTGGCGCAGCGGTTTAATGCACTGCATCGCAGTGCTTGAGGCGTCACTACAGACCCGGGTTTGATCCCAGACTGTGTCACAGCCGGCCGTGACCGGGAGACCCATGAGACAGCGCACAATTGGCCCAGCGTCGTCTGGGTTAGGGGAGGGTTTGGCCGGCCGGGATTACCTTGTCCCATCGTGCTCTAGTGACTCTTTGTGGCYGGACCGGGCGCCTGCAAGCTGACTTCAGTTGCTAGCTGGACTGTGCTTCCTCAGACGTATTGGTGCGGCTGGCTTCTGGGTTAAGCAAGCAGTGGGTCAAGAAGCAGTGCGGCTTGGCAGGGTCGTGTTTCGGAGGACGCATGGCTTTCGACCTTCACCTCTCCGAGTCTGTAGGGGTGCTGCAGAAATGGGAGAAGACTGTAACTACCAATTGGATGTAATTGGCCATGATAAAAATAGCAAATATTTGAATTTCTCAACTGGTAATTGAAGCATGCTTCCCATTTGCACAGAAGGCAGGCTTCATCACTTTGCAGTGAGCTGGAGGAAGTATGCATTTTGAAAACATATTGCTACTTTATTGTTTGAAACCTGAAGGTTTTACTACATACAGTATTATCAGTACATGTCTTGGGCCGGAGCTGTCCGGAACCCACCCACTTGTGAGCCAGGCCCAGCCAATCAGAATGAGTTTTTCCCCACAAAAGGGTTTTATTACAGACAGAAATACACCTCAGTTTCATCATCTGTCCAGGTCTCAGACAATCCCGCAGGTGAAGAAGCCGGATGTGGAGGTCCTGGGATGGTTTGGTTACTTGTGGTCTGTGGTTGTGAGGCCGGTTGYACGTAATGCCAAATTCTCTAAAATGACTTTGGTCGAGAAATTAGCATTACATTCTCTGGCAACAGCTCTGTTGGACATTCCTGCATTCCCGCACCCTCAAAACTTGAGACATCTGTTACATTGTGTTGTGTGACAAAACTGCACATTTTAGAATAGCCTTTTATTGTCCCCAGCACAAGGTGCACCTGTGTAATGATCATGCTGTTTATTTCAGCTCATGAAACATGGGACCAACACTTTACATGTTGTGTTTCTATTTGTGTTTAGTATACATATCAGTCATTATCAGAGTGACGTTCAGTGCATGTCTGTGGTGCTGTGTGTGTGCCAGTGCGAGTGGGCCATTGCTCAAGTAGAGAGAGCGCAACATTTCAGCAGCAGGTGTATAAAATAATAAGACAGACTAACTAGATCAACAATTCAAAACATAACTTGTAGCAGTTATCTCGCGAGTTAACTATAGCTAACTATGCATACGTTTTGTTGTTCCTTTCCACCAGCACTGTAGAGCCTAAACAAATCTGCACTATTGGAAAGCTGGGATTCTCAAATTAAAATGAATTTCCCTCTATTAAACAGTAGCCATGTAATTGCAACAACGTAAAAAATATTCTAAGAATAGCCTGATTGGCAAATAATTTGCAGTGTGTAGATCTCCCGCAAAACATGAATATTTTAGCCTTATATATAAATATGTTTAGTTAGATACCTTGCTTTTGAAGTAGCCAACCTTATCCATTTGATCTCTGATTCATTGAATGAGTGAATCATTTTATAAAGACAAAAGTATAAAAAAATGTTTGGGAACCACTGGTCTAATGGACAGACTTAGAAAAAGACAGCTCCTGCACTTAAGGCATAAGGCTATGGGAAGCAGCTTTCCCTAAGTAAATTGAATAAAATTGTCAAAATTATATAGCATACTCCTGTCTATACAGAATTTAAAAATCATTCAAAATAGGATACTAAAGCATGATTTGGCCACAGAGGATCATTAGCTGCCCCTAGCCTTAAAAATAAATTGTGGATTGTTTTAAATCGCTCCAAATAACAAATAGGCCCATTCCTCAGCTTTTTACCAAAACAGAGGCAGGGCAACCGTTTTGTTATTGTTTCATCTGTGGAATTCCCCTTTAAACAGCTGCATATTATCAAGATATCAAAGGGTCACCAACAAAAAGTTAAACAATAGGCCTCTAGCAAATGCAGCATATGGTATTCATTTTTCACATGTAAATAGCACTTTTCAGTAGTGCTCAAAGCATGCCATTCCATGAGCGCAGCATTTTTTCCCCCCAACTCAAATCATGGAGCCGAATCAGTCCTCCATGGCAACAAAATCATTAACAACAGAGTAGGGCTGGCTAATAAGTCCTTCGTTTTAGGGTTATGCTCAGGTAAAACAATTTGGCTAATCTATACTTCCATATTTCCAAGTCCCATTCTTGAAGACCAAGGGGTATAACATTTATTGGAATGACTGGAATTACCTATAGACTTTGGTTTTTAATGTAAAGATATAATTTAATCATATTATATGTATTAGAAAGCGATGGGTTAGAAGAAGCCTACATAACTAACCCATAAAGTAAAATGTAACATCCATATATGGCCAACTGTGTCAACTTTAACATTGATTTATSCTGCAATAGATGTGGTTCAATTGATAACATACATTTTTGCCTCTTAAGTGGYAAGTAATCTAAAAGTAACAATGTAATCATACATTACTGAGTTTGGGAAATTCAAAAGTTACGTTACTAATTACAATTTTGGACAGGTAACTAGTAACTGTAACGGATTGCATTTAGAAAGTAACCTACCCAACCTTGTGTAATAATAATAATAAAATAAACATMACTTTCAAACCGTTTTCTTGGGTGCCAGTGGTACCTGTTAGTGTTAGTGGCCGGTATGAGAAGAGAAGAGATGAGGTGAGATTTGTGGATAAATTAGCGAGATGGAACTCTCGATTGGTGATTTTGTGTTTCTTGCACGGACGACGACGAAGGGTGTTTCTTCTCATACCAGCCACCAGGTACCGTTTGCTACGGAAAGAAAATAATRATAATTTGTTCACTATCTGTTGCCTTCAGAGCTCAGGGAGTGTTTACATGTAGGTCTAGTTTAAAGTTTGTATCGTCAGATGTGGTACCTATGTGAAGCTAGCCACAATAAGGATTAGCCACAATAGTGACATTTTGCAGTTCGCTTTCAAGAAGGAAAGTCCCTGATTGAAAGTGATGCAAATGGATARAAATAGTGCAGTCAAAGCATATTTTCATTAGAGAATGCTAAATTCAATCTGTTGAAATCGCACTGTGGATGTATTAGACTTCAGAGTTGCATTTGGGGGTATACTTCTATTTCACTGTACAGCCTATGGATTGTGGATCAATGAAATTGGTTATCGGTCTACTCAGTGCCACCCACAGAACTAAACTGTGAAGAGTTTACACAAATATTAGTGCCATAGCTCTTATTGTGGGACTTTGACTGTAGTAAATCACCAATGCATATAGTAGGATGTCTGGTAAGCGTTATGTGGCTCATTTCACAGTGGTTTCAGAGTCCCGCAATATGAGCTATCACACTAATATTTGTGTAATCTCATCGCAATTGTGTTCTGTGGGTGTCACTGAGTAGACTGATACCCCATTTCATTGAGCCACAATCCATAGGCTGTACAGTGTACAATAAGTACAGTACCAGTCAAAAGTTTGGACACACCTACTAATTGAAGGGTTTCTTTATTTTTACTATTTTCTACATTGTATAATAATAGTGAAGACATCAAAACTATGGAATAACAGATATGGAATCATGTAGTGTTAAASAAATATATTTTAGATTCTTCAAAGTAGCCACCCTTTGCCTTGATGACAGCTTTMCACAGTCTTGGCATTCTATCAACCAGCTTCACCTGGAATMCTTTTCCAACAGTCTTGAAGGAGTTCCCKCATATGCTGAGCACTMGTTGGCTGCTTTTCCTTCACTCTGCAGTCCAACTCATCCCAAACCATCTCAATTGGGTTGAGGTCGGGTGATTGTGGAAGCCAGGTCATCTGATGCAGCACTCCATCACTTTCCTTTTTGGTCAAATAGCCCTTACACAGCCTGGAGGTGTGTTGGGTCATTGTTCTGTTGAAAAACAAATGATAGTCCCACTAAGCGCAAAACAGATGGGATGGCGTATCGCTGCAGAATGCTGTGGTAGCCATGRTGGTTAAGTGTGCCAAGAATTCTAAATACATCACTGACAATGTCACCAGCAAAGCACCCCCACACCATCACACCTCCTCCTCCATGCTTCACGGTGGGAACCACACATGCAGAGATCATCCGTTCACCTACTCTTCGTCTTACAAAGACACGGCTGTTGGAACCAACCATCTCAAATTTGGACTCATCAGACCAAAGGACAGATTTCCACTGGTCTAATATCCATAGATCGTTTTTTCGTCCCAAGCAAGTCTCTTCTTCTTATTGGTGTCCTTTAGTAGTGGTATCTGTGCAGTAATTTGACCATGAAGCCTGATTTACGCAGTCTCCTCTGAACATTTTATGTTGTCTGTTACTTGAACTCTGTGAAGCATTTATTGGGCTGCAATTTCTGAGGCTGGTAACTCTAATAAACGTATCCCTGTAGCATAGGTAACTGGGCCTTCCTTTCCTGTGGCGGTCCTCATGAGAGCCAGATTCATCATCGCGCTTGATGGTTTTCACGACTGCACTTGAAGAATCTTTTAATGTTCTTGAAATTTTCCTCATTAACTGACCTTCATGTCTTAAAGTAATGATGGACTGTCGTTTCTCTTTGCCCATTTGAGCTGTTCTTGACATAATATGGACTTGGTCTTTTACCAATAGGGCTATCTCTGTATACCACCCCTACCTTTTCACAACACAACTGATTGGCTCAAACGCATGAAGAGGGAAAGAAATTCCAAATTAACTTTTAACAAGGCACACCTGTTAATTGAAACACATTCCAGGTGACTACCTCATGAAGGCGATTGAGAGAATGCCAAGAATGTGCAAAGCTGTCATCAAGGCAAAGGGCGGCTACTTTGAAGAATCTCAAATATAATTTTATATAAATTTGTTTAACACTTTTTTGGTAAACATACATGCTTCCATATGTGTTATTTCATAGTTTTGATGTCTTCACTATTATTTTACAATGTAGAAAATAGTAAAAATAAAGAAAAACCCTTGAGTTAGTAGGTGTGTCCAAACTTTTGACTGGTACTGTTGACTAACACCAATAGGCTGACTGCGGAGGTCATTTCCCACAGTCAAAGTCCCACAATAACAGTTACAACACTAATATTTGTGGAAATTCTTTACATTTGTGTTCTGTGGGTGACACTGAGTAGACTGATACCRCATTTCATTGAACCACAATCCATAGGTAAGGCTGTACAGTGAAATATAAGTATGCCACAAATTATTTGGGAGTTTAATACATCCACAGTGCTGTTTCAACTTATTTTTTGCCAGGTAGCTAATTATTGTATTTTGTTGAATTTATATAACYACATTCCAAATATGGCATGATTCCACAATTTGCAACCATTTGCATCACTTTCAATGAGGAACTTTTATTTTGAAGGCGACCCGCAAATTCCACTYATGTGGCTAAACCTTATTGTGGCTAGCTTCACATAGGTAGAAGTGGTTTATTGCAGGGACCTGTTTTGAATACAGAGGAAAGTTCTACTTCAGCTTTGTCAATGTTTGCGTCAATATGTACAGTCATGCATTTGAACCAGTGATGCCAATTTAGCAATTTTGTTGCTAGATTTAGCAACTTTTCAGAGTACCCTAGCAACTTTTTTTTCAAACAGCACCTAGCAACAAATGTAGCTACTTTTAAAATTTGGAACTTTTAGCAACTTTTMAAAAGTGACTCAAACGCTYAAATGTATTTTCCCTCTAAATGACACACAACCGGTTTTCTCTGTCACACACTCAGTCACAACACACGTGCCTGGCTGCAAAAGTGAATTGTGAGTGACGTCAGCAGCAGGCGCTCAGCAGCAGAAGGCCAGCAGCAATTTCAGCAAATTGCAAATCATTGTTGGCTGACTGCAGCAGCAGTAGTATGCGTTCGACGAAACAAACCCAGTGAATATAGTTGGTCACAAATGTTTGATCTTGAACAGAACTTACAACATCAATCAACATGCCTCAATCAAAATTGTACCGCCAGAAGTACAGAAAAGAGTGGGAGTCTGTACCTGAATTTAAAGGGTGGCTGAAGCCAGTAATTGGGGATGATTGACGTACTGCAAATCAGATATYCTTGCAAAAATGTATGACATCAAAAAACATTGTGCTACAGCAAAGCATATAAATAAATCAAAACCGACAACCCCACAACGCAGTCGACATTACCACAGTTGGTTAAGAAAGTGGATAACTGCAAAAGRGCAGAAGCTACTATGGCAATGGCCATTGCGGAGCATTGTTTGCTGCTAGCATGCAACCATTTAGGTATGGCTTGCAAAGCTGCCTTTTCAGATTCTGTGGCAGCAACAAACTTCCAAATGCACCGCACCAAGTGCACAGAAATGATTAGGGGAYTACTGGCTCCTTATTTTCTCAAAAGGGTAACATCAGATGTGGGGGATGAGAAGTTCAGTCTCCTTTTGGATGAGCCCACTGATGTGGACTGTAATGGTATTGACATTACAGTTGATCTGGAAGTATTACGTTTTTGGGGCGCTAAAATAAGGGCAATTGTACGGACCAAGGCGATGTACGAGTTTACGTTAGTATTATTCATCAAACCTGAAATAGTTATACGTCAAAACATATTCAGCCAGCTCTAGAATAAAGTTTGTTGGTGGGCATTTGTTAGTATCTCGGTCTCTCAAATAGTGAGCTAGGCCTGCCKGCCCACCCGTGTGGGGAATGCTGGTATATAGACTCGACATCTAATGTCGAGTCTTCTGTTAATCCCCGTTATTGGTGAGATCTTATTTATGAAGTCTATAGTCTTTCACATATGATGGCAATGCTTACGCATGAGATTTAATAAAATAATCTACAAAGTTTGATACTGGCTCTAGCATTGAGCTTATTCCTGCAACCACTGGTCTGCCTGAATAATTGCCTTGTGTTTTAGGTTTGTGTAATTTAGGCAAAATGTACAGGCATGGAGGTATGGCACATTTGCAGCAAAGGTATTCATATTCAGGTTTTGAGATAAGGTTGTTTAATATGGCTTGCTCCACTTGTGGGGGATGAGAAGTTCAGTCTCCTTTTGGATGAGTCCACTGATGTCAGTGGCTCGAAATACCTGGGTGTGGTGTTTCGGTATTTCAGTGCTAAAAAAAGAACTGTTGTGTCCACATTTCTCGGGCTGGTTGAATTGGAGGGGGGCGATGCCAGATCAATAGTAAAGGCGGTAGTTGAGTTTCTTGAGAAGTGTAACCTTAAAAAAGAGAATCTTCAGGGTATTGGCACTGATCATGCGTCCGTGATGACTGGGGTGCACAATGGGGTGCACAAGATTTTAAAGGAAGAATGTGCATTGCCCAATTGGGTACTCATCCGCTGTGTGTGCTATTCTATACAATTGGCTGTCAGTGCAGCATCCAAAGAAACCATCCCTAGGAGTGTTGAATACTTAATCAGGGAAACATACAACTGGTTTTCGAATTCCCTAAAACGGCGRGAGGCGTACAAAGCAGTGTATGCCACCATTAATTGTGTCCAGAAACCCCTGCAGATCACAACGTACAAGTTGCAGTGAAGTCATTTGAGGGAGAGCAAACAGATCTTGTCAAGCTTTTGAACAATCTGGTACACCTCTTAACATCAATTTGCAGCAGAGTAGTCAACCCTATGGCAAAAATGTATTTCCTGAAGGATGCCATTGATGGACATCTCAGTCCATCACCATACCTTGGGTACCTTTTAGAGAGCACGGTGTACCAACTCAGTCTTGCGCTAGAAGACAAAAGGTCATTCGGAGACAGTGCATCAACTACATTGTTGCTTTAAGCAAGGAGCTGCAAGCAAGGCTCCCAGACAACCTTGAAGCCTTGCGACACATGGCCTTGTTCAGTGTTAAGGAAATGCTAAAGAATGTGTAGGTTTACTAGTAAAAAAGAAAATAAATAAAATGTAATTATTCAATAATGTGTAATTGTTCAATAATTCAATGTGTTGTGTTTAAAAATAAAAATATGTGATCATATAAAATGTGTTGTGTTTATACTACTTTTACAAATAAAAACTATATGATAATAAACAAACAAATCTAAACTAACAAATGTCAAATCATATTTTTCGCCGAGATGGCCAGTCAATTTGAGTAACGTTATTGTGTATCCTACGCAATGACGCAGGTGAGTTATTACGTAATGACGTCATCAGGCAATGACAMCACAACGTCATTTAACAACTTTTAGCAAGAAATCGACTTGCCTCTAGCAACTTCCCCTGAAAATTTGTTGGCAACACTGATTTGAACCGTCAAGGCAGAAGATCTACGGTGATGGAAATGGATACAACAGCTCTGGTCTATAAGATCCTCTGTGCCCATAATGGGTATTTTGAGCTGGAAGAAATGCGTGCCAACTTTAGCACGCCAGAAGATGACCTGGAGAGTGTTTTCGGGAATCAGGATATGTTTACCAGTGCTGTCTTTGAGGGAAACAAACGGATATTTGCCAAGACGAAGATGAGGTTATGCAGAGACAAGGAATGTAATGGCTGCAGCAATTTACATCTGTGTATATTCTACCTTTATGGAACGTGTCGATTCAATGAGGGGTAAACCTTGTTATTACTTTGGTCAATAGGCCTTGTCAGACACCCTAATATGCAGTTTTTTAATCATGTTGCTGGGATGTCACGTATTAATTGCCTTGTTTTGAAATGTTCTATATAAAAAATGGTCTTGTATTATGCAACATGTAGGCTAACTTAAATGGCAAGTTGTGAACAGTTGGTAGTAGTGGCAGTAGTCCGGTTAATATTGTTTGTTGATTTTTTTTCTATATAATGTGGTTCTAAATATTAAGATTTAGAGGCTTCAGTATGTATTTTAGAAACTGTAAAACGTTACTGAAATGTAATTAAGACAAACAAAATTGTGGCATTTTACTCTAGCTAAAACACGGCCATAAAAGCTGGGGCGTGTTATAAAYCAACACAGCTGTTCAATAGCCATTTCTCTTTTTCATTTGATATTATATGCTTTCGCCAACATTTTCCCGTTAGTATTATCAATCTCAAAATGCTGTTTAAAAAAAAAAGGGCAGTAGGCCTATTAGGAAACTATTGCTTTCTTTTGATAAGGACTCCATGAAATTGCTAGCCACTGCCCTCGTTCAATGCCATTTTGACTACGCTAGTACTTCCTGGTTTCGGGGCTTATCTACATTTATGAAGGGGATGRTCCAGATAGCCCAGAATAAACTGATCGGGGTAGTATTGAAGGTGAGTCCACGTACTCGCATAGGCAGGAGCTGCTTTCAGGAACTAAACTGGCTGCCTGTTGAGGATAGGGTGTCCCAGATTAGACAAGGTTTGGTTTACAGTATTTATGGTCCTGCGCCCAGGTATCTAAGTGATTACTTTCCTCGTGTTAGGGATGCACACAATCACAGCACCAGGTCAGGTGTTGCTGATGTGTGCTTATACAGGTTCAGGAGTAATGCAGGGAAAGGTATTTTCTTGTATACTGGAGCCTCAGAATGGAATGAGTTGCCTCTGCCCATAAAAACAACGTCCTCTCTGGGCAGCTTTAAACATTTAAATAAAAATTTGTTTGATGTCTTCTGTGCCCATATGATGTAACTGCAATGAAGAGATAGATGTTCTTCTCTGTTTTTGTTTTATTATTTCACTGCCATACTGTGTTTAACTGTGTTCGATCTTGTCTAGCCATCTTGTCTCAAGAACCACAATGGAAATAAGTCCCAGACTTTGTGTGTTATCCTCTGATTTTGCTCATGTGCATGTATGGCTTTTTCAAGTTTTATGTGTGCTTGTTATTTTAAATGGTCCAATTAATAAACTKAACTTTGATTTTCAGACAGCGATGCCGCTTCTGTCATGAGCTGACGTCAGAATACAARATCAGAGTCCTGAGAGAGCATCACCTGGAGAAATTGGACAAGAGGGAGCTGTGTATGTTACTGCTGCAGAATGACAACACTCTCTTACCCCCAGTAAGCTCATATTTTCAGGCTCCTTGCAACTTATTGGAAGCAATTTAAAAGCACACACACAAACATACTTTCAGAAGATAAATTATGTTTTATTCTTACTTGGAATAAAAAAAGAAACATTCGTAAGTAAAATGGGTTCATATGAGAATGTATTAATGCATCTTAAATACARGACAAAACATATTTTTTAGCTAGACATGGGATGGGTTGGTAACCAACTGGCAGCAAACAGTAGTGTTTTCTTTACTTCATTCTCTTGAGTCTTGTTCATATTTACATCATAATATAATGACCTAATACTGTATATCCTCCAAATTGAGCATGTAGATATCCAGAGTAAAGAAGTTTAATTTCCATTTTTAATACATTTGATGTGCACCTACTAAGAGTGGTCTGTGTTTGTCTCCAGGTTTGCTTCACATACAACAAAGGTAGTGGAGAGTACGGATACTGTCCTGACAAGGAGAGCTGCAGAAGACTCCACGTCTGTGAGCGCTACATCAGAGGAACCTGTGCTGCAGACGTGGACTGTGGCAGGTCTCACGACTTCAACGAGCCCCACCCGCTCAACACCCTGCAGCAGAGGGGAGTACCTAATGAACTGGTGGCATCCATGTTGTACACCTACCGCAACATCCAGGCCATTCAGTATGAGGAAGGCTCTAGACCTGTATGTCATCCTCCTCCACCACCACCTCCCCCACAAACATATTTCCCGGCCCCCAATGTTGTCCAAAGAGAGACCCACTACATCCACTTGCAGCCAATCATAGTACACTCACAAGTGACCCCTTCAATGCTCTGCAACTTCAAGTTAAAATCACGTCCCTTTGTCCAGACCAAACCCAAGAGCCATACTAAGCCATCCTCATCAGCTTCACACCAATCAAAACCCTCTAAACCACCTACACCAGCTCCACACCAATCAAAATACTCTCAACCGGCTCCACACCAATCAAAATCCACTAAACCACCTACACCAGCTCCACACCAATCAAAATCCTCTAAAGCGCCTCCACCAACTCCACAGCAATCAAAATCCTCTAAAGCGCCTCCACCAACTCCACAGCAATTCAAATCCTCTAAAGCGCCTCCACCAACTCCACAGCAATCAAAATCCTCTAAAGCGCCTCCACCAACTCCACAGCAATCAAAATCCTCTAAACCGCATCCACCAGCTACACACCAATCAAAATCCTCTCAACCAGCTCCACATCAACCAAAAACAACCAAAGCTCCTCCATCAGCCAGGCGAAGATGAATTTTTGCAGAAATCATACAGTACCAGTCAAAAGTTTGGGGACACCTACTAATTTCAGGGTTTTTCTTAATTTTTTACTGATTCCTACATTGTAGAATAATAGTGAAGACATCAACTATGAAATAACACATATGGAATCATGTACTAACCAAAAAAGTGTTAAGCAAATCAAAATGTATTTATCATTTGAGATCTTCAAAGTAGCCACCCTTTGCCTTGACGACAGCTTTGCACACTCTTGGCATCCATCTCCATCCAGTCCATGCTTCTACAGAGTCACTCAGTCCCCGCAATTTACAGTAGTTTTTGTTTTTTACCTTGACCTTCTGAAATTATTTATTGATTAATCTATCAATAATATGTAGAAKATGCATATAAAACTAGCCTCATTGTTTAAGTGCAACTTGCTATATAGGATCTTAATTTGATCACAGCAGCAAATGCAAACTTGTAGTTGAGGTTTAAAAGGGCTTCTAAAGTTTGTAATTTCCACTTTAAAATGTCAGACTTGCCCAATCAAAAAAAGTTGTCAACCCCGACAAAAGGTAATAATAATCCACATTTCCTGTTGCTTCAGGATTGTTTTCCTGCTGTGAAGAAACTGGTCAAATTAAGATCCTACATCTGTATCATACTGACAAGATATACYGTACGTACATGGGTCAGGATTTGAACCCTTGGAGGTAGGAGAAAACTGAGACTGTTTGACAGGAACATTATCTCTCTGCACCACACCAAAGCTTTGCTTGTTAGAATTTCATGATATCTTGATAGTTACATGTGTTTCCTAGACTATATCAGAAGAGCGCAGCCTTGGCTGGATTTTAACTCACAACATTTGCGCTTCTAATATGTCTTTATCAACTTTCTTTATCAACTTTCTAATATAGAAATGAATAAAGTGTTTATTGTGCAAAGTCCTTATGTTTTGTGACTGACATACTGGATATCTCAAGGCTATACCCTGACAGAATTTCAAAAGAAACAAAGAGAAAGTATTATTTCTCTACAGTGCAGTGACCATTCCTCTCTGCCACCATAGCAGTTGAAATGGAGGTCATACATTTGGACACCACAGAAACACTTTTTATATWCAGTACAAATAGTATATGAAGTCAAACGCATATCACCTGATCAGGGGTTGCTGGGCACAAAGGATCACCTAACGAAGAGGAMTAACGTGTGAGTCCTACTGTACAGATGTAGGATCTTAATTTGAGCCAGTTTTCTACAGCAGGAAAATAATCCTGCAGCAATAGGAAATGTGAATTATTACATGGATTATAATTATGGACATTTTTGTAGGGCTTGATACATTTTTTGTTAGTGCAAATCAAGTTTGAATTTTCAAATTGGAAATTAAAAAGTTTAGAAGCATTTTATTAACTCAAATACTCTACAAATTTCCATTTCTTGCCAACGTGGTCTCAGAGCATTTCATATTATTCTGTACGTAAATCCGAGACACTCCATTTAGTATATGTTACGTTTCGTATGGTATGTATTAATTTGTGGATGTCCATRATCCATTTCGTGTGATATGTTACAAATGACAATTCACATGATATGTTATGAACTGCAATTCGTACAATATGTTACAAATTGTAATACATATAATATGTTATGAAATGCAATTCATACAATATGTTACACATTTTCCAAATATAATATATGTTACAAATTTGCAAACATATATGTTACGAATTCCAATTTGTTGTGGCTAAGGTTAGCTAGGTTGCTAGCACTAACGTTAGCTAGCTGGCTAAAGGGTTAGGGGAAAGGTTAGCTAACATGCTATGTAGTTACAAAGTAGCTAAAAATTTGTATGTAGTTGCTAAAATTCTAAAGTTGTCCGTGATGAGATTCAAACACACAACTTTTGGGTTGCTAAACATTTGCGTTATACACCCATCCATCCATTCACCCAGACCAACCACCCTCCTTTCGATTTTGCCTGAATGTAACTTCTATCTTATGTTACATTTGGTATGGTTACATATCATACTATGTTACGTCTAGTCTATTAGACCCATTCTCAGCAACAAAAGAGTGATCAAATGAAGACGTCCTAAAATGGTAAATGTGAAGTAGTACAGTAGGGCTCATACACGTGCTCTAACACATGCCTTTATTGGTAAACAAACAGTCAACTTCATCAATAGTGCCACTGTATTCAACCTTAACAGCAATGATTCAAAATGTGTAATGGCCAACGAACAATCCAGGGCAAACAACGGCAGAATAAAAAAATTGGGTTTGGCTGGCAGGGCCAGGCTTTTGCCGAGGTATACGTCCAGGCTTTGGAGTATGATTTGTCTGAGCTTTAATAGTGGAGTTACCATCACTGTTCTGTATGAGGCACTGGGGGTAAACCTGATACTTTTCAAAAACTACGAACACATTGGGGTCTTGGATGTTGTCCACACAGCTGTCATAGAAGATTGATCCTTCTGTTTCTTTAGGAGGTYGTTTCACATAGCTGAAGTTTCCCTCAGTGTAGTCTCCCACCAGCACATGACAAACAAACATGGACCTTGCTCCTGACTGGCTGGTGTAGCTGTGGGAGAACTTAGCATCCCTTACAGTAACTTGTTTTTAGCCCCATTATGATCTATGATGTTCACAAACATAGGCAAGCACATTTTCTGTGCCAATTCAATAGTTATTCATTTGAATTCATGGAAATATTGCATATACACTGTAGTGGCATCCCACTTTTTCTGTAGGCAGTTCTATTTGCTCCACATAGTCTCCAGTCAARGGTGTCTCTGCAAATACTGTCAACATGTTGAGTCAATCCCCCAAAAACTGTTTCTCATTGATGCTTCTTCCTGAGGATTTGATCATCTGAGCTTGAATTAACCTATTTCAGTGTGGAATCATTTACAATTAGTAAGACTAACAAAGGTGCAATTCAAATGGTAAATTCCATAAGTGAATATTGATATAACTATCTCTTTAAGAAACCTACAGTGTATACATTCTATTGGCCAGAGTTTAGCACTCTCCCAACAGTGGGTTTGTGAACCCCCACTGTCATTTTCTCAAATGTTCTTGTGTACAGCTTTGTATTGCTTTGACCTTGACCACATTACTCTCTGATGAAAACATATTTACAGTAAGACAAAGTCATCATAAGCTAATTTATAATATTACAAGCTTATGTAAGATACTGTACAGTATGCTATATGCTTTTTAGTTAAGTTTTTTGTGTGCTTGCTGAAGGCAAGACCACTCAAAAAAAAACGTACATACTCTTATTAGGTTTCAGCAAGGTATGCTTGCTGAAAGCAAGGCCATTCTTGCACTCTTACATACTCTTATTAGGTGTGCTTGCTGAGAGAAAAAAATCCTATTTGCCTTCCTCTGCCATCTGTAGTGCCAAAACCGTAAAAGCTACCAACATCAAAACAACTTTAAAATGTGCATGCTGACTGTTTTAATTTTGCTTGAAAACAACTTTTGGAAACMACTTATACTTTCCACACTACAYCCATATTTGCATGAATTCCAATGTTTCAATGGCCATTGGATTGAATGMGAAAAATTCTGGTCGCTACTAGTTTTCAACCGTTTAACATAGAAATACCATTCAAACTTTAAAACGTGCAGACRGGTCTGGAATAGTGTGCTTGTGTACAGCTTTTTGARACTGTTTTTACTTTTTTAACTATAACCATTTAAAATGTGCATAAACGCTCCAAAGGCTTAAATGTGAGGTATTTGGATTAGCCACTGCTCTTGAATCCTTAAAGATGCAAACACCAAACCAACATTGACATGTACAGACTGACTCAACTTAGATTGTTGATGCCTTTTGTACTTTTTGAAATATAACCATATACATTAGCATAAAACCTCCATAGACTTCAAAGGTCAAATTTGGATTTGCCAATGATCTTGAACCATTTAAAAAAGAACCAGTGTTAAAATGTGCAGCTTGTCAATAGATCAGGTTGATTATATTTAGACTTTATAAACTATAAAACTTTTTGCATCACCAATAATTTTCTTTTCTTTTGGTAAGATTTTATTTTTATTTTGGTCTTGACATAGGCTGCAGTCCAAACACGTAATTTTTACCCCCTCAGCTCTCGCGCTAGSCACTTTCCCTCAGGAGAATCCCCATCAAAACCGGATGCAGTTTGATTGCCATCTTAAGTGGAGGTCTAATTCACAAACGTTGCCCCCTCTACCCTCGATTTAGCTAGAGGGAGCAAGTGAAGAACTTTGATCACTTGTGGGGTTAATATGACCCACAATTCAGTAAAAACTGTAGTCACGTGTCAAATTCCGAGTTGGCCGTGAAGTGTCCAACTTAATCAACATGGCTGCATTTTCGCCATTTGTGAGCTGACAATAGCTTGCTAAAAATATATATATAGATTAAATTGATTTTAGCGTTGGCAAATAGGAATGATGCTCCAATTGTCTTAGTCTCATTGTGAGAGCCTATAAAAAGTAGCTAGCTTCATATACAGTGGGGAGAAAAGTATTTGATACACTGCCGATTTTGCAGGTTTTCCTACTTACAAAGCATGTAGAGGTCTGTCATTTTTATCATAGGTACACTTCAACTGTGAGAGACGGAATCTAAAACAAAAATCCAGAAAATCACATTGTATGATTTTTAAGTAATTAATTTGCATTTTATGCATGACATAAATAAGTATTTGATACATCAGAAAAGCAGAACTTAATATTTGGTACAGAAACCTTTGTTTGCAATTACAGAGATCATACGTTTCCTGTAGTTCTTGACCAGGTTTGCACACACTGCAGCAGGGATTTTGGCCCACCTCCATACAGACCTCTCCAGATCCTTCAGGTGCAGTTAATACAGGTAATGAGTGGAGAACAGGAGGGCTTCTTAAAAGAAAAACTAACAGGTCTTGAGAGCCGGAATTCTTACTGGTTGGTAGGTGATAAATACTTATGTCATGCAATAAAATGCAAATTAATACTTAAAAATCATACAATGTGATTTTCTGGATTTTTGTTTTAGATTCCGTCTCTGACAGTTGAAGTGTACCTATGATAAAAAATGACAGACCTCTACATGCTTTGTAAGTAGGAAAACCTGCAAAATCGGCAGTGTATCAAATACTTGTTCTCCCCACTGTACATATTTTTGGGAATTCTGAAATGTWTTGGAATAAATTACATAACTATAAAACTAGCTAGCCAGCTATGGGTAACGGTATACCCTGATGAAGACAGCATGTCTGTCGATACGTTGGATATTAGGTTATTAAATTATTGCATTTGAGCTCCTAGTGTTAGGCTCTCCTTTTAATGTTTTAACTGTAGCTAGCTACCTGACAGGAGTGCTACGTTAGCTTGCTAGGTGCATTAATAGCTTTAGGTTGGTTGTTTTTATGCTCAAAATTACCCACATAAAGGTTAGCATAGCTAGGAGCGAATGTGGACCCCATCGATGTTCCATTCGTTTGGAGGTAACGTAAACTCACCCCATTCCGTACAAATGTGCGAGGCTACAAAGAAAACGAATGGGACTGTAGCGACTGTGTTGACTTCAAAATCGGGGGTGTGAACTAGGTTTCTATTCAAGCGTTGATCAACATGGTAATGGCTCTATAGTATTGGAGAAAAGTTGAAAAAACGGACCCTTCGTTACATCGTGACGTGTCATGTCGTAACGTACAGCACGCATAAAGCAACTATTTCCATCTTACAATCTCTCTCCYCCAGGTGTAGCACTTCTCTCATCGTTTAAAAACAAGAAATGGACAGTGACGGGAGTAAGGGGGGATACCTAGTCATTTTATAATTCTCAAAGCCYCTGTTTACTTCTAAGATCACTTTAGCACCGCCCTAAAAACCCGATTCAAATTCGACACAAACCTTCAAATAGGTATGTAATGACACATTATATAAACTCTTTATGGTGTTTTATTTACATTTTAGAGGCGAMAAGGTGATAAGTTGGACAGATCGAGTGAAAAAAAGCAATTTTCCCACACAACATCTCTCCTTCTCACCATCACGCATTAGTAGTATTAGCGTTTGTTGCTGGCATGTCATGCATACATTTGCTAATCTTGCCTATGACAAAATCATTAAAGTAATTGGCAATATCAGTGGGTTTTTTGATGAATGATTCACTGAATGATGGAGCTGTTTGCCTTTTTCCCCAAAATATCATTTAAGGCGCTCCAAAGCTTCTTACTATCATTCTTTATATCATTTATCTTTGTTTCATAGTATAGTTTATTTTTATGTGTAAAATATAAAGTAGGGAAACTACACAAATGTAGTTTGATAATTTTCTTGGGTTCACAGTGCATACAGTACGCTAATAAACGCTTGCTTGTCTTTTTTTTTGTTTTTGTTTTACTATTTCTTACCTTGACACCATCACCAACAGTGCTGAAAGAAGATTTAGTAATACAACTACCATGGACTAAATTCTGGTAATAGGACTCTGGGTTGTACCAAATAAGTTTGGATAGAGGACAGATAATGTCATAAAATGGTCAATGTGAAGTTCTGAAAAATGTTTCAGGATAATTTTAACAAACTTTGGATCTAAACAGACCTTTGTCAGGTGTGTCCATTAGTCTCCTCCCATGCCACCAACATTTACCTCTCCTCCTTTAGTACCTTTAGGGCCTACGGTAATTTCATGTTGTATGTTTTATGAGGAAGATGAAAAAACYAATCTCTATCCATCAATAAAGTTGAATATGAAGCTGATGTTTTTATCTTGAATGTTTGTAAATGTAATTTACAAGGAATTACTTTCATATTAAACTTCTGAAAACTACATTTCAACTCTGAATCTGAATATWAAAAAAAAACCTGTATGTGAATGCAATTGCCTAGTTATCAAGTTTAATTGTCGCTAGGAGTTGAGCTATGACCTTTGGCCTTGACAAAGAAAGAGAGGCCAGGAATACTGGTAGAAATGGGATTCATACTTGGAAGACTATAAAATAATTCAACAAAATAATGTTGCAGGAATGCTTATTTTATTTGTGTTTAATCTGAGATGGTTGTTGTCATGGCTTGCTGAAATAAAATGGAAAGACCATACATCCCAAATGATATTGTGTTTACATAGGGGTGCAAGTTTATAAAGCTCACAAAAGCTCTGAAGAAGGCCTTGAATGCCGATATGTAAAGCTTAATAAAGGGCGGTGATACTGGCAAGAGCAGTGTGCGGGTTTCTTCTTTTTTTCTCGTCTTGTTCAACTGTTGCCATGCGCCTGCAGCAAAGATGGCTCAGATGTATGCATGCCTTTTGAATTTTGAACTTTGCATACATTAACATGGTTTGAATGAGAACAATAGGAATACAGTGGTATCTTTTAAAAATATAATCCTCAACAAATGTTATTTAGATTTAAAACTACTAATCGTTGAACATGTGTCGAAGGAAGTAAAAGAGGTTGAAGATCAGTGAACAAGAGGTTATAACGAAGGAGATTCTAGGCCCAGACTTCACAGCCGTAGACGTCTCAATCAACCAGTCCATTGGAAAATACAGCGACTTCCTAAAAGGAACAAAGCTCAATAAATATCAGCGAGACACAGAGGACCACCAGCTCAACCAGGTCTACGCAATGGAAGGTCCAAGGACGAGAGCACCGAGAGGCCGACGTAGCAACGCACCAACGCACCACTGACCGGAGGACACAGATACGGAAACGCAGACATAGAGGCATCCACTGAGAGCGAATTCCCTACAGACAGCGACTCCAGCTACCATCGCACACAGACTGAAAAGCAGTACAAGACTCCACGAAAGAAAATTAACGATGTAGGAGAGGCAAGCAGTCAAAGGAGGGACCAGGAACACAGACCGTGGACACGTAGCTGTAGCAGGACTCTGTAAAAAAAAAAAAATAATAAAGATTCAACTTAAACACTGTTTCTGGCCTAGAAACCCAACAAAGAACTGTTACCCATTTTAAGTCAAAAAGCAAATTCTGTCCTATGGATAACAACTCCTCGATTAATACCTATTGTAGGTTAGTCGAACAAGAAGCCATGTCAGTATATACTAGAAAAACAAACCATATTCAGAATAACCTCACCAGGACAGAAAAACAGGAACTTAATGAACTAATGAAAGACTCATCTTTGGTTATCAAACCTGTGGTCGTTTTAGACTATGAAAAATACAAATAAGAGATTCTGAGACAACTCAGTAATGAACCTTTCTATAGAAAACTGAGTGTTGTTCCCACACAAGTGGAGCAAGCCATATTAAACAACCTTATCTCAAAACCTGAATATGAATACCTTTGCTGCAAATGTGCCATACCTCCATGCCTGTACATTTTGCCTAAATTACACAAACCTAAAACACAAGGCAATTATTCAGGCAGACCAGTCCTATCAAACTTTGTAGACTATTTTATTAAATCCCATGTGTAAGCATTGCCATCATATGTGAAAGACTATAGACTTCATAAATAAGATCTCACCAATAACGGGATTAACAGAAGACTCGACATTCTATATACCAGCATTCCCCACACAGGTGGGCTGGTAGGCCTAGCTCACTATTTGAGAGACCGAGATACTAACAAATACCCACCAACAAACTTTATTCTAGAGCTGGCTGAATATGTTTTGACGTATAACTATTTCAGGTTTGATGAATAATACTAATGTAAACTCACGTAAACTCGTACATCGCCTTGGTCCGTACAATTGCCCTTATTTTATCGCCCCAAAAACGTAATACTTCTAGATCAACTGTAATGTCAATACCATTGTAAAGCACAATTTCCCCCCTTTCCAACATTATCAATTACATGACCTAAACGCTGCCCGTTTCTGCATAATTCAAGCAGGCAATGAGCCCAGTCGGGTCTTTTTAAAAATGGCGGGTGGGGAAGCGAAACACATTGTTGTGGAATTTCTTACACAGGGACACTTGAAGTCAATCTTAAATCAAACATTGTTTATTGTCAGCGTACTGGCGAAGTCACTGTCAAACTTAGATGCATAAAGTACCGTTCTGAAGTTGAGCTCTAACGGGGCAGTCCCGTTAGTTCCCTTATAMACAGACAAGTTATATTTGCATGATTTAGCTTATTCATCATTCATCATTAACGTTTGCTTCATTCATGTGATGACCAATAATGGGTCATGCATGTAACAGACCAATACCTCACAAGGCTTCTTCTCTCTAAGCTGAGACTTTGAAACTGAGACATCTTTCGTTCTCGTTTTCTAAACAAGGTTCTGGGCGTACTGCCAAATTGCAGATACTGATAGTGAGGATTCCTTTAGTCAGCCACTTGCATGAACACAGAAATTGGTTTATAGAAAAGCACAAACAGAACACAGAAATTGGTTTATAGAAAAGCACAAAGAGAACACAGAAATTGGTTATTAGAAAAGCACAAACATAAACATTTCCATCACAACATCCAAGTATAACTGATAAAATTATGAAAGACAATCAATCAATCAATCAAGTTTATTTTATATAGCCCTTCGTACATCAGCTAATATCTCGAAGTGCTGTACAGAAACCCAGCCTAAAACCCCAAACAGCAAGCAATGCAGGTGTAGAAGCACGGTGGCTAGGAAAAACTCCCTAGAAAGGCCAAAACCTAGGAAGAAACCTAGAGACTAACCAGGCTATGAGGGGTGGCCAGTCCTCTTCTGGCTGTGCCGGGTGGAGATTATAACAGAACTATGCCAAGATGTTCAAAATGTTCATAAGTGACAAGCATGGTCAAATAATAATCATGAYTAATTTTCAGTTGGCTTTTCATAGCCGATCATTAAGAGTTGAAAACAGCAGGTCTGGGACAGGTGGCGGTTCCATAACCGCAGGCAGAACAGTTGAAACTGGAATAGCAGCAAGGCCAGGTGGACTGGGGACAGCAAGGAGTCATCATGCCCGGTAGTCCTGACGTATGGTCCTAGGACTCAGGTCCTCCGAGAGAGAGAAAGAAAGAAAGAGAGAAGGAGAGAATTAGAGAGAGCCAAGATTTTCAAAATGTTCATAAATGACAAGCATGGTCAAATAATAATCAGGAATAAATGTCAGTTGGCTTTTCATAGCCGATCATTAAGAGTTGAAAACAGCAGGTCTGGAACAGGTAGGGGTTCCATAACCGCAAGCATTGTAATTTTGAATTCCATAAAGTAAGTGTGGATGAGGTGAAAAAAGTATTGTCTATCAACAATGACAAGCCACCGGGGTCTGACAACTTGGATGGAAAATGACTGAGGATAATATCGGGCGATATTGCCACATCTTCAATCTAAACCTGTGTGCCCTCAGGCCTGGAGGAAAGCAAAAGTCATTCTGCTACACAAGAATAGTAAAGCCCCCTTTACTGGCTCAAATAGCTGACCAATCAGCCTGTTACCAACCCTTAGTAAACGTATGGGGGAAAATTGTGTTTGACTAGATACAATGCCGTTTTACTGTAAACAAATTGAAAAACAGACTCAGCATGCTTATAGGGAAGGGAATTCAACAAGCACGGCACTTACACAAATTACTGGTGATAGGCTGACAAAAATTGATAAAGAGATTGTGGGAGCTGTTTTGTTAGACTTCAGCGCGGCTTTTGACATAATCGATCATAGCCTGCTTCTGGAAAAACGTATGCGTTATGGCTTTACACTAGTGATGGGTCGTTCGCGAACAAATCGGCTCTAAGAGCCGGATCTTGTTGGTGAACGTTGGGAGCCAGCTCGCATATAAGAAGAAAAATATTTAAAAAATTAAGATATGAATAATCAAAAGATTTAAATGAATAGAATGAACTAATTCAAAGAACAAAAAAAATAAAAAAATAATATAGGCCTAAATGCTCAAGCGCAAACGTTCGTTCTGACTGTCTGCTCAGACTAACAGCCTCACCTGTTGTTCCTGTGAATCAGACACGCAGTGACAACCAATGAACCAAATGCTTGAGGGAGGGCCTCTCACATTTGGTTCATTGGTTGTCACAGTCACACACTTAGCAGCCGAGGAGAGAGAGGAAGGACAGCTGTGAAAACAACAGCTGGAAAATGAGTCTGAAGCACAGTAGCATTTGGATGCATTTTAATAATGTAGACAATGTCAGAGCACAGTGTAGAATTTGCCAAAACAAAATCTCACATAAAGCTGGTTCTACGCACAACCTACACCGGCATATGCGAACTATGCACCCAACTGTGAAGCTAAATGTAGCGGAGCTTCGAGAAACTAGCGGGCCTGCTAGTGATAGTGGTGGAGCCAGCACATCCTCACGTGGAGATGTAMCCATAATGGAGGTCCGATCCTATTTGGAGGAGCCCCTCTAAAGATCTGCAGATCCTGAGCTGGTGGAAGAACAAGGCCTCTGTCTACCCACGGCTTACTAAAGTCATGACAGGGAGACTCTGCATAGTGGCCACATCCGTTCCCTCTGAGAGGGTCTTCTCGGAAATGGGACAAATAATTATTGAGAGAAGAAATCGCATCAGCCCCTGTTAAAGGAATTTTGATTCCTGTTTATTAACCAATTCAATTAAAACACTCTGCCCATAAATAAGAATGTGTAAGATAATTATCAGCATAAAATGGACAGATACCAGTCTTAAAATCAATCAATCAATAGCGTTTATTCTCGAGAGTACTGAATCATAGTACAATTTACATCAGGTTATATAATAAAGATGATGTCATAGGTTTTAATGTCCAACCTCCTCTCGGATACAATGGCAATACAGTTCGAGTTGTCATTACTGTCTGCCACCTGTTAAACTATCTACAACCAACCCAAGGTCTTTCCCCTCCCTGGGTAGAGACATCATTCTAGCCTGTCTGAAGATAAACCCATTCTTTCTAACAAGGAACACATAACATTCAACATTTACGAGTTATAATTCTAAGTCAAATGTATACATATTTTAGTCATTAAACACAAAAATCCCGTAACATATCTATGACTAAATATTATACCTTTAATCGTACTTCTAGTTTTATTAGAAACATTAAAAAGCACAATTCTATTTTTATTKGAAATATTTCTTGTTTTCCATATACAACCTAAATCAACCACAACATATTACACTACATCAATATATGTATTGTATATTGTATATATTGTATATATATATATACATCAGAATCATAACTATAATCTTCATCAAAGAAACAGTCTAACATAAAAAGCATCAACACAAGATGGGAACTAATATTTATAATGTCTCAAAGTAGCCGGATCCATCCTCGGTCTGGGAACCAGTATTCATCCTCCCACTGGTCAGAACTTGGAATCGGTTCATATCCTTATCATCAATATTGTCCTTGATTTCTCCAGAGTCCTGGAAATGAGACCTTTCACACCCAGAATCAAACAGCATTCACACAGAATCAAAACACTCATACAGGTGAAATTGGCCCACGACACAGTGATTATGACAATTTTCCATTCCCCAAACATACTGTCACATCCATTTTTAAGAGAATTATCGACCCCAGAGTTTTCTGCCAATTTTGTGGCTAAGGTGGTTAACAATCAGGGCCTAGGTCACTGATCCGTCTAGAGCCGTGCGTTATCAGGAATAAATGTGCAACATTCTGCTCAAATAAGACGCACACGCCACCTTTTCTCTGCCGATAACATATCCAATACTATCCTATGTAAATACTATTGTCAAAAGATCCGGACGGATACTCCTCCTCTCTTTTCTACCTGGTTCTAGGTCTCGTTTTAGATAAGGGTGAAAAGCATGTTTAAATAAATACTATGTTCCAATTGGTAGGCAGTTCAGGCCACAAACTCATCCTCCACATCACCAGACATCCACTCTGGGCCCTTTTTTTACTTACTGAAATCCCCGGAAGTAAACCATCCAGTCAGGTCTTACTTCCCTTCATCCCATCCGTTTGTAATGTGCCAGGCCCTATAATAATAGTGTCCTTCTGTAACTGTGAAAGGAGGAATGGAGGTAATGGCACATGGGGATAAAAGGTTATGCAGATTCAAAGCAATGTCATTGTCGGCTTCCCTGCCTTCATGAACAGCTTTATCATACAGGGCCATTCCCTGAGTAATCAATTCCATCAATGGAAAGGAGATGGTGGTCAGCTTGTGGTTTGGCAGTAGCACAGACATTTTAACCAAAGTTGGAATCCCCAAACCCAGTCTTCCACCTCTATCACTTTTTTAAAGGTAATTGGTCTGAACTATTCGTACAGGTGCTTTACCCTGGATGATTATTAGGAATGTCCGTTGGTGTTAGGGAGATGAATTGAACTCTGGCCGACCATAAGTCTCCTTTACGAGCTATAACTTCTGCCACTGGGAATGGTTACCTAGTATCAGTTGAAAACTGGTCGAAACCAACATACCATATACCGAAATCCTGGGACTTTAAACCGTTTTAATGTTAATTCATACCTTTTATAAATACTTCCTCTGCTCGGGAACACAGTCAGAAACTCCAACCCTTACTAATACTCCATCCGTTCCTAAATTGGATGTATGGGTTTACCATAGCTCTTCTTGTGTGTGAGCTATGACCTGTGTCCATGAACCACAAGGGACCCTACAACAGCCTAAATTCTATAATGACTTAGTCCTAGACTGCCCAGGAGTCAGAGACCCCGTTTTTGTTACATAAAACTCCATTGGAGACATCCTTCCCAACCTCCACTCTAACTTCCTGTCTATCCTGATCAAGGGGTTGTCAAATGCTTGTTTAATAATTAATTTATTAAATTAATTAATTAATTAATTAATTTAATGCCTGTGCCATTAAAACCCCTACAACTCATCCAGAACGCCGCAGCCCGTCCTGGGTGGTTTCAACTTTCCCAAGTTCTCTCACGTCACTCCGCTCCTGTTCCGCTTCTCTCCAACTGGCTTTCCAATTTGAAGCTCGCATCCGTACAAGACCATGGTGCTTGCCTACGGAGCTGTGTGAGGGGAACGGCACTCCGTACCTTCAGGCTCTGATCAGGCCCTAACCAAACAAGGCACTGCGTTCATGCCACCTCTTGGCCTGCTCGCCTCCTACCTCTGAGGAAGTACAGTTCCGCTCAGCCCATCAAAACTGTTTTCGCTGCTCTGGCACCCAATGGTGGAACAAACTCCCTCAACGGCCCAGGTCAGCGGAGTCAATCCACCACCTTCGGGACCCTGAAACCCACCTCTTTAAGGAGGAATACTGGAATAGGATAAGTAATCCTTCTAAACCCCCCCCTCCCTTAAAGGAGTTAGATGCACTATTGTAAAGTGGGTTTGTTTCCACTGGATATCATAAGGTGGAATGCACCAATTTGTAAGTCGCTCTTTGGATAAGAAGCGTCTGCTAAATACTTAATGTAAATGTATAAATACAAATTCTCACATCATTCGAAACCATGGGTCAGAGTTACCACCTTCTGCATACTCAGGTGGGGTGGTGTGTATTAGGAATATGGTCCCACCAATAAGACAGCTCAGACCAACAGCGCCCCTGTAAAGCGCCCACCCATCTTCCAGAGAACTTATCAACCGCCAAGAGGCAAGCCACACTTTCACTTCTATGACGCTCAAGCGGGAAGAGGTCGGGTATCTGGGGGAATCTTCAGTAAGGCCCCCAGTACCCTGTTGTTCTGGTTCTGCTCCTAACCCTTGTGGATTGTTCGACAGTGTCAGTGTGTCTCTAGCCTTCCTACAAGTGGTGAAATTGCCCCAGGTAATTTGGCTCTTTCAGTTATTCTCACTTGAATGCAGTCACAAGTAGTGCGTTGGTCTGGCCCTCCTCAATGGGTGCTTGCAATTCCACCTATTTCTCAGGTGATTGGACCAGAATCTCAGTCCCCTGGGCCACAATCATGTTGGTAATCCCTACCCTGTAGTTCTCCTGTAGAGCATAAAATCTTTGGACAATACGGGTTTGATTAATTAACGAGTTTTTTTAATGTGTTTCTTGCTAGAACCTCTGTCATTCTCTCTTTTCTATTTTGATTAGCTAGAATGTCATCCATTATTATCCTAGGAACCAACTCTAGGAGAATATTTGACCTAATTTTTTTAGTTACCATACTGTGTCC
Organism: Salvelinus sp. IW2-2015; assembly: GCF_002910315.2. Taxonomy (NCBI): domain Eukaryota; kingdom Metazoa; phylum Chordata; class Actinopteri; order Salmoniformes; family Salmonidae; genus Salvelinus; species Salvelinus sp. IW2-2015. The sequence continues at coordinate 2,215,743 of NC_036840.1, read as the reverse complement.
GCCAAAGTAAGTTGGGAACGCTATATATATTTTTTAAAAAAAATGGTTTTTATTATTATCTGATAGGCCACATCCTATCTAGAACCATAGTTTAATTATCCAATAGGCATCCCTATCTTAGACCCATCCCCCCTTTTATACTTGGCTCCGCCCTTGTATCAATTCTGGATCAACCTAACAATTCTCTGTTAAGTGTTTTATCTACTTTAAAAGTTATCAGTGCTTTCCCTTAGTTCCTGAAACCAACTAAGTTTTTTATTCCCTCTGTCTCCCCTCAGTAACCGTGACCCAGTCTGTGCCACTCCTATCTCTCTGCTCTGCTCTGCTCGCACCCACCCTACTAAGTTCTGTGTAATGGTACGGCTTATCTCGGGACGCATTCCACTGATTATACTGGGCCTTGAGTCCCTTCACTGCCTGTAGCTTGGTCCCAAACATTAACTAAGTGCCTCGCTATTATCTGAACCCATGGAATTACAAAACAAACAAAAAAATGTCTATGGTGGCAATTTCTAAAGTCCTTACATAGGTTAAATAAGGTTATCTCGATCCTGTCAATAATCCTGAATCACCACAGATAGCTCGCCACTTTATACTTATTCACACTATGATCGAATGAGGCCAAAACGAATGCTAACCATATCATATGCTTTCTGTACTAATGAGATATCTCCTTCAGGAGCCCACTGTATTTTATCTAACCTTACATAAACCTCCATAAGTTGACCAATGGCGCCCTCTAGTGACTTTTCATCCTCCACCAATACCCACAATATTAATTTTGTATCACCTCAGAAGCCATCAGCCATACCACCACTTCAAATAAGTGTTATTTATTATATTATACAAAATAAAGAACCCTTTATCTAAAAAATGTACGTATTTATGAAAAATCAGAAAACAAAACTTCAAATATTCCATATGCTAGTGTGTCCCTTCAAGATATTTACACATGGAATTCCCCTCTAACCCAAACGTTTACTACAAACAAAACATCCTTTAATTATGATAATACCCTCAAATCATTCGTTTTAAATTTCCTCGATGTTTCATGTAACTCATTCAGTCTTTCTCCAAATTGTCTCCCCAAAATACTTTATACCCTGCCATTACACTCACACAACTGTGATAAACGTGTACTGTCCCTTTAAAATAAAACACTCTCAGCCAGCCATACCAGTTTGCGGGCCGTTCATTGTTCCCCATAATGAAAACAGATAATGTTTAGAATACGTTTACTTCTTGTTCGAATTCCATGGTGTTACCAAAAACCAATAGCTTTTAGCCACTTTTGAAAAGTGACTCAAAGCTATAATGCACGCCTTTTCCCTCTAAATGACACAACCAATTTTCTCTGTCATAATTTGAGGAACGTTTTTGTGTATTCAACGTATTGACGCAGCAAGTCCACCTGCCTCTTGAATTATGAGTTATAATTCTAAGTCAAATGTATACATATTTTAGTCATTAAACACAAAAATTCCGTAACAGCCCCTCAAGTGGGGCAGCTTGCATTTCTGAATGAAAATCTCTCATAAAAGCAAAATATTGCTGTGTGCTGCTGGTTATAACATGGCAATAAAGAAGAGAGAGAAAAGAGGGACAAGTTTAATGTTTTAAGTGGGATGCTGCAGTTTTGCACATTTTTATTTATTCTTTCTTTGATATGGTGCAATATTATATTATGCTGTTCAGATTGTATTCGTTTTGAATGGTCAGATTTATATGCACTTTGTTTATATACATTCAAAAGTTATACTTTAAATGCAAAGGTTTAATAGCATTCTTTTTCATAACAAACCAATGCATTTTTAAATACATTGTGGTTAAGGTAGAGTATGATTTCATTTAATAATTTAATTCGAATTGTTTTAACACCAATCATAGTCAAACTGTCGCAAACTGTTAGACTTGAAAAAATACAAAACGTWTTTTTTTTGAAGAGCCGTTTGGGAGCCAAAAGAGCCGGCTCACTGAAAAGAGCCGGAATGCCCATCACTAGAAATTATAGGCCAACGYTTGCATTGGCCATCTCTGAGTATTATGCGCTCATTTAGGCTATCTAGCCGCCAATGATCACGGTGTATCAATGTGTCCATAATATGGCAGAGGCTGGTACTCTAGCATTAGTTGAATTTTAACTTTTATATTGTATCAATTTAATTAAGAATTTCATCATTAACCACTTGACAATGAATTTTAGAAATTAAAACACTATTATTAAAATTAAACTGTTCCACGAAAATGCACATATGAAAATCATAACTGACACCCAGATTGGTAGAAATTGTAGGATAAATTGTATGCCTATGCTTCCCCAAACTTGAGACTCACATAATGCCTATGAAGTCTTTATAAAATAATTGCTTCCACCTTTCTATGGTCAGGTTTTTCAAGCAAAGTAAGTACATTTATTTCTATTTAACCTTTATTTAACTAGGCCAGTCAGTTAATTAAGAACAAATTCTTATTTACAATGACAGCCTACCCGGGGCAAACCCGGATGACGCTGGGCCAATTGTGCGCCACCCTATGGGACTCCCAATCACATCCGGATGTAATACAGCCTGGATTCGAACCAGGGACTGTAGTGACGCCTCTTGCACTGAGATGCAGTGCCTTAGACCGGCTCATAATATGGAGTAAAACATTCAGYTTTGAAACAATTATGTATGTTTTCAAAATGCATACTGCCTCCAGCTCACATTGTAAAGTGGTGGGTGACCCGCTGATAGCCTGCCTACCGTTGTTTRTTCTCCGGGTCAATTTGTCCAGCAACAATTTTATTTTCCAGCTTTTCATTTTTTTTACGGCCAAAAGCTGGCATTTATCAGCTAACAGAAACCCTGAACCTCAGAGAGATGGGACCAGAGCCAGGGTCAGCCATATCAGCATCCCTGGAGCAATTTGGCTTAAGTGCCTTGCTAGAGGGTACCTGTATACACCAAGGCCTGGTCAATCATCATCGTGACAAAAATAAAAGTAGATGCCACATGGGCAACATAAAGTCCAGACTAAACACAAACAACATACATTAAACACAGGGTCATCTGAATCTGAGCCGTTGTGATTTTGCTGGGGAGTACTGTTTGGTTGGACAATGGGATTTGGCTGGTGAGTAGGGTTTGGTTGGACAATGGGATTTGGCTGGTGAGTAGGGTTTGGTTGGACAACGGGATTTGGCTGGTGAGTAGGGTTTGGTTGGACAATGGGATTTGGCTGGTGAGTAGGGTTTGGTTGAACAATGGGATTTGGCTGAGTAGCAAGGTTTGGTGGAGAAGCAGTATCACTGTACTCTATGAGGTATTCGGGGTAAACCTGATACTTTTCAAAAACTACAAACACTTTGGGGTCTTGGTTGTTATCCACACAGCTGTCATAGAAGATGGATCCTCCGGTTTCTTTAGGAGGTGGTTTCACATAGCTGGAGTTTCCCACAGTGTAGTCTCCCACCAGCACACGACAAACAAACATGGACCTTGCTCCTGACTGGCTGGTGTAGCTGTGTGAGTACTTAGCATCCCTGGCAAAGTAACTTCCTGAAAATAGGAGTTATTGACCATGTTTAGCTCAGTGTTTAGATGCTTTCATTTTTTAAATCTTAGCTATAAAGTGCCTTTGTTCTTACTGACAGTAAGGGAAGGCAATTGCAAGCCTTATTAAACCAGTTGCGACATATTTCTATGTAAGAATATGTAATTGGCCATTTGAGCAAAACTTTTTAAATTATATTGTTTATCCATTGGGGATACCCTAATAGGCTATGATATTCACAGGCATGACAGCCTTTGTTTTTGCCAACACAACAGTTATTCATTTGGATTKATTGAAACATTGCATACACAAAGTACACTACTATACTGGCATCCAACCTTTTCCAAATGAAGTTCCATTTGTTCCACATAGCCTCCAGTCAAAGTTGTTTCTGCAAATGCTGTCAACATGTTTGGAGTCAGTTCCATGGAAAAGCTGCTTCTCATTGATGCTTGTCCCTGAGGATTCCATCTGATCTCTTTGCCTAAAAAGGAATATACTTGGGTCAATTAAACCCCAACTAAAGAAAAAAKCAAATACATTTGTTTTTAATAGAACTGTCTTTTAGAAACCTACAGCACGTAGAACTTCCATAGGATAGGGTTTTGCACTCTCTCGATGGTGCGTATGTTGAACCCCACTGTTGTTTTATCAAAAATGGCCTTGATGTCTTTGTATTCCTTTGCTGAGTTTGGCAACATAACTCTCTGTGAAGACAGATTTACAGTAAGACAAAGTCCTCATAAGCTCATTCATATTCAATGTTCTTTCAATGTAACGTCAGACTCCCAGTCAGTGAGTATTGACACAATGCTCAGTGTTTTGTATTACCTCAAAGCCAATCCCAGGCAACCGAGACTGGTCCCAGAAAGGTGGCACAGAAGAAGTGGTGGTATTAGATGTGCTTAAGAAAGAAATGAGGGCATTCCGAGTGTCATCAATGACCATTTGGTCCTCATCATACCACAAAGATAATACAAATCCAGAGACCCAATATCATACTCAGTGAACCAAAATCTAYTTACATAATGTTGTATCCTTCCCCTAGAAAATCTATCATCAATTGAGTCAGCTGAATTTCACTCTTACCCAGTAGTTCTCTGAACATCTATGGATGATTTGAACATCGGTCGTCTTCTTACCAGTCGTTGGGTGTGTGAGCTTGTATTTATCTGGATCATGACTAAAYATATATATTTCTCAGTTCAGAGACTAAAACGGGTATACAAAAATGGATGAGTAACCTACAGACACAACATACAAGGTACTCCCTATCAACTTTGACTATCCTGTGAGTTTCAGATGGGACAACATGTTTCATTGTTCAATCTTTAGTGTTCTGTAAACCTGTTTTTATGACCAGTATTTTAACTGTACTGTACCTACACTATACTGAATCACATCTGATACCTGCCTACCTTCCGAATTGACTTCATAGGTGAATCTTCCAGCAGTAAACTCAATCACTGAGCCACGAGATGGATCCATGTACATCCTCTCTAGGTCCTCCACAGTCTTAGGAGACACACGCACACGCACACGCACACCACACACACACACACACACACACACACACACACACACACACACACACACACACACACACACACACACACACACACACACACACACACACACACACACCACACACACACACACACACACACACACACACACACACACACTATAGACACTTTCTTATTTTCTTTGTGCCATATTAGAGGGAGAAATTAGGTATCATCACTACATACTGGTGACAAATATGGAGTCCAGCCACCATGGTTTTCCTCCCAGTACCAGGTCCACTTGGTAACAAAGACAGCATCTGGCTGGTCCAGGGAGGAAACCGTAGCAAGGCGGCGAACTTTGCGGTGTCCACGAGTCATGGTGATAAAGTTAACCGGTGGTATCCTGCAACTGTAGGACAAAGGAACATCTTCAATGCTTTTATTTAATTTTTACACATCCCCATTGTCTCACAGCATCCTAACAACACGTTGTGGACATACGTACCTCTGTGTCTTTGCTGGGTCACAGTAGTCCCTTTCAACGCCCTCATTGTCTGGGATACGTGACCAGCCACGTCCATTCTCCACCTCCCATTGGTATGGCATAGTAGAATGAACGCCCATGCACTTGGCTTAAATAGAAATCAATATCAGTTCAATAGATCTTGCTGTTAAGTCTGGGGAATTAGAACATTGTGTTATTCACAATACTGTAAAGATAATACACCAGTGCTATTGTAACTAAGTTGGTTTGAAAACCTCACTCCATTGAATGCCTAACTTTTTGGTTGCGCAACATGCTAAGTTGTTGTCAAGAGGGCCGTCACTTGTGTTTGCAAGACAGAGGATTTGAGATCACTAACCGGTAAGGACTTGTGAGAAAGTTAGCAATACTGTTAAGCAAGCAGTTACTGTACCTTGTTGAGAGCAGCGTCCAAAAATGAAGTCATGACAAATGTATTTTTTTTCTGTGGAAAATGTAAGATTTCACATTTAATTTCACGTTAGGTTGCAAAGTAAGCTTGTCATTTATTTGAAGACCACATTAAACCAAAATGCAGCAATACAGTTAAATAAACAAAGCATGACATTCTAAACTTTTAATAGGTATGTGAGTTGCCAATAAGGTCAACATAAAGGCTTATGCAGTATTTCACAATAATAATGATTCTGTAAATCTGTGTATTGCATTACCTCATGTAAAAAACTTTTTTTATTTAGATCATTACCAAAGTTAGGCACATTTGCTGATCCTTCCATGATTTTGAAAAATTGTAAACTCTGTTGGTAAATCTCAGCAAGTCCCAAGGACTTTTGGTCCACATCCTCCATCGTAGGATAAACACGTATAGACCTACTGTGTAGAGAGACAAGAAGAAGAACAACAACATGCTTCACTCCTCCCGCAGCCGTTGCATAGGCCTATAATGCTGATAGGCTATAGTCTAATTTACTTTCACATTCCTACTGTAGCCTACTATTACAGGTTAGGGTAGCTTATTCATCTACACTCTTAAAAATAAAGGTTCCAGTTGGAATGTTATTCAGAGCGATGCCAAAACCTTAAATGGAATGGTTCTTTGAAGAACCGTACACAAATCAATGTAAGGTTCTACAAAAAACATTTGATGGTTCTTTACCGAACTGCATTGATAAATGCAATTGGGTGTTGTTTTAACGCTGTAGGGTGTTGAGCCTTATTTGCATATTTCCCAGTGTGCCTTCCAAGTGAATTTTAGAGTTACCCGTACCACTTATGACTATTTGCTAGTGACAGAGACATGGTTGTTACATTCATTCCTGTTCAGTCCTGTGACCTTCACCAAGTGAGATCCTAAGTGAATATGATATTTTATTAATCAGTTCTGTTAAGATCCCTCCACATACAACTCTTTTAGCTCTGGAGCGGATGCTATTTTACTTCCTGTGGGGAAGCAAGTGGGAGAGGCTGAGGAGGGAGGTGGTTAAGAGGCCCAGGTCCAAGGGGGGGAAAGGCTTGCCTGACATCTACTTGTTCCTGGGCAGCTGATACACAACATTACATCTCCCTCTTGCCATCTCCCCGGTCAACAACAAGACCCAGGCCCTCGCACGGTTCTGGCTGGGATCTTACCTCAGGACTAGGGCTTATCCCAGTTGACATGCAAGCCCCAGTCTCTTTCCTGCTCCCCACACACTATGTCCAGCTCCAAAAGTTTTAAAAACATTTTAAACTGGAAAAACYGGCAATCGCGGGTTTAACTAAACACAGCTCTCTTCTCTCTCTTGTGCAGGAGTGGGAACCAGTGTGTCCAGTGCGCGGGCTTGCTATCGGCAAGCCCACAACGGTTTGGTGCAATGTGGCCCATCCTGCTCTGCTGAATCGGCAACGGGCCCTGTCCTGGATGGACACCCACGAGATCCTCCCGGTCAGGGCCGTTATGCACTCCCGGGGCATGGCGAGGACATCCGCGTGCCCCCGACCAGGTTGCGGCCAAGATGAGTCGGTGAGGCACTTGCTCTGGGTGTGCAGAGCCGCCAGGGACCTGTGGAAGGAAGCAGGCCCCCTGATCTCCCCGTGTCTGCCAGCAGGGGAGGAACTAACGCCCCAGCTCGTGCTATATGGGGTGGGCCAAAGGCATATTCCACCGAAGGCCTTCACCAAGCTCTGGCCCACCCTCAGGTGTCTGAAGGATGCACTGTGGTCCTCCCGCAACCTGCTAGTAGACCACCCCCAGGCAGTGGCCATGGAAGCCACGGAAGCCCTGGGGTGGTACAGAAGAAAGGGGTCCTCGACCCCAGGCGAAAGGTCCCCCACAACACCCAAGGTCCCGGCGGCCACGGCGCCAAGGGTGATGCGCCTAGGGGAGGGATCTGCTCTGGGCCCTGAAGAACAGGACGGTAATTGATTCGGAAGAGCAGGAGGAGGCSAGTTTGATAAGGACTCACCCTGTTCCTGTACAAAGGACTGAAGATAGCTTTTTTTCCATGTCTTAAAAATATTTTACCTTTGTTAAATAATTTGTGCACATTTTAAATGGCTTTTACAAGAAAATGTACTTTTATTGATGGTTGTTTTATTGTTTTAAATAAACAACTTGTACTTTTTAACAAATATAAATGTAATATTCAAATGCTGTTTTTTGTGRCTTTATATATTTTTTATGTGTAAAAATTATGTATAAATATATGAGCTGTGTCGTATCTTTGGCATCATTAAAACTGAAGACTATTTATCAAATAACTCTCTGTAATTATTATTACGCGATTAAACTGATTAATCATGTAACTGTAATTAACTAGGAAGTCGGGGCACCAAGGAAAATATTCAGATTATAAAGTTATAATTTTCRTAATATAACTTTCAGATATTTGAATATCTGATCACTTAGTCTTCGAATTAATGAATTATTATTTACCTCATYTTAGTCTCATTCCAAACGTCGTAAGTTGTTGGTTATCTGCACGAACCCAGTCTTCACTATGAGTCATCCATACATTAATTGTCTTAAAATATTTATTTACTAACTAAGTAATTTACAGAAATGCATAAACAAACAGTAGATAGTTACAAGGAAATGATGACGGCGTTTCCCTAGTGGGATAAACCGGTATCGCGGCTTGGTGGACAAAAAGGGAAGTGGGGGTCAACTGAGATGAGACACTACAAAGTTGATAATTATAACAATTGAAATGCTAATCCTTTGCACATGAACGCTCACTCATTCGGGAATAATTGCAATCAATATATATATTTACGCTCAGTGTGTCGTCGGGATCTCTGTTAAAAAGTTTGTTTCTGTTGGAGAGTCTGTCCGCCCTCTCTCTCTCTCTGTCATGGTTAGAATGTATAGGTCAGAGTGACATTTATTCATGTCGTTATAGGATAGATGTTTCGGCGGTTGTCGGTCTTCGCGTCCAATGATACCGAATTCCTAGCTGCAGACTAGTAATTAATATCAAAGACTTGTTCTTATTCTGTCGGTATCGATAGTCTAAGAGTTTAACCACGTGGTATGGTTAAAAGATTCAGCCATCTACTCAAACCTTAGCTTATACTCAGGTTTATGGTCTCCTCTCAAACCTTGGCCCTCTCGTTATCGAGGTAAGCTGGTCTGCAACCTTTAGCCATCTCGTAATTGAGGGAAGCTCGGTCTGGTGATAGAAAACCCGGGTGGGGGTTTTATTCGGAAGAGCAGAAAAGGGCCTGTCCCAGGATGCCCGACCATAACTGTGCTCATGGGCGGTCCTCTGATTTAGTTAAACTCCAAAGGGAATTGGAGTTTCCTTCATTAAACAGTCCAAAATCACATGACACAATTTCACAAACAGTATCATCCACACTCAATCATCTTATACAACAATTAGATGTAAGCCTCATATCTGAGGCTATTGTATAAACAGCGTTATGGTAATGTGGCCGTATTGTCTCTCATGAGTTTCACAAAATMGTACCAAACAGACCAGTTTGTAGCTGGATTCTTCACCGATCTTTTATACCTTCTCKAGAACATAAATGTTGTTCGGACCTCAAGTTCTGTGAGGTGGAAGAAATTCCTTTGTTCTCTCTGAAAACTCACTCTCTATACTGTGGCCATGAGGAGATAATCTCCTCCAGGAATTTACGACCTGAGGTCGCAGCAGCCTGAGTGTAGGAGACAGAGAGGGGGATGGTGCTCGCTGTACCCAAAGAGGGCAACGTCATGACAGCTGTTTTAAGGAAGTTTATAAATAAAAACTTTCCAAAACAAATACAAATAATAATCATTAAAATACTATTATTTTGAAGGCCTCATTTAACCCTAGTACAGTGGCCTAATCACTAATCACATCAGGCCTGCAAGTCACATTATGCTGGCTTTCAAAGTGATGTGTAATTCRTATTGGAATCCAGCCAGGTATATCCAACATTTTAKATTTTTATTCACCCCTAACCTATATTTGAGTTMAGTTTGAGTTTGAGTTTATTTTTATTTTTACAGGGACAGTGCACATTAATCAACGTTTCAGTAAAAGTGCCGGTTTTAGCKAGCCGGCTAATTTTCAACCGCAGTCCCTGGGCAGGTTATTAAAAACAATTACAATATAGACAATAGCAACATAGAACAAGCAAGACATAGCAACATAGGACAAGCAAGACATAGCATACAGACAGAGCAACATAGGACAAGCAAGACGTAGCATACAGACATACATACAGACAGAGCAACATAGAACAAAAAGCAGAATATTCAGAATGAATGCCAGGGTTGGGAAGACTAAGTTATGAGACTACCTAACACTTCTAAACTGGAACAACCATTAACGGTTGCAACAAGTCCAAGTAACAGATTGGATTAGCTAAGAATTTTTTAAAATTTATAATTGGGGTAGCATAAGATTAATTAATCAATCAATTACATCCAAAAACATAGATATTGGAAAATAAAAAGTCTACCTGCAATAGAGCATGCTGGGAAATATAATGATTTGCCTGGTTTTGGTTCAAGTCTGGTTATTAACACCAACACGGGGGATATTTTACACTGGGTGTTCATTTAACTCTTTAGTGTTAATTTAATTCCTGAATCAACACTATAAATGTTCAACTGAAAAATTAAAACCATTGGTAATTAGCTTCCAAACATTTCAAGTAAGTATGTTTTAGAATTCTGAAGATTTGTGGATGCCACATCAAGAACCCCCCACTTAACTCAAAGGTTATTTATTGGGCAAGAGTTCTCCAATTAACCTTAAGAGCTTAAGTGCACTTTGGACAGGCAAGATTGCACTACAGTGTAGATAGGCTAGGTTGAGCTCCCCCGTCACTGTAGTGGTAGCATCCACTTGACCTACAGACTTAGAAATCACTCTGTTTTTCATACCAACCATACCAATATTTCAAGATTAGAAAATGGAGAAAAAAATTATTATAATAAAATGGAAAACTATTTATATTATACCGTTTGAATTAGTGGGTTGGAGAAATTACACATTTAAGGTTTGAAACTAAAATTCTATTATTCAATTTGACTGTAGTATTAGATCATTGAACTGCCAAAATATYTGCTGGCTATTAGTTACCTACAACTGTATGAGATCTGTGTACAGGTGTTAGCTTTGGCTATGTAAAGCTCATCTTTAGAGAGGGCATTGCCTGTACTTAAAGACTGGACTCGTATCCATTGTCAGATATTAGGTACTGTACCGTAGACATCTTGATTCTATACAGAGAAAACAAAGTAAGTCAGCAACTACATCTGATTCAATAGGATCCTAAAAACAGGAAGAAGTGTGAATGCTTACCTCTTGTAGCGAGATACAGCCTCAAGTGTGCTCAGAGACTATGACACTAAGAGGAATGCTGTGTTATTACAGCAAGGAAATGGAATATGGCTTACCGTAACTTAAGCCAAAGAATAATGCAAAAATGCCACTCTAAATGGTCAATGGACTTTGCCCTTTGATTTAGATAATAAGGAAATACCTGCATCACACCTCTGGCCCCTGYCTGGTCTATAGTAATATAATATATGCCATTTAGCAGACGCTTTTATCCAAAGCGTCTTAGTCTTGCTTGCATATATTTTAGGTATGGGTGGCCCCGGGAATCAAACCCACAATCCTGGTGTTGCAAACGCCATGCTCTGCCAACTTAGACAATTATTTTTAAATGATCTGTTAAGTCAACAAATATGAATCTCTATGGATGACATGCAGTATTGGCTAAGGTGTTGWACTGACAGTCACAGGGACCGGGATGGAATCTTGGTCGGTACCCCCTGAATTAACTACARTGGGTGTCAGAAGTGGGATAGCGCTGCTGAAAAGGTCATAAAAATGATTTCCCATCAGTACGGGCACAAGGGACTTGTGAGAGTGAAGCAGAGGGACCCACTTTCTAAAGGAAGAGGGTAGTGTAAGGARCATAGTACTCCTAGGGACAATTACACGTGATAACTATTCCATTCACATACATATTTTTTWATATTCCATCTGAGTTGAAATGCAGTTTCCAGATTTTCTATATTTAAGTCATGCCTATAAATGACGTTTGCAAACTTTCAAGATAAAAACATAAGTTTCATATTAAACTTTGTTAATGGGTTCAGATTTGTTTTTAAATGTTTATTTGCATTGCATGGATGCATTGGTCAGAGCCAAAGAATATCAAAGTTTGACATGCAGTTAATTAATTTGCTTTTCTGTGCCAGATTACTTGATTCTTTGCACATGAAGCCATGATCTTCCCTCACCCAAAAAGTGTCATAATAATCAACACTGCAGGAGTGCACACAGGCATTACAATTCAAGTCATTACGGATTCACTGATATTTCTCCCTTTTGTCCCTCATTTTGTTCTGCAACCAAAATTGCAGAACAAAATGTACAGTGCATTTAGATTGAATTCCAGCAACACAGACTTCACTTACTTTCAAGCACTTGGATTTGAKYTATTTGGAAGGTGTGCAAACTTCACACAGAGAGAAAGTAATGCTCTGTTCAGAGRAAAAGCKGACACCGTATTGAGATTGGTTCTGGGACTAAAGAGGCTTTCACAATAGTTTGCTGAAACGAGGATCAAAAGGTTGTTTGCAAGCATTATTTTCCTTGTCTGGATTAGTTTCACACCTCCACATTTCAAACCAACTAGGATGTGTTTGTATAAGGCAGATGCACAGGGATGTAGTGGTAAAGGATTAAAGTGGGTAAGCGCTGAACGCTGGTTGTGATGACGGGCAGTGAGTATTTTATTTGATCATTAAAAAGTTGAAGAACAGATATTTAAAACCATTGAGGACAAAACARWWTAAAGCCTGAGAGCTTATTTCCATTGTGTTCCTCTAGGATAGGCAACGCACACGCTATTGCTAACAACGCCAACGCTGCGGAATAAATGTGTAAATGCTTTTCACAAACTAAAAAAGTGTTTCTGTGCGTTTAGKCTCCATTACATCCCTGCAGGTGCATCTTCAGGGTGTTCRGTTTCAGTGTAAATGAAATCATTTCATGAGAATCAGCTCTACCTCTTGAGTGACTTCAGAAAAAGGAATGCTGCTGTCTTTACAATAGACACCTACACAGAAGCCTACAATGCAAGAGCAAAAAGACAGAACAATATACAATTTCACTTTGTAATAACAGACAATGACAATTTGAGTGAAGACACGTTTGTAATGTTTTCATTTCAAGTTATTCACACAAGTGATCAGTGTTAATATACTTTGCAATTGATTAACCTATGCCTCRGTCCACTACCTMGGAATTTGAGTTGATCACTTTCACACCGGCGGGAACCCTAAGAGTACCGAACTGCTATCGATCCGTGACCCCCCAGATATAGGCAAACTCGGGTGGTTTTAGTACACATTCAGTTACATTGAAACATTGATCAAAAAAATCCCCACCAATTGAACCAGCTGTGTAAGCCACCAAAGAGTTTGCTGGTTTTAGCGCAGGCTAGACTTCTCTTGCTGAAACTTAAACAGAGAGCTGTAGAAGTCCCTCAGAAGCACATACATCTGTTTCCTTGGTAGCGGAGCACATGAAAATAGTCCCTGGATGGAGTTCGTCTAACCATAAACTACAGAGTTTAGGACTGATGGAGTTGGGGGTCAATTCCATTTCAATTCTGGAAGTGAATTGAAATCCCAATTCATGAATTGAAATCCCAATTCATGAATTGAATGAAATCCTCTTTGAAAATGCTTAAATAAATAAATGAAGTAATGTAGATAAGAATAAATATKATTTTTCAATTCTTGAATTGGAATCTAAATTATTTTCCTGAATTCATGGCATTTGAATCTCTACTAGTGAGACCAGTGCATGTTGTCAAAGTCTACTGCGTCCCCCAGGTTGGCATCAGTCTCCAGCAGGCTCATGATGACGGCCATGGCAGCCTCATCATTGCTCAGGATACCGAGGCCTGGTCCCACCATGCTGTCCAGGTCCATCTGGGAGCTCTCTCCTGGGGGAGAACGGGCTGTCATCAAAATCGACCAATACACAAAGTTATGTTAGTCATATCCTAACCAAGGATAACTCTAAGTATAACTAAGTAACCCAAACATACACTTAAAACCGTCTGATTGATAACAGCCTAGGTAAACGAAAGATCATGTAAATGCATTGCTTCTAAGATTACTTTGTATAGGATTTTGAATGGTAACTACCTGTGTCCATATGTGTGTTGCTGCCAGCGTATGTGGCCCCCTTTGAAGCAGACTGTAATCTAGGCTTGCTCACTGTATCTGAGTCAGTCACCTCCTCATTTGGCATCTGGAAGAGGACAAGTGGGTACATAATAATACAGAACATCTTTGCTCTATAGATTTTTTGATACAAAGTTCCATTTACAAAACTCTTCAAGCGCAACTATTAAGAGGGGTAATATTTACCCTGGTTATTGATAKGTTAAAGTACATCAAAATYTTACAATCAGTTGAAAAGTTTTAAATCTATGCAAGGCATGTGTTCACAGGGAGAACTCAAGTGGTTATGGTTGCGACCTGCATGTAAAAAACACCATACTCTCTCCCTTTATGCCGTAATGAAAATAGTTTAAAAAAATATAGTCAACATGCAACTACTGCCTATGGCCCTYAAGACACTGCAGGATGAGAGGTGAGGTAGGTAAGGTGACTCACGTTGGCATGAGAGGAGACCATTGGAGACCTGTCCTGAGGTGGACAGAAGGGACTGGAGGTTCCACTGGATGGAGAACAATTGACCCTGCACAGACACAGAGACATCGTCTATGCAACAGAGACATTTTGGCGGTGAAAGAAAGCAGGACTAATGMAACAAAATATTCAAGGTCATGTGCCAATAAAACAAAAAAACGATGTAAGCCGACTGTACAAGTACCAGCTTCCTCCTGGTGGTCAAAGAAAGCTCTGTAAAACAATGCCATAATASACGCAACACACCTGTTGGAGTCCAAGAGCTCGTTTGCTATCTGGGTCCCTATGCTGCCAGCGTAGATCATAGTGGCCATGCCACTGGAGATGCCAGGGATAAGGATAGTACGCTTGCTCTCTTCTGTAACAGAGGGAGGGGTCAGGACAGTGAGCTGAGGTCGGTCCARACACCCAAACAACATCCAGAATGACCAGGACAAATATTCCTTTCCTTACCGTCCAACAGCTTGGAGCTGCTCGGCTGTTCAGCTTCTGTGTGACCGGGTCCCCTGTGTGTGGAGAGGGTACAGATGACAAATGATTGTACATCCCTTGTATGATGTCATTAGTACAACGCTGAGGACTCTCGAAAAACAGCTACATTTTGGGTCCAAAATGGGACAATTTTGACTGAACTTGTGTCTTGATTCGAAGCAGATTAAATAAATTTATTTTACTGAATATCATTATGGATTGTTCAACCCACAATCTAGACCTAATGTGAAAAGGCACTTACAAAACTCGGTTTGTTGACACAATAAACTCAATTTCTTTGGTCCATGGGTTTATAAAACTAAACCACTGACTTTGAAGCTTGACGAAGGAGCCATGTTTTGTTTTGAACTTGTAGCAGCTGGTCTCAATCTTCTCTTTACTGCGGAGAACTGTTGAGACACAAAATGGCACTTCTATCACTGCAATGTGCTTGTTTTATTCATGAATCCCCCCCCCCCCCCAATAAAAAAACAAGTAATGCACAGGTTATTATGGTGTAATCACCATTTTACCATGCGACGGAGGTAAAAACCTGGTAATCTTCTGCAACCCAAAATAAAGTGCAACCAAAATTCATATCTGTTTGAGCACCGTGCACATCTGGAGAACATATGATTCTCACCTGTCCGTAGATACGATAGACYACCAAACTATTCTCCATTACCTTTCCTGTGTGTCTCTGCGAGGTGTTGCAGGTCGTCCTGGTGGAAGTACTCATAACAAGATGTCCCCAGTAGTTCCTGTGGCAAGTAGCCCAGYACAGTAGTGGCTCTGAAGGACAGAGACAAGGAGGCTGTTATTCTCTCTAAACCTACTACAGTCCCAGGTTAATATCTTCTGTCCACTTACCAGCTCTAACTATGTACATCATTTCAGAATGGCACAATAAATACTAACTATAATCATCAATATACATGATGCAGCCTTTCTGTTTCTATGGAAAAGAGTAAATGGAATGGTTGTCAAACATTTGACCACGGTAAAGTGAGCTGGGTTCTTGTTCCCAGAATTGGGATGAAATGCCAAAGTAGAAYGAATCTCACTCAAAAGCAACAAAAAGAAAACTACTTACAGATAATATGAATTATACTGTAAACATAAATCAAATTGGACTGACGCGTTCAATGCACACTCTGCTGTTGGTCAGAAGATCTCACCACCAGTGTTACATTTTAGGACAGCCTAGGTCAACATTCAAAAGGCACTCGCACATCTGAGCAATCTTATTTGCAGGTGCATGGCAACAGTTGAACAAGATGAAGGAAAAAGGAAACRGCACACTGCTCTTGATAGTATCACTGATATTTAATAAGCTTACGTATCGGCCTCACGGCCTTCGTCAGAGRTTTTGTGAWWTWTTTTAAATTTGCACCCTTATGTAGACCTAGCCCCACCCACATCCGTTCCACACATCGAAGGGGGTTGGAGGCAGGAAAAACAAATAAGTMCTACCAAATATATCAATATGCATTTCATAAATATTACAAAAGTGTATAAATAAGACGTATTAAACACGTCTGTAAAACCACAATGAGGACATAGCAAGTTTTCATTAGTCATTGGGTACATCATACGGAAAACCTCGAAAACTGGCTATGTCCTCATTGTGGTTTTACAGACGTGTTTAATACGTCTTATTTATACACTTTGCCAATCTTGGTGACAGCCTTGCTGGCCTCACAGTGTTCAGCACCAATGAGGAGGATCCTCACATTACCATCAAAGACACAGTGAGTCCAGGGCTATGTGCCAGTTCAGAGTGATGAAACATCTCACCAGTCTGGTTTGGTACCAACTAGTAGTTTTTAAAAATTCACAAAAGCTCTGACGAAGGCCGTGAGGCCGATACGTAAGCTTATTAAATATCAGTGATACTATCAAGAGCAGTGTGCGGTTTCCTTTGTCCTTCATCTAGGACAGCCTGGGTCACAATAACAAATTCACATACGTTAAAGGGCTCCTGTTGGAGCTAACTATTTGACAACCGATAAGTAAAAAGGTCTTATCTTGACATGCAAAATAATATTTCCAACACAATGTTCCAAGTAAACATTTTTCAATTTATAATCTGTATTTCAAACCAATAGTACTAGTATTGTACTGTTGCCATCTCTTGAAATAATCAGTACAGTCATCTCTTCAAGGGGTATATTGTCTCCCTTGGAATGCATTCAGACCAGTTGCCGGAAAACTTGGGGTAACCCCATTACACTTACAGCCACTGTGGTATGGGTAGGGGGTGCCATGGCAAACCCTATCCAAGATGACTGCCTGCCAGGCCTGCCTTAACCAACGTCATTGCTTTTCTCTTTATTTGTTTCTTTCTTTCGCTGTTAATACAAGCACAGGTTGGGTTACCCAGGGTATAACTGTAATGTTAGCCAAGGCCAATTTAACTTACCGTAGCCTTGGCTAACATTACAGTATGTATCAAAACATACTCAACTCAGCTGAAAGAGATCGAATATGAACAAAAAACTGAGAACAATACGCTATGAAAGTTACCAGGAAYTGACTGCCCCACAGCCTTGTAGTTTTTTAACTTTTGTAGGCTTTTTGAATGGTCTTCAATGGGCAAAAACGTAGCGCAATGGTCTTAAATGCAAAAACTCAGTAAAAACAAATATAATTTTATATATATATTACGAATTTGATTATATAATCGTGAAGCCTGTTCAAAAGATTAGCGGACTTGATCCAGAAGTAAAACGAAAGGGGCGGTACTTTCACAGGGTATAGATTCAGTTTTATTTTCCTCCCAYTGTTTTTCATCAGGTGAAGGATATGCCCACAATTCCCCCTTATGAACAGTATTGGTTKAAAATTATGCCAACACTTGCCAAGAATATTTAATAATGAGCGAAAATCGCAAAAAGGTTTGTGGAGGGGGTAAGAGGCACAACTTACTGTTGGTCCACGAAGGTGAACTTGCCGTCAATTGCAAAGCGAGTGACAAACTGGGTGGGTTTGACCTTGACCTCTAGTGAGGGCTGACAGGCATTGTTAGGGTGAACGCGGCACACAGCGACCAGGCAGGACAGATGGGAGAACTCGTTATCGTCGCTCTCAGCATCCAGCTGGGTGGAAGGCCAACTCCGCATGTAACCAGTGCAATGGACAGTGCAGTATCGRTGAGACTCTACAGGGGGAGACAGTGTACATAAAACACATGTTTACAATTAACCCCCACATGCAATTCCAATCATGGCCCTAAAAGGACTAACCTTAGTAAGATGGTATCAAGAAAAATAAATTGTGCTTCTGGGTTGATGACCACCACGTTTCTCTCTGCTCTTACGATGTATTTAGTGAAAGTTCTTTCTGCATGGCTCTCTCACCCTTTTTCTTGGAGCTGCTGGGCTGGATGGTTTTGTCTTCTGTCTTCATAACTGTTCTGCTGTGCTTCATGCGGCAGAAGAAGGAGCGCCGTGCCCCTGTACACAGTTGAACTGCTCCCACAGGAAGGTCCTGCATCTGTAACCCTGCTAAAGAACCAGGAGAGCCTATGATCCAACAACATCTTATTATATTTYCAATATAAAAAAACACATTGAAGACAGAATATAAAAAGTACGAATCTGTGACCTCAAAAGWGAACGAGGGCAAAGTGMAAACCAGTAAAGCAACAACAAACAGAACGCAGGCTCTCTGCTCTTTCCCCTGTGCTAATAGAACTGAGATAAAAGCTGCAACTTTCTTTAAAGTAATACCYTTATAGTGGTGACATAGCTTTAACTGCATCTCAARAAGACACAAACAAATCAAAACACAGGGAGAAATGGATATGAAAATCCCAGCATCAGATACATTTAAATAAAGTCTTTGCAGACTTACTTTTGGCATCTATGAGCCGTTCGCGAGGGTATAATCCTGAGGCTGACAGCTGCTCTTTCACTTTACTAATGTCCTTCGGGTGGACATAATCAAAAAGACTCTGTCCAATTAGTTCCAACTGTAAACAAAAACAGCACTTTAATTATCAGAACCAAACTATTAATTTCAGAACCTGGAACCACATTTTGTGTGAGCTAGCTAGCTAGCCAACTATAGTTCTGAACTAGGGGAAACAACTGATTCAGATCCCCACTTCAGAACCACCTAAACTTTCTGGTTAAACATCCGGTCTCCACTTCAAGCATCACCTCCACAATATAAAGCATGAAACAGATTCAGGTATAACTTTAATATGGTACAGAAATTACAAGGTACTAAAAGAGAATTTCAGTATTTTACAATTTAATGTTAGATAGTTCCTCACCCTGTAAGTAGTCAATGGGCCAGGAGAATACATGGTTCAGTCTTCTTTAGACAGCCACTACAAACGTCTGCTAACTTTAGCCACCGCTAGCTAAAAATCAATGGGAGTGGTAGGGGCATAGGGTGCCTGTTACAAATGGCAAAAGAAAACCAAACCATGGAACTAAAWYAATGGGATAGCACTGTTAAGTAATGACCTCTTCCTAAAGTTGTCATTGAGAGTATTTAAGTGGATAATAGATGGGATTGAGTGATGGGGACATTGTTGGAATCCACCTCAATAATTAGCTCAATTTAGAATTAAGTAGTAAATTAAGACTGCCAGACCTGCTTATTGTATATTATAAACTGGGTGGTTCGAGCCCTGATTGCTGATTGTCTGAAAGCC
>NC_036840.1:2177004-2195820 GCF_002910315.2 Salvelinus sp. IW2-2015 | reverse complement strand
TAAATCGTCTGAAGAAAGAATGGAAAGTCCGCTACGATCAATACATCACATCGATAAAAATATTACTTAAAAGAGTTTAATTGTTTAACAAATACTTATGGAAGTGAATAGCAATTAACGGTGACCAACATCAATTGCAAAATGTACTTAAGTATCCAAATGTAAAAGTAAAATAATTTCAAATTCCTTATATTAAGCAAACCAGAGCACAATTGGTTCGTGTTTTTTATATTTAACGGATAGCCAGGGGTACACTCAACACTCAGACATTAATTTAGAAAAACAAAGCATTGTGTTTAGGAGGTCACCAGATCAGAGGCTGGTAGAGGGATGTACACAGGAACAGACAGTCTCACTGTGAAGAGTAGATTAAGATTAGAATGAGAGACCTGTAAATGGTTCTTATCTTACTCTGTCCCTGTCCTTTGAGAGCAGTTCAAATATAGGCTAGAAACGCTGAGCAGTTATACTTACTATATGCCAGCGTCAGATGAGAAAACTAACGTGGGTCTCTATAATCACATAAGTATGCCATATTGCACCATTGTCCCTTCATCTATCTTCTTCCTTCTCTTATGTCTATAATGTACTCTGTTTTCTCTATCTCGTAGTCTCTCTCAACTCAAGTTTCTCTCGTAAAGTCCAAAAAGTTTCCGATAATCAGCGATACATCAGTTACAGACTAACAGCAACCTAGACACAAACCTACTCGCTTGGTATATACTTGATTACTGCATCCTACGTAGCCAACTTTTAACAAGTCGATCTCATTATTCTTTACCATAAGTAACTTGTATCTAACACTAATCCCTAACTTTTTGACTGTTTTATGAATTTGTGACAATATCAAATGTCACTTACCGGATAAAGAGGGAGATACCTTAGTCTATATCTTATTTGCTTAAATTTTATCTTTTTTCATCGTAGGCTGATCCTGGTATATATTGTTAGGAATGCATGTATGACAACGTTTTTGTGAAGTAGACACATTTGATGGGCAGATTGCATTGAATCAATGTGGAAAGATATACAGTGAATTTAAGGAAAACATGTCCGTGAATACAACCAAACCTATGTTTTCTGCAACTATCTAAACAGAACATCACCAATGTGGCCATGCCCTGTCATGACAACTAGAGCCACTTTATTTTATTCGATTTACATCATAAAACTTGCGCTCTATGGTTATGAGCTAGCCACAATGTATTTAATTAGTGAGAAAAGGAATAATATATATTAGCGATTCGTATCCAATTAAGAGTATTAAACCACTACACCATTCTTGAATTCATGTAATACCACAAAGGCATTAATAATTGACAGAATCAACATTATTCGATTTTGTAATGGAATTCAGAAGCGTTTTTCTTACCAACTATGTTATTGGAAGTCTTAGAGAGTGGATCTTAACCGCGCCCCTATTATTTTCTTACTAACGC
Organism: Salvelinus sp. IW2-2015; assembly: GCF_002910315.2. Classification (NCBI taxonomy): domain Eukaryota; kingdom Metazoa; phylum Chordata; class Actinopteri; order Salmoniformes; family Salmonidae; genus Salvelinus; species Salvelinus sp. IW2-2015. The sequence continues at coordinate 2,194,381 of NC_036840.1, read as the reverse complement.
AACAACAAATGCACTGCCCAATAAGACATACCAGCCCACTTCCCCCACTCCAAAAAAATGGATCCAATAATGGCAATACACCTCTAAAAATATCTACACAGCTAAAAAAAGTACTCTTCATCTAAGATCTCGCATTGCCATCGAATATTTTGACAAACACGCCTTGCTATGCTGCTATGAAGCCAACACTAAAATAAAAGTGATTCAGCGATCTTTCTCTTTTGAAAGGCTATGTTCGGTCCACGACGTAGCGTGCCCATGCCCCTTAGTCGCCTACAGCCGGACGGAGAGAAATCCACGGGACAGTGGTGAGTCGTCCTTCCAACAACTGGAGTTCACAAAGACGCCACATCGAGCAGCACGCCATAGCACTTGTTAGAACACTGCGTTCTCGTAGTGATATATGAAATTAGTTGAGAGGTCACTACCACACACGCGAACCGGCTTCACACATACACATAGCTGTTCTATATAACTCGCTACATGGGACCATTTCTACACTATCCAATTAGTGCGAGTGTATATATTTAGAATTTGCGTCAGGCAGAATTTAACAACACCAGCTATCTAATTCGACAGCCAAAGCTTTATTGGTTCATCTTGGGATCTGTTCATATAAATCGTTATACAAAAATCGTGATTATAGAGCTTACTAATATGCTCAATATTCCGATCGTTCTAACTATGTGGGTTCATATAATAACCGACGGCGGGACAAGTTGACAAACTGAATAAGCAACCAGAACATGATTGATTTGCACCATGAACAAGTATCGATAACTATGCCCAAACCCATTTCATAAATCTCTTATCGGCGGACGGTGCTGCAAGATACGCTGGTGAAGAGCACCAGAATTGAGGACTCATCTTTGACTGCTGACATTCATAGCTCTTGTGACATCGTATTTCTGTTGACATCATGGGCAGCGTCATGAAGACTTATCTCCATTCTTAAAAGTGTAAAAGTCTTCCTCACAATGGCTGATCCACAAATAGACCCGTGGACAACAGCGTCACAGGTGCGTGTATGTGACCAATAACATCTGCCTAACATGGGTATGTGACCAATAACAATCTGCTAACATTGTGTATGTGACCAATACATCTGCAACCATGTGTATGTGACCAAAAATAACATCTGCTAACCAGGTGTATTGACCGAATAACATCAGCTAACCAGTGTATGTGACCAATAAATCTGCTAACCAGGTGGGTATTTGACCAAAACATCTGGCTAACCAGGTGTATGTGACCAATAACATCTCTGCTAACCAGTGTATGTGACCAATAACCATCTGCATAACCAGGTGTTGTGCAACAACATTTGCTAACAGGTGATGTGACCAACAAACATCTGGCTAACCAGTGTATGACCAACAACGTCTGCCTACCATGTGTATGGACCATTAACGTCTGCTAACCATTCGTATGTGACCGAATAACATCTGGCTAACCATGTTAACTGTGGACCAATAAATCTGCTAACCATGTGTATGTGACCAATAACATCTGCTAAACCATGTATAGTGACCAAAACATCTGGCTAACCATGTGTATGGACCAATTAACATCTGTAACCAGTGACCAAATAAACATCTACTAACCATTGACCAATTAACAATCTGCTAACCATGTGACCAATAAACATCTCCTAACCATGTGACCAAAACATCTCTAACCATTGACCATAACATCTCCTAACCATTGTGACCAACTAACATCTGCTAACCTGTGGACCAATAAACATCTCTAACCATGTGTATGGTGACCAATAACATTTGAATCTGGTGGCGTTGATACGCTATTAGTACATATACTACCGGTCAAAAGTTAGGAAACAACTCATTCAAGTCGGGATCAGTGGACATTCTAGCCAATGAGAAGCAGAATACGATGTCTGATGACTGGCCACAAGTTCCGAATAAAGTGTTTTTGTTGCTGGCCGGGATGTTCACGTTTCCTACTCATATCAGTACCCTGTGTATTAAAGGATGTGACCATTGACCAAGTTGAAGAATCTAACTCCTAGCGATAACAGTGTGGTCAGTTATCAAGTCAAGTATATATGACAAGTGTTTTGAAGAAGGGGACGACACTACATTCACCAAAAGTATGTGGACACCTGCTCGTAATATCTCATTCCAAAATCATGGGCAAATATGGAGTTGGTCCCCCCTTTTGTTGCTATACACAGCCTCCACTCTTCAGGAACAGTCATTAATATGATTGGTCCCCCCTTTGCTGCGATAAACAGCCTCCACGCTTCTGGGAAGCATTAATATGGAGTTGACCCCCTTTGCTGCTATAACACCTCCACTCTTCTGGAAGCATTAAATATGGAGTTTAGACCCCCTTGCTGCTATAACAAGCCCTCCACTCTTCGGGAAGTAACATTAATTATGGGAGTTGACCCCCTTTGCTGCTATAACAGCCCCCACTCTTCTGAGGAAGTCATAATATGAGTTGATCCCCCCTTGCGCCATAAACAGTCTCCACCCTTCTAGAAGTCATTAATATGGAGGTGTCCCCCCCTTTGCTCCCTATAACAAGCCTTCTCTCTTTCTGGGAATCATTTAATATGGAGTTTCCCCCCTCTTTGCTGCTATAACTAGCCTTCTCTCTTCGGGAAGTCATTAATATGGAAGTTGTCCCCCTTTGCTGCTATAACAGGTCCTCCACTCTTCTGGAAGTCATTAATATGGAGTTGGTCCCCCCCTTTGCGGCAATAACAGGCCTCCATCTTCAGGGAAGTCATTAATATGATTGTCCCCCTTGCTGCTATTAGCAGCCTTCCTCTTCTGGGAAGTCATAATATGAGTGATCCCCTTTGCTGCTTATTACAGCCTCCAACTCTTCTGAAGGCTTCCACTAGATGTTGGAACATATGCCTGCTATAACAGCCTCACTCTTCTGGGAAGGCTTTCGCACTAGATGTTGGAACATGCTGCTATAACAGCCTCCACTCTTCTGGAAGGCTTTCCAACTAGATGTTTTTGGGTTGGGAAACATTGCTGCTGTAACAGCCTTCCACTCTTCTGGGAGGCTTTCCAACTTAGATGTTGAACATTGCTGCTATAAACAGCCTCCACTCTTCTTGGAAGGCTTCCACTAGATGTTGGAACATGCCTGCGGGACTGCTTCCATCACCACCAGAAGCATTAGTGAGGTTGTGCGATTGATGTTGGGGCGAATAGCCTGGCTACAGTCGGCGTTCCCCCAAATTCATCCCAAAGTTCGATGCGTTGATGTCAAGGGCTCTTACAGGCCAGTCAAGTTCTTTCACACTGATCTCAAACAAAAACATTTATGTCTGACCCTCGCTCATGGGGCATGTCATTTCTGAAACAGGAAAGGGCCTTCCCCAAACTTGCCACAAAGTGGAAGCGCAGAATCATCTAGGAATGTCATTGTATCTGCTAGTGTTAAGATTTCCCTTCACTGGTACTAAGGGGCCTAGCCCGAACCATTGAAAAACAGCCCCAGACCCTTATCTCCTCCCAAACTTTACAGTTGGCACTATGGCATTTGGCAGTAGCGTTCTATATCTCTGCATACGCCAACCAGATCGTCCGTCGGACTTGCCAGATGGTGAAGCGTATTCATCAGTCCAGAGAATGCATTTCCACTGCGTCCAGAGTCCAATGGCGGCAGCTTTACACCACTCCAGTCGACGCTTGCATTGCGCTTGGTGATTCTTAGGGTTTATCGCCTGCTTGGCCATGGAAACCACATTCATGAAAGCTCCCGATGAAACATTCTTTGCTGATGTTGCTACGCCGGCTTCAGCACCGGTGTTCCTTCTGTAGCTTTGTGTGTTCTACCACTTCGCGGCTGAGGCGTTTTTCTCCTAGACGTTTCCACTTCACAAAATAACAGCACTACAGTGACCGGGCAGCTCTAGCAGGGCAGCATTTGAGGAACTGACTTGTGGAAAGGGTGGCATCTACTGACGTGCACATTGAAAGTCACTGAGCACTTCAGAAGGCCATTCTACTGCCAAGTGTCTATGGAGATTGCATTGCTTCTGCTTGTTTTATACACCTGTCAGCCAACGGGTATTGCTGAAATAAAAACAAATATTGAATAAACTTTTGTTATTGACCAAATACTTATTTTCCACCATAATTGCAAATAAAGTCATAAAAAATCCTACCAATGTGATTTTCTGGATTTCTCATTTTGTCTGTCATAGTTAAGTGTACCTATGCATGAAAATTACAGCCTCTCTCATCTTTTTAATGGAGAACTTGCACCAATTGGGTGGCTAGACTAAATACTTTTTTTGCCCCACCTGTATATTGAACATTTATTAATTCCTTCATCAGTTTCAGTACATCCGTTCAGTCATGTGTCTGAGTGCAATAGAACAAAATCAAAGAGAACAGAATATCCATTCTGTTATTCGAAATCCATGTGTGTATTCAAACTTATCTACATTGGTTGCGAGGAGGAGTTCTTTGCCTATCCCTTAATAATTCAATATTTTAATTTAGGCCTAATCGAAATAAAAAAAATAGCCTTTCAACTTGTAGGCATTGCAATTTAGGCTCTCATTTCACGTACTGGTGTCTTGCGGAATAATCTTTGAATTATATTCGTTTTTTTATAACTGTTTTTATTATAGGCCTCCCCTTTAAAAGAGACCTTAGTTCACAGGCCTCTAAATACATGTGAAACAGAAAGAAGCACATGTAGTGGCTGATAGGGAAAACAGATKTGGCAATAAGAATAGGCTGGAGGTAGTCTTGACCATTTGGGACCCCTTGGCTATTTAGCTCAGGACAGGTCATAGCCAAGACTTGATATTTTGTTTTGTCTCATTTATTGATATGTATATATCCTCTGTGTGATGGGGTTGAGCAACGCAAATGGCTGTAACAAGCCTCCATACAGAGTGGAATTCACTAATACAACAGTCAAAAAGCCTAATATAAGGCCTACAGTCCGTGCTCCTAAATACTGGGACAAGTGTGATTCATTAGGTTACATGATCACCACATTAGCCCCACGTGGCTATACAATTTATGCAATTAAATGTCCATTAAATAACACACAACAGCATGGCATATTTAGATAGCGGAATAGGCCTAGACTAAATCATATTTACTTTCTGATTTGTAGCTCAGGCGGTTATTCTAGACAAGACTCTTCCGTGTCTTTATAGTATCATTCTCACACAAGTCATTAGCTGGAGGTCCAAGCCTCTACTACGCCATCTACTGGTATAACGTCGTTATTGAAGGCAGGTCTAAAACAAGCTCTGGACTTTTTGCTGCAAAGCAAGAGTTGCTTTATTGACTAGACATCTTCGACTAGCTACGTTCGCTATGTCCTTTAGTTGTTTGATTGACTAGCTAACTTCGACTAGCTACGGTCGCCATGTCCTTTAGTTGTTTGTTTGACTAGCTAACTTCGACTAGTGTAATAAATGATGTTTTTATGTGACTTTAACACATAGCTACAATGCTGACATAATGTCTTTTTTACTAAAGTAGATTTTGTTGTAACACTTTGCTGCACCCCACAGATGAACCCGTTCTGCCTGTGCCAGATACTAACCTTACTCCCACACACACACAGAGAGAGATGGCTGACACAAACCGTTTATGAGCACTGATAAGGCAGGGGGCGCTCTGACCTCAGGGGGGCGCTCTGACCTCAGGCGCCAGTTGCTGGTGTCTGCATCAACATCTTGTCAATGCAAGAGACAACCCAGACCGGCATGGCACTCAACGAGCACGCGCATGCATACACCACACAAACCCCTGTTTCAGGCGGGAGTTCCACGAACAAAGAACATTACCATGAACCAATGAGACATTGATATCAGCCTGAAGGGGACGATCCTCCACTACCGACGACCAGTCAGCAGCACGAGCTGCCAGAATCTACCTACGTCATTACCTGTATAAAATGCATTGGACACTATGTATGGGGACTCCTTTTTGATAGTTCGCTAGGAACTTGACAAACGGAACCGTGCAGCACGATTTGTCAGATATCATACCTCTGAATAAACTGTCTTACTATATACCGATCCACCCTGTCCAGCGTTTTAACTTCGTCTCATTTCTCTAGTAACTGTAACATCAACATTAACACTAGCTATGTTGCTATGTCCTTTGCAGATGCCACATTCCTGACAGTTTGTACATATAAAAAAGATCTGTAACAGATTGAAGGGAAGATAAAGTAATAATTGAACGTGTAAATGTTCATTCATAGTCGTAACATAGGATTTACAGATCTAATTTAACTATTACATGTCATGTTTAACGCTTTTCTTACGATCCTCCTAACAATTTATGTATGGTCTATACTACTCAAAGATACCTACGTTCAACCTTTTGGCAGCTATCTGGCTCCATACAGTCTCCTGATTATTTTTTTGACAGTGTGACTTTACTCTCATAAAAACTGTGGATGCTGGGATTTTTTTTTTGTCGTGAAAATTAATTATGCGGAAAATTGCGGTGGAAACGTCTTTATGCGCAAATATTGAATAGTAACGATCATATGAAGAACATTCGGAGTCACGTGATGATATGTTGTGCGGTCATCCCACTACGACGCGTAATCCATGCAGTTTGTTTGCGCTACAGATGAAATAAATGATGATGAACTTCACAGGGTGGTGAAAGGTCACGGTGATGGTCCTGATGCTGCTTTCCAATAAATACCGAGGGACTTATTCTGGTGACATGATGATCGATGCTTGACTGCCGTTTGTCAAATACAAATATTCTCTCTCTTATCCATAATACTCTCATCATATAGACTACACAACCTGCAGTTTACCTGCAGCTAGACTAGATAACCCGCACAGCTTCACTGTATCGCAAACTGTTGGCTAGAGCGCAGGTTGCCAAGACCAGAGTAGACACATTATTGAACACAGCAGTTTGGGACAAAACTATCGGTAGAGTTGAAAATGCAAAGCAAAACATATTGAATTTTAGATTTTTATTTGGTCCAAATTTAAGCGAAAAATACATTTTGTGTGCAGTATGTCATCACACTGATTTGTATCTGCAACAAGTCCATTTGGTGGGAACATACGGGGCAACATAGCCTAGTGGTTAGAGTGTTGGACTAGTAACTGTAATGTTGAATATCGGATCCCCGAGCTGACAAGGTAAACATGTGTCGTTCTGCTCCTGAACAAGGCAGTTAACCCACTGTTCCTAGGCCGTCATTGAAATAAGAATTGTTCTTAACTATAACTGACTTGCCTAGTTAAATACATTTTAAAAATACCACTGATGAGAAAATGCGCACGTTTCTTTATGCGGATTCTAGAATATTCACATTAAAATCTGTCGCCAATTGGAATGGAAACTAGCTACTGTCACGTTTCCTAGAAATAGCATAATTGTCAATGTATTGGTGTCGGTGCCTATTTACCTCCCGACTTTACTCGATGACTTCCGTCTACACTCGGCTATCACTCAACGCGCCCAATAAGACACGGTTGGGTCTCGTGATCTGCGGGCGACGGGCACGTCGTCACTTCCTGTAGGACCACAGTAGAACATCTTTGGTAGTACTCCCGAGGAAGATGGCGGCTGAGCAGAGGATGATGCTGGTCGGGTCTGTATGGCGGCATTTCTAGCCATGTTGTGCACCTTCTCCTCCGGAAATGTGACAACAGGTGCCGCTGATGCTGTGGACGAGTGAAGGGTAAGGGCGGTGTGTGTGGTTGGTTTTGGTCTCTGATATGGGGTGCGTTTCTAGCCGTGCAAGGCGGTTGACTCTTGTCATTCATACTCATAGTGGGGATATTCATATTGTCCAAACGTATTTGCTTGCTCGATACCTAGCTAGCTACGTTTATCGTGACAATTAAAAAAATAAATATCGTGACAATTTCATATGTGAAGCCACTAGCCAGTAAGAATGTACTATTATGTTGGCCATATGAGATGTAGTTAGTTTAGGTCATGTCCTCATCGAGCTAGCAAGCCGTTTACCTAGTTAGCCCACTGATCTGTTTACATGGGCTAACTAAACAATATTTTCAAATGTGTTCATCAATCCAATCTGGAGTGCCAGAGTGCCCTCTGAGCGTTTGTAAATTCCGAGCGTCTGTTTCGCTCTCGGGTTATTCAGAGCGCACCATGGGACGCTCTGGCAGGAGGAGTAGGATTAATCCCGTGTTTTCTCTCGGGTTATTCAGAGCGCACAGTGGACGCTCTGGCGGAGGAGTAGGATTAATCCCCAGTGTTTAGACCTCACAACGGCAGTCATGCACCCAAGCTAATTGGCTAACGTTGGCTGGCTTGCTAGCTACATAAATGAGAGAACACCTCACTCTGACAATTTACTCCACCTATCAGAGCTGGGTAGGCTGTTTGTATTTATCCAGAGGGTTGGTAACTAATTGCTGCTGGTAACAATTTAATTACCATTTTTGTCGACACCGACCATATTCAAGGGTGTTGAGCGTTAGTAAATTCGTCAGTTATTCTGAGCTCTGGCACATTCAAAACGAAGTGCTCTGAAATCGGAATAGCCAGAGTGAATTTACGAACGCACCCTTTGTCTCCAATGTTTATTTAAAACAATACATTTGCACAATGATCACTTGTCTTTCAAATACATTGTTAGAAGTTGTTGGTTAGCTAGCTAGCAGGTTTTTGGTCATTAGCATAGAGGTGACACCAGTCAAAACATAGCGAGCGAGTTCTCTCACCTCCATAATGAGAAGATGAATGGAAAAGCGCGACAGCTAGGTAAATACCAGTCATTCTCGTATAATAGCTTAAAATGAGTCTTTATGTATGGGATATTTTGTATTTTGACTAGTGATTGTTACTTTCATTCATGGTTTTAATCTTGCTGGTCTCAGTTTTCTGGGTTGTGACAAAGTGAGAAAAAATGCACTGAGTAACGTACCAACTCGTACATCGCCTTGGTCCGTACAATTGCCCTTATTTTAGGCGCCCAAAAACGTAATACTTCCAGATCAACTGTAATGTCAATACCATTGTAAAGCAATAATTCTCCCCTTTCCAACAGAATCAATTACATGACCTAAATGCTGCCCGTTTTGTATAATTAAAGCAGGCAATGAGCCCCGTCGGGTCTTTTTAAAAAATGGCGGGTGGGGAAGCGAAACTAATGCGTGATAGTGAGAAGGAGAGATGTTGTGGGAAAATTGCTTTTTTTTTCACTCGATTTGTCCAACTTATCACCTTATCGCCTCTAAAATGTAAATAAACCACTATAAAGATTTTATATAATGTCATTACATACCTATTTGAAGGTTTGTGTCGAATTTGAATCGGGTTTTTAGGGCGGGCTAAAGTGATCTTAGAAGTAAACAGCGGCTATGAGAATGAGGATCGCATGCAATGATGACGCAAAAAAATGACTAGGTATCCCCCCCTTACCCCCGTCACTGTCATTTCTTGTTTTAAACGATGAGAGAAGTGCTACACCTGGTGGAGAGAGATTGTAAGACAGAATAGTTGCTTTATGCGTGCTGTACGTTACGACATGACACGTCACGATGTAACGGCGGGTCCGTTTTTTAACTTTTCTCCAATACTAGAGAACCATACCATGTCGATCAACGCTTGAATAAGAAACCTAGTTCACACCCCGATGTTGAAGTCAACACATCGCTACATTTCGTTTTCTTTGTAGCCTCGTTTGAATGTCGCGGTTGCGCACATTTGTACGAATGGGGTGATTATTTAGGAGAGGGAAGGAGAGAGAAATGCACTGAGTAGCCACAATTGATGGTTTGCACAATTTGAAGGTTAAGACAGATTGATGATTTTAATGAATGTAATGAATTCATGATGAGAAACGAGTCTTTAGCTGGCATGCACACACATTTGATGACCCTATGTAGTTGTCAGTGAATATCACTGTGACTAAATCATTTTCTTAAATCATCGAGTTGATACTCATGGGTACAGGAAACATGTCTGTTCCTATGAGGAGAGGCTCACACAAATGGACCACTGTGCTTTATAGGCATCCTGTCCAATGGAGTAAAGCCGTTCAGTGGGCTACAGAAGACACAAGTCAGGAGTCACTGAGGGATGCTGTCACAAAACCAAGTAAAGGACAGCGTGTTTAAGGTAAGCAACACTGTTGTGTCACACACGGTCTTTCTCTCTCACACACATTTCTTGTTTGTTTAGTTATGTTGCTATTTATGGTCTCCTACCCTATACCAGTAAATCATTTTTCTGTTTTGTAGAAATGAGAAGAATGAATCCATTTATTTTGTTCAAGCTCATGATAGGTGTCAACACAATGTGGCTGTCAGAATACTTTCTGATTCACTACAGTCGAGAGTTTGGACACCTACTCATTCAAGGGTTTTTCTTTATTTTACTATTTTCTACATTGTAGAATAATAGTGAAGACAAAACTATGAAATAAACATATGGAATCATGTAGTAACCAGTAAAGGTGTTAAACAAATCAAAATATATTTGAGATTCTTCAAAGTAACAACCCTTTGCCTGATGAAAGCTTGCACACTTGGCATTCTCTCAACCAGCTCAACCAACAACCACCAGTCTTGAAGGAGTTCCACATATGCTGAGCACTTGTTGGCTGCTTCTCCTTCACTCTAAGGTCGGACTCATCCAACCATCTCAATTGGGTTGAGGTCGGGTGATTGTGGAGGCCAGGTCATCTGATACAGCACTCCATCGCTCTCCTTGGTCAAATAGCCTTACACAGCCTGGAGGTGTGTTTTGGGTCATTGTCCTGTTGAAAAACAAATGGTAGCTCCACTAAGCGCAAACCAGATGGGATGGCGTATCGCTGCAGAATGCTGTGGTAGCCATGCTGGTTAGTGTGCCTTGAATTCTAAATTAATCAGTCACCAGCAAAGCACCATCACACCTCCTCCATGCTTCACGGTGGGAACACAATCACACCTCCTCCATGCTTCACGGTGGGAACCACACATGCAGAGATCATCTGTTCACTTACTCTGCGTCTCACAAAGACATGGTGTTTGTAACCAAAACTCTAACATTTGTACTCATCAGACCAACATTTTTAACAAGGCACACCTGTTAATTGAAATGCATTCCAGCTGACTACCTCATGAAGCTGGTTGAGAGAATGCAAAGACTGCAACGCTGTCAAGGCAAAGGGTGGCTATTTGAATAATCTCAAATATAAATATTTAGATGTAACACTTTTTTTTTTAGTTACTACATGATTCCATATGTTTTATGTCTTTACTATCTACAATGTAAAAAAAATAAAGAAAAAACGTTGAATGAGTAGGTGTGGTCAACTTTTGACTGGTTGTGTGTGTACACCATGGTATACTCATACATATTTATTATATTTAGTTGTTAGGTTCTTATTTTCAGAGTAACTAACTCACGACACTAGAGAAGCTTAACCAAGTTTAATTCTTCCAAAGGGTCGTTAAAGCTGTAATTCAGACAAAAATTTCACACAAACACTGATATTTAACCCTTTCTCCTAGGCTGAGTCTCCTCCTCCAACAACGAACAGCCAATGAATCTCTGTTGCTAAGACGAACCTTAGTGATATCTGTTCTTCCTCACTTCATCTGACCTGACTCTACCCCAAAGTGATCACTCCTCCCAACTCAAGGCTGTCATGGTTATTGGTACCCAGACTGTGTCTCCTCTCCCCCAGAGGATCTCTGATGGCTAACAATAACATGTCCTGACATATACCCTCTCTCCCTCAGTGACATATCCTGACATAATGTAAACATGATACATTACCCTCTCTCCTCAGTGACATATCCTGACATAATGTAAACATAATACATTACCCTCTCTCCCTCAGTAACATATCCTGACATTGTAAACATTATACATTACCCTCTCTCCCAGTGACATATCCTGACATAATGTAACATGATACATTACCCTCTCTCCTCAGTGATATATCTGACATAATGTAAATTATACATACCCTCTCTCCCTCAGTGACATATCCTGACATAATGTAAATGTTATACATTACCCTCTCTCCTCAGTGACATATCCTGACATAATGTAAACATTATACATACCCCTCTTCCCTCAGTGTATATCCTGACATAATGTAAACATTATACATTACCTCTCTCTCCTCAGTGACATATCCTGACATAATGTAAACATTATACATACCCTCTCTCCCTCAGTGACATATCCTGACATAGTAAATTTATACATTACCCTCTCTCCTCAGTGACATATCCTGACATAATGTAAACTTATACATTACCCCTCTCCCTCAGTGAATATCCTGACTAAATGTAAACGTTATACATTACCCTCTCTCCCTCAGTGACATTGTTATGTTCCATGATCTCCACCCACACATTCCAAAGCCATCTGTCTTTCCACAGAAAACATTAACTTCTGACATAAAAACAGAAATGCTTGTTCCTAGCTCCAACAGTGCCGTAATATCTAACAATTATACGCAAATCCAAATAATAAAAATAAAAAAATATGCAAGAAAATATAGAAATATTAAATGTGAATGATGCTGTTTGTGTCAGTGTTTACGTTCCCCTCATGTATTTCATGTGTTTATCTAACAGACATTCTGCCTGGTTCGCCTGACCTGGTGATTCGCCTGACCTGGTGATTCGCCTGACCTGGTGGTTCGCCCGACCTGGTGGTTCGCCCGACCTGGTGGTTCGCCCGACCTGGTGGTTCGCCCGACCTGGTGGAAGACAATCTAAAGGGTTTCAGTTCCTTGACCAGGCATGATGACTACAGTGAGGCCCTGGTAGCAATGGCCAAGCAATACAGAACAATGAAAGCAAATCCATCAAGCTTGACGTCTGCAATACAAAGGGCTGCTCGSCCATGGAGACCCATTTCAGGAAGCTCTGGATGAACAGGTGTTGTGCTGAGTTTGGGAAACCCTGCCGAAGACCACAGTCGGCCCTCTGTGTGTAATGGTTATTCCTGGCTGATTTTCCTCGTGCTGATCGTTGCTGCTTCATCTCTACTCATCTTCGTATCTGACAAGTAAACAGTAATATTCAAGATATTGTTAGCATACAGTACCAGTCAAAAGTTTGGACACCTACTCTTTCAAGGGTTTTTCTTCTACATTGTAGAATAATAGTGAAGACATCAAAACTATGAAATAATCAAAACTATGAAACATCAAAACTATGAAATCATGTATTAACCAAAAAAGTGTTAAACAAATCTAAGTAATATTTTACAATCTTCAAAGTAGCCACCCTTTGCCTAGATGACAGCTTTGCACACACTTGGAATTCTCTCAACCAGCTTCACCTGGAATGCTTTTCCAACCGTCTTGAAGGAGTTCCCACATATGCTGAGCACTTATTGGCTGCTTTTCCTTCACTCTGCGGTCCAACTCAATTGGGTTGGGGTCAGGTGATTGTGGAGGCCAGGTCATCTGATGCAGCACTCCATCACTCTCCTTGGTCAAATAGCTCTTACACAGCCTGGAGGTGTGTTCGGTCATTGTCCTGTTAAAAACAAATGATAGTCCCACTAAGCCCAAACCACATTGGGATGGCGTATTGCTGTGGCAGCCATGCTGGTCAAGTGTTCCTTGAATTCTAAATAAATCACTGACTGTCACCAGCAAAGCACCATCACACCACCACCTCCGTGGTTCGCGGTGGGAACCACACATGCAGAGATCATTTGTTCACTTACTCTATGTCTCACATTTGGAACCAAAAATCTCACATTTGGACTCTAGACCAAAGGACAGATTTCCAATGGTCTAATGTCTATTTCTTGTGTTTCTTGGCCCAAGCAAGTCTCTTCTTATTGGTGTCCTTTAGTAGTGGTTTCTTTGCAGCAATTATACCATGAAGGCCTGATTCACGCAGTCTCCTCTGAACAGTTGATGTTGAGATGTGTCTGTTACTTGAACTCTGAAGCATTTATTTGGGCTGGTAACTCTAACACGGAACCCAAACCGGCTGCGCGTGTGCGCCATTGTGCATACATTTATTTTGTCCCCCCCCACACCAAACGTGATCACAACACGCAGGTTAAAATATCAAAACAAACTCTGAACCAATTACATTAATTTGGCGAAAAGCATTAAACATGTATGGAAATTTAGCTAGTTAGCTTGCACTTGCTAGATAATTTGTCCTATTTAGCTAGCTTGCTGTTGCTAGCTWATTTGTCCTGGGATATAAACATTGAGTTATTTTACCTGAAATGCACAAGATCCTCTACTCCGACAATTAATCCACACATAACTGTCAACCGACTCGTTTCTAGTCATCTCTCCTCCTTCCAGGCTTTTTCATCTTTGAACTTATATGGTGATTGGCATCTAAACTTTCATAATATTACCACGACGACCGGCAAAACAGTTCGTCTTTCAATCACCCACGTGGGTATAACCAATGATTAGATGGCACGTGGGTACCTGCTTCTATAAACCAATGAGGAGATGGGAGAYGCAGGACTTGCAGCGCGATCTGCGTCAGAAATTGAAAGGAATTCTATTTTATCCCTTGGCATCGCAGACGCTCGCAAGTTGCTGCAGGGGGTGCTGAGGTGTTGGTCGGGGTAGGGGTAGCCAGGTGGAAAGCATGGCCAGCCGTGGAAAAATGCTTATTGAAATTTTCGATTATCGTGGATTTATCAGTGGTAACAGTGTTTCCTATCCTCAGTGCAGTGGGCAGCTGGGAGGAGGTGCTCWTATTCTCCATGGACTTTAGTGTCCCAAAACTTTTTGGAATTAGTGCTACAGGATGCAAATGTCTGTTTGAAAAAGATAGCCTTAGCTTTCCTAACCGACTGAGTATATTGGTTCCTGGATACCTGGGCCAGGTCGATTAGAAAGGCCTGCTCGCTGAAGTGTTTTAGGGAGCGTTTGACAGTGATGAGGGGTGGTCGTTTGACCACGGACCCAGTACGCACGCAGGCAATGAGGCAGTGATCGCTGAGATCCAGGTTGAAGACAGCAGAGGTGCCCATGGTTACAGATTTAGGGTTGTACCTAGTAGGTTCTTTGAGGGCATCTAGCTTAGATTGTAGGACGGCCGGGGTGTTAAGCATGTCCCAGTTTAGGTCACCTAACAGTACGAAATCTGAAGATCGATGAGGGGCGATCAATTCACATATAGTGTCCAGGGCACAACTGGGGGCCGAGGGGGAGGTCTATAACAAGTGGCAACGGTGAGAGACTTGTTTCTTCAAAGTTGGACTTTTAAAAGTGGAAGCTCGAACTGTTTGGGTACAGACCTGGATAGTAGGACAGAACTCTCCAGGCTGTCTCTGCAGTAGATTGCAACTAGGCTACTGACCTTAGCATAGGCTACTGTGCTGACCTTAGCATAGGCTACTGCGCTGACCTTAGCATAGGCTACTGCGCTGACCTTAGCATAGGCTACTGTGCTGACCTTAGCAAAGGCTACTGTGCTGACCTTAGCATAGGCTACTGCGCTGACCTTAGCATAGGCTACTGTGCTGACCTTAGCATAGGCTACTGTGCTGACCTTAGCATAGGCTACTGTGCTGACCTTACCAGCTTCATTCAGAAGATAGGGAGATTTTTTTATTAGCTAGAGAGGAATGGATTAACTTTTTCAGAGCTAGTTAAGGATACTATAAGCCTAGTTATCATGTTGCACGTTGGATTTATTAACTACAAAAAGGTAAGATGTGTTTTTCATTCTGGTGCTGCTCTGCACACACAAGCTTGTTAGCAAGTTAGCTCAAAGGACATTCAATGTTCCTCCATAGAAGCCGCTCCTAGGTATAATTTCTGTGGACCTAATTAATATAATGCATGTCATAACAAGATGCCCAGCGCTTCAAGTCTCCACCTCAACCCTCTCTCGCTCTCGACTCACCGGCAAAYTTTCAGTCGCATTTTGCGCCATAGGCTACACTTCTGTCCATAACGCATGTAAACAACTAGCTAGCTCTATCCGCACTGATTGGTGAAGTCATTTAATGAGCTAAATGTCAAAAATAAATGAATGATTTCACAGGTTAAAAGAGGAACGATATAAACCTGTCATTTTTTTGAGGGGTTTGAACTGGTTCTGAACTGTATTTTTCTGCTAGGAGCAGTGGCACAACATGGATGAAAATAGTGGTTCTGTTCCCAAACGATTAGAAAATAATTTCATTACAACCCCTGCTAGGGAGTTAAGCGTAAATGTTATTTGTCACATGCGCCCAATACAACAGKTATTACCGTGGAATGCTTACTTACAAGCCCTTAACCAGGCAAAATCCTAGAGGAAAGCCTGGTTCAGTCTGCTTTCCAACAGACACTGGGAGATGAGTTCGCCTTTCAGCAGGACACTAACCTAAAACACAAGGCCCAATATATAGTGGAGTTGCTGACCTAGAAGACAGTAAATGTTGCCTAGTTAGTTTTGACTTTAATCGGCTTGAAGGTATATGGCTTTAAAATGGCTGTCTAGCAATGATCAACAACCGCTTGGAAGAATTTCAAGAAGATGGTGTGGAAAGCTCTTAGACGTACCCAGAAAGACACTAATAGCTGCCAAATGTGATTCTAACATGTATTGAGWTGTGTGAATACTTATGTAAATAGTTCTGTATTTCGTTTTCAATAAATTTGCAAAAAATTCTAACACCATGTTTTCACATTGTCATTATGGGGTATTGTGTGTAGACGGGTGAGAATTTGTATTTATTTAATCCATTTTGAATTCCCGCTGTAACAACAAAATGTGGAATAAGTCAAAGGGCGTATTTTGTTTTTTTCTGAAGGCACAGTATTTTGACAACGCTTGCAGAGCTGTCTAATGGGACAATGAATTGTAGCCAACTGAGCAGAGAAGGGACTGGTCATTCATGGTCTCCTCTCTGCCCAGATACTGGTTCAAGCTATAACATAGAGACGCTTCCTTACGGAAATTCTACATATCTTCTTGTTGGACAAGTTGGGGYGAGATTAAGAGGAGTTTGGACCAGCATCCCATTGACAGTCCGAGTAGCCAAGAAACAAACTACCCTTGATTGGTTAACCCTAACCAATAGGGCTGCGTTTTACTGTAATCAATTGTGTATCTGGGGGTGTTGGGGGAGGCAGAAGCCAAGTTTCCATTCTAACCAATTGACAAAGTTGTATTCTATTTGGAAATTCAGCATCGGTTTGCTGGTCTTATATGTCCCCTTAGTCTTTTCAGTTGAAGTCCCTGTTGCACTCTGTTTGGTAACGTTTGGTCCCTCCTGAACAATGTCAGGTCTGGTCTGCCGTCCCAGGCTGTTCCTGCTGCTGGTCACATAGTGGGTGTCACTCAGCTGAGCTCATACCTGGCGACCGCCCTGGGGTCATCCCCACGCAACGTACTGCTCTTCCTGCAGGACAAGGTAAAACGCACCGCGCAAACCCACCTTAGTAACCCGTATACGACGCACCAGACAAACCT
>NC_036840.1:2137761-2170712 GCF_002910315.2 Salvelinus sp. IW2-2015 | reverse complement strand
ACCTTAGTAACCCGTATACGACGCACCAGACAAACCTACCTTAGTAACCCGTATACGACGCACCAGACAAACCTCCCTTAGTAACCCGTATATTAGCTGTCTTACTGTTTGTCTCCTCCCTCTAGATGAGTATTGAGGACTTCACCATGTACGGAGGGGCATTTGGCAACAAGCAGGACAGTGCCTTCCCTAACCTCGAGAAGGCGCTCCTCTCCAGCCCTTCCCCATTGATCCTGCCTACCGTGGCCTGGCCAGCATCCAGTGCTGTGATTGGTCAACTCCAGGACCAATTAGACACCTCTCCTCTCTACATGGACCCAGAGATGCTCAGCCAGCTACGACTCAACACTTCTACCCCCGCCCTGCTGGTCTTCAGACTACCCTACAGCACCGGGTACAGTTCTGTTTATCTCACTGGTCAGTTTTAGATGGTTTACAGTGTTTCCCCTAGTTGTTTTTTCAGCAGCGGTGGGAAAGTTTTTATTTATTTTAAACGCCATCCCTTTTAGCCACAAAGACAGTATTTTGATGTTTTAAAGTAATTGCCAAGTGTTTTCAGATTTGAATGAAATATACAAATTAATTTTAAAAAATTGAATAAATAGTTTCCCCCCCCCCACCTCAATCTACACACAATACCCCCATAATGACAAAGCAAAAACAGGTTTAGAAAATGTTGCAAAAAAACCCTTTGGGTGCTTCGGTGACAAAACGGATGGCACTGTGATGAATACATCCAGTTTGCTGAGTAGAGTGTTGGAGGCTATATTGTAAATTACATCGACGAAGTCAAGGATCGGTAGGATGGTCAGTTTTACGAGGGTATATTCAGCAGCATGAGAGGAGGCGGCTTTGTTGCGGGCAGAGATCGGTTGAAGAGCATGCATTTAGTTTTACTTACATTTAAGAGCAGTTGGATGCCAGGGAAGGAGTGTTATGGCATTGAAGCTCGTTTAGAGGTTAGTTAACAGTGTCCAAAGAAGAGCCAGAAGTATACAGAATGGTGTCGTCTGCGTAGAGGTGGATCAGAGAATCTCCAGCAGCTAGAGTGACATCATTGATGTATACAGAGAAAAGAGTCGGCCCGAGAATTGAACCCTGCGGCACGCCCATAGAGACTGCCAGAGGTCTGGACAACAGGCCCTCCGATTTGACACACTGAACTCTATCTGAGAAGTAGTTGGTGAACCAGGCGAGGCAATCATTTGAGAAACCAAGGCTGTTGAGTCTGCCTATAAGAATGCGGTGACTCACAGAGTCGAAAGCCTTGGCCAGGTCGATGAATACGGCTGCACAGTACTGTCTTTTATCGATGGCGGTTATGATATTGTTTAGGACCTTGAGAGTTGTTGAGGTGCACCCATGACCAGCACAGAAACCAGATTGCATAGCGGAAAAGGTACAGTGGGATTCAAAATGGTCAGTGATCTGTTTTGTTAACTTGGCTTTTGAAGACTTTAGAAAGGCAGGGCAGGATAGATAATGGTCTGTAACAGTTTGGGTCTAGAGTGTCTCCCCCTTTGAAGAGTGGGATGACCGCAGCAGCTTTCCAATCTTTATAGGGTTCTCAGACAATACGAAAGAGGTTGAACAGGCTAGTAATAGGGGTTGCAACAATTGCGATTATATAATTTTAGAAAGAGAGGGTCCAGATTGTCTAGCCCAGCTGATTTGTAGGGGTCCAGATTTTGCAGCTCTTTCAGAACATCAGGTGACTGGATTTGGGTGAAGGAGAAGTGGGGGAGGCTTGGGCAAGTTGCTGTGGGGGGTGCAGTGCTGTTGACCGGGGTTTGGGGTAGCCAGGTGGAAAGCATGGCCAGCCGTAGAAAAATGCTTATTGAAATTCTCAGTTATCGTGGATTTATCGGTGGTGACAGTTTCCTAGCCTCAGTGCAGTGGGCATTATTCTCCATGGACTTTAGTGTCCCAGAACTTTTTGAAGTTTGTGCTACAGGATGCAAATTTCTGTTTGAAAAAGCTAGCCTTTGCTTTCCTAACTTCCTGTGTATATTGGTTCCTAACTTCCCTGAAAAGTTGAATATTGCGGGTGCTATTCGATGCTAATGCAGAATGCCACAGGATGTTTTTGTGCTGGTCAAGGGCAGTCAAGTCTGGGGTGAACCAAGAGCTATATCTGTTCTTAGTTCTACATTTTTTAAATGGGGCATGCTTATTTAAGATGGTGAGGAAAGCACTTTTAAAGAATATGGGCAGGTGTGGAGTGAGGTAGACTGAGGGCAGCTGTGGTGATGTGGAGTGAGGTAGACTGAGGGCAGTTGTGGTGGTGTGGAGTGAGGTAGACTGAGGTTGGGCTTGTTACAGGCTTGAAGTGCTGCTGACACTTATCCATTTTTTTAAATCACTTTTTTTTTGTCACATGCGCCGAATACAACAGGTGTAGACCTTACAGTGAAATGCTGAATACAACAGGTGTTGACCTTACAGTGAAATGCTGAATACAACAGGTGTAGTAGACCTCACAGTGAAATGCTGAATACAACAGGTGTAGTAGACCTCACAGTGAAATGCTGAATACAACAGGTGTAGTGACCTTACAGTGGAAATGCTGAATACAACAGTGTAGTAGACCTTACAGTGAAATGCTGAATACAACAGGTGTAGACCTTACAGTGAAATGCTGAATACAACAAGTGTAGACCTTACAGTGAAATGCTTATGTACGAGCCCCTAACCAACAGTGCAGTTTCAAAAAATACAGATAAGAATAAGAGATAAAAGTAACAAGTAATTAAATACCAGCAGTAAAAAAAAATATATATATATATATACATACATACATACAGGGGGTGGTGGGGGGGTACAGAGTCAATGTGGAGGCTATATACAGGGTATTACGGTACAGAGTCAATGTGAATAGTCTTGGTAGCCATTTGATTAGCTGTTCAGGAGTCTTATGGCTTGGGGGTAGAAGCTGTTTAGAAGCCTCTTGGACCTAGACTTGGCGCTCCGGTACCGCTTGTTGTGCGGTAGCAGAGAGAACAGTCTATGACTAGGGTGGCTGGAGTCGTTGCCAATTTTTAGGYCCTTCCTCTGACACCACCTGGTGTAGKGGTCCTGGATGGCAGGAAGCTTYGCCCCAGTGATGTACTGGGCCGTRCGCARTACCCTCTGTAGTGCCTTGCGGTCYGAGGCCGAGCAGTTGCCMTACCAGGCAGTGATGCAACCAGTCAGGATGCTCTCGATGGTGCAGCTGTAGAACCTTTTGAGAATCTGAGGACCCATGCCAAATATTTTCAGCCTCCTCAGGGGGATTGGTATTGTCATGCCCACTTCACTGCTGTCTTGGTGTGTTTGGACCATGATAGTTTGTTGGTGATGTGGACACCAACAAACTTGGAGCTCTCGACCCGCTCCACTTCAGCCCTGTCGACGTGAATGGGGGCGTGCTCAGCCTTCCGTTTCCTGTAGTCCATGATTAAATCCATTGAGGAAGAAGTTGTCCTGGCAACACACAGCTAGTTCTCTGACCTCCCTGTAGGCTGTCTTGTCGTTGATCAGGCCTACCACCGCCGTGTCGTCTGCAAACTTAAGGATGGAGTTAGTTGTGCCTGGCCATGCAGTCGTGGGTGATCAGGGAGTACAGGAGGGGACTGAGCACGCACCCCTGAGGGGCCCCCGTGTTGAGGGTCAGCTTGGCATATGTGTTGTTACCTACCCTCACCACCTGGGGGCGGCCTGTCAGGAAGTCCAGGACCAGTTGCAGAGGGAAGTGCTCAGTCCCAGGGTCCTTAGCTTCTTGATGAGCAGCATTCTCATGTAGGCGTTCCATTTGTCCAAGTGGGAAAGTACAATAGAGATTGTGTCATTTGTGTGTGTGCCATTCTCACGTTAATTAACATCCACATCTTCGGGGAACAGTTGTTGTTGGGGGTTAACTGCCTTTCTCAAGGGTAGACCAGCAGATTTTCCAGTTACTGGCCCAACGCTCTTAACTGCTAGGCTACCTGCCGCCCAAACCTAGCCGTGATGCAGCCAGTCAAGATGCTCTCAATGGTGCTCTGTTCGGCTTCCTGAGGGGGAAAAAGTGTTGCCGTGTATCCTTCACGGCGTAGTTGGTGTCTGTGGACTTGCTCTTGACCCCACTTCACTACACCCCCTGTTGATGTCAATGGGGTCGTTTCCTGTAGTCCACCCTCAGCTCCTTGTCTCGCTGAATGGGGGGTGTTTCCTGTAGTCCACCTTCAGCTCCTTGTCTCGCTGAATGGGGGGCGTGTCCTGTAGTTCCACCTTCAGCTCTCTTGTTCTCGCTGAATGGGGGCGTTTTCTGTAGTCCACCCTCAGCTCCTTGTCTTGCTGAATGGGGGGCGTGTCCTGTAGTCCACCCTCAGCTTCCTTGTCTCGCTGAATGGGGGGCGTTTCCTGTAGTCCACCCTCAGCTCCTTGTCTTGCTGAATGGGGGGCGTGTCCTGTAGTCCACCCTCAGCTCCTTGTCTGCTGAATGGGGGGCGTTTCCTGTAGTCCACCCTCAGCTCCTTGTCTGGCTGAATGGGGGGCTCGTTTCCTGTAGTCCACCCTCAGCTCCTTGTCTTGCTGAATGGGGGCGTTTCCTGTAGTCCACCCTCGGCTCCTTGTCTGGCTGAATGGGGGGCGTTTCCTTGTAGTCCCACCCTCAGCTCCTTGTCTTGCTGAAATGGGGGACGTTTCCTGTAGTCCACCCTCAGCTCCTTGTTCTTGCTGAATGGGGGCGTTTCCTGTAGTCCACCCTCAGTCCTTGTCTTGCTGGAATGGGGGCGTTTCCTGTAGTCCACCCCAGCTTCCTGTTGTCTTGCTGAATGGGGGGTGTTTCCTGTAGTCCACCTCAGCTCCTTGTCTGGCTGAATGGGGGGCGTTTCCTGTAGTCCACCCTCAGCTCCTTGTCTTGCTGAATGGGGGGTGTTTTCCTGTAGTCCACCCTCAGCTCCTTGTCTGGCTGAATTGGGGGTGTTTTCCTGTAGTCCACCCTCAGCTCCTTGTCTTGCTGAATGGGGGCTGTTTCCTGTAGTCCACCCTCAGCTCCTTGTCTGGCGGAATGGGGGGCGTTTCCTGTAGTCCACCCTCAGCTCCTTGTCTTGCTGAATGGGGGGTGTTTCCTGTAGTCCACCCTCAGCTCCTTGTCTGGCTGAATGGGGGGTGTTTCCTGTAGTCCACCCTCAGCTCCTTGTCTTGCTGAATGGGGGGTGTTTCCTGTAGTCCACCCTCAGCTCATTGTCTGGCTGAATGGATGACTCCTATTGTATAACTCCACTATTCCTGTCGGCAATAGAACAAGCTTTCTAATGATCACCTGACCCAGATTGTGTTTTTATAACGGGCTGTTTTTGGATTGCGTCAACCACAACAGTATCTGTGTGATGGTGGGGATGCAGGGTGTCTACTCTAGTTCCTCAACGGCACAGCTAGGAGAGCTAAAAACACCTTATTGTTAAATTCAAGTTATAAAAGTGCATTGAAATGACTTAGGAAGTGTGCACACTTTGGAGAGGGCTGTGGCCCCCCAAACCTGTGTATTTTTTTTTTTTGATGCAGTTACCAGGAATATTCTTATGTTATCATATTACTGAATGTATAGTACAGTAAATGTCAAATGAACATGAAATCAGCAGTGTAAGGATTCAGTCTTGTTAGGTGAACAGTTGTCCTCAAATTTAGTTTCCCATTGCTTTCCATATTTCAATGTAGCCCTATCCATATAGGCACATTCTCACTGGTGTAAAGGGTTAAAGCTAATGTTCTGCAATTCTACACATTAAGGCCATTCGTTATGCCTTATGCTGAGTGACTCAAACATAACTAAATCAATGGGAGCCCGATGCCATGACATTTAGGGGATTTTAGATTCTCCCTGACGGTTGTAGTTTGGAATGGCGGCCATGATAAATAAATAAAGGGGAAATGTTTTTGTCTTTTTTTTTCTGAATATGGGTGTGTCTGTCTGGTTGTGGGGGTGGTTTGTCTTTACATAGGTGTGGTCTACCTGCATGTGGGTGTGGTCTATCTGATTGTGGTTGTGGTTTCTAACAGGGCCGATCTGCTGTCCGTTAAGGAGGTTCTCAGCGGGAATGGTGAGTGTTCCAATGTTCTATATTGGTCTATAGTTCTACTGTACGGTGTCTCTGCTGGGACAAACATCACCTGCATTCACTGTGTTCCTTATAACAGCATGATACAGATTGCTGAAGACTAACTTTGTGTGTCTGTGTGTAGATGAGGTGATTGGACAGGTGATGAACATTATGAAGAGCCAGTCTGTCCCCTACACTGCCGTCTACACTGCAGTGAAACCCTCACGGGTAAGTGTGTTTACGTGCGTGTTAGGGCCGGGACTATACCAGTATTGCCATACTCCTTAGTATCGTGGAAAGGGAAAAAAAATAAAACTTCTTTAACTTCTTTATAAAAACATCCCTAATTTTGTTAACAAACAACATTGTTGTCCTGAAGTCACATTTTATTTCTACTGAAGAAGAACATAAACACATGTGAAGTGATACGCCATCCCATCTGCTTTGGGCTTAGTGGGTCTGACATGACCCAAAACACAGCTCCAGGCTGTGTAAGGCCTATTGGCCAAGAAGGAGAGGGATGGAGTGCTGCATCAAGACCTGGCCTCCACAATCACCCAACATATCCCGTGTGTGTGTGTGTAAACCCAAACGTGCTTCTGTCCAGCTTTAACATAAAAGGGGAATCCGGTGCTCCACTGATGGATTTGAAAATCCATCTCATTCCAAAATCATGGGCATTAATATGGAGTTGGTCCTCCTTTGCTGCTTTAACAGCCTCCATTAGGTTTTCCACTAGATGTTGGAACATTGCTGCGGGTACTTTCTTCCATTCAGCCACAAGAGCATTAGTGAGGTCGGGCACTGATGTTTGGTGATTAGGCCTGACTCGCAGTCGATGTTCCAATTCATCCCAAAGTGTTCGATGGGGTTGAGGTCAGGACTCTGTGCAGGCCAGTCAAGTTCTTCCACACCCTTCTCGACAAACCATTTCTGTATGGACCTCGCTTTGCGCACAGGGGGCCATTGTCGTGGTGAAACAGGAAAGGGCCTTCCAGAAACTGTTGCCACGAAGTTGGAAGCACAGAATCGTCTAGAATGTCATTGTATGTTGTAACCTTTTAGATTTCCCTTCACTGGAACTAAGGGGCCTGAACCATGAAAAACAGCCCCAGACCATTATTCCTCCACCACCAAACTTTACAGTTGGTACTATGCATTGGGGCAGGTAGCGTTCACCAGGTATATGCCAAACCCAGATTCGTCRGTTGTACTGCCAGATGGTGAAGCGTGATTCATCTCTCCAGACAACACGTTTCCACTGCTCCAGAGTCCAATGGTGGCGAGCTTTACACCACTCCAGCCGATGCTTGGTATTGCGCATGGTGATCTTAGGCTCGTATGCGACTGCTCAACCATGGAAACCCATTTCATGAAGCTCCCGACGAACAGTTCTTGTGCTGATGTTGCTTCCAGAGGCAGTTTGGAACACGGTGGTCTCGTTCTGTCTCGTTCTGTGAGCTAATGTGGCCTACCACTTCGCGGCTGAGCTGTTGTGGAAACTTTTAGGCGCAACATTACAATAACAGCACTTATAGTTGATTTGACTTACGGACTTGCTGGAAAGGTGGCATCCTATGACGGTGCCACGTTGAAAGTCACTCAGCTCTTCAGTAAGGCCATTCTACTGCCAATGTTTGTCTATGGAGATTGCATGGCTGTGTTTTCGATTTTATACACCTGTCAGCAATGGGTGTGGCTGAAATAGCCGAATCCACTAATTTGAAGGGGTGTCCACATACTTTTGCATACGTATGTACAGTGCATTCAGTAAGTATTCAGACCCCTTCTCTTTTTCCACATTGTTACCTTATACAGCCTTTTGTGACGTAACAAAGTGGGAAAAGTCAAGGGGTCTGAATACTTTCCGAAGGCACTTTATGTTTGTGTCTCCCACCCTTTTCAGAAGGCTCTTATGAAGGCAGACTATGCACAAACATAAACCTGTTTGTATTGGCAGTGAACCAGATTCATGCACAAACATAAACCTGTTTGTATTGTCAGTGAACCGGATTCATGCACAAACATAAACCTGTTTGTATTGTGCAGTGAACCAGATTCATGCACAACATAAACCTGTTTGTGTATTGTCAGTGAACCGGATTCATGCCAAACATAAACCTGTTTGTATTGTCAGTGAACCAGATTCATGGCCAAACATAAACCTGTTTGTATTGTCAGTGAACCGGATTCATGCATTCCAAACATAAACCTGTTTGTATTGTGCAGTGAACCGATTCATGCACAAACAAAACCTGTTTGTATTGTCAGTGAACACGGATTCATGCACAAACATAAACCTGTTTGTATTGCAGTGAACCAGATTCATGCACAAAACCTGTTTGTATTGTCAGTGAACCGATTCATGCACAAACTAAACCTGTTTGTATTGTCAGTGAACCGGATTCATGCACAAACATAAACCTGTTTGTATTGCAGTGAACCAGATTCATGCACAAACATAAACCTTTTTGTATTGCAGTGAACCAGATTATGCACAAAAAAAACACTGTTTGTATTGTCATGAACCAGATTCATGCACAAACATAACTGTTTGTTTGTCAGTGAACCGGTCAGTGCACACTAAACCTGTTTGTATTGTCAGTGAACCAGATTCATGCACAAAACATAACCTGTTGTATTGTCAGTGAACCGGATTCATGCACAACATAAACCTGTTTGTATTGGCAGTGAACCAGATTCATGCACAAACAAAACCTGTTTGTATTGTCAGTGAACCAGATTCATGCCAAACATAAACCTGTTTGTATCGTCAGTGAACCGGATTGAGCACAAACATAAACCTGTTTGTGCAGTGAACAGATCATGCACAAACATAAACCTGTTTGTATTGAGAGATTCAGAAACCGGATTCATGCACAAACTAAACTGTTTGTATTGTCAGTGAACCGGATTCATGCACAAACATAAACCTGTTTGTATTGTCAGTGAACCAGATTCATGCACAAACATAAACCTGTTTGTATTGTCAGATTCAGAAACCGTGCTCCTTTCGTTTTGTTTTCCTGGATAGTCACCAGTTGACGTATCCTGTTAACCATCTCTTTCCTTCTCTCTAGCAGGTGTCATCTATTTCTATGGACATGGAGGCTGGTGTAAGAGGAGGGCGCTCTCTATTGCAGTACGGAGACAGAAAGAGGGAGAGAGAGAGACAGAGGGAGAAGGAAAGGGCAGAGAAGAAGGTCAACGACAGGACATCAGACAGGACAGGAGTCTACCCACCAGTGGAGTTTAAGGTTCTCTCACACACACACACACACACACACACACACACACACACACAGCAGGTAAAGAGCCTCTTTAATTGGATAAATAAATACACTATGAAATAATAAACTGAGACGCAGTGATTTGGCGTTGCCACGAGCACCAGGATATTGTAAACAAGAGTAATACAAGACATTGCACTCGCCCCCAAAAATCTGCCCAAGTACCTGGTACTCTTCGCGCTGCTGTAACGGGAGAACAGAGCAGCAGAGAAGTTTAGCCTCATTTCATACTCTTAGTTGTTGTGGCAGTCGGCCAGATACAGCTGTTTACTTGGTGCTGATTCTACCTTTAAGAGATGAGGGTTTATTTCTGATCTTCTCTCCCCAGGAGGGCGGAGCCGGCTGTATCATGCTGTGGGCGGAGAACCTGACRGTGAGCGTGCTGCGTGGCGGTCGCTGGGAACGACACGACCTCACCTCTCTGACCTTTGGAGAGGGCGTGACCCCTAGGCTCCAGGGCTCCCTCTGCAACCAATCACACTCCAGGTCAGAGGGTTTAGAGCTGGACAGGAAGTTGTGAACAGTCCTTTGTTAGAAGCTATGGAAACAGCAGCCTTGCTGAATTTGGAAATTATTGGAATTAATTATTATGTTGTCCATTTTTATTGAAATATTTTTCTTTCACCTTTCTCTGTCAGTCTGGTTCTAAACTATGAGAATATCCTGGGACACCGCTCCTTCAAACTAGTGTGAGTTGACTGGACACACACACACTGTTACAAACAAACACATACATAAACTCTTTTGAACTCATTCTGTGCTTGTCTGTCTGGGTGTGTGTGTCTCCAGGTTTGCCATGTCCCAGCGCCACTACAAGGTGTCAGCTCGCCGCTGGTTCACGCTAGACGCCGTGGAGATAGAATACGACGGTCAGAAAGCAACGTTTAACGGGAGCCGTAACGTGTACGCACCGGCTGAGTACTCCTACCGTTGTCAGTCAGTCACTAACTTCAGATACCCCGTCCTGGTACCGCGCACCTCCAAAGACCCTGCTAACCAGTGGAGGGTCTCATTCACTGACTTCCAGGTAGGGGGCCGTGTTTCTGTGTATGCAGTGTGTCTGAAACCAGACCGTACAATACGAACAGACCGTTGAAACACTTTCTACTGTTGCTCTCTCTCTCCTCCCCCCCCTCTATTCTCTCTCTCTCTCTCTCCCCGCCCTCTATCTCTCTCTCTTCTCCCCGCCCTCTACTCCCGCCCTCTCTCTCTCTCTCTCTCTCTCTCTCCCCGCCCTCTATCTCCCGCCCTCTATCTCTCTCTCTCTCTAGATCCAGGGTTTCAACGTGCAGGGGGAGAGTTCTCCTATGGCAGTGACTGTGCAGGGTTCTTCAGTCCTGGTATCTGGATGGGACTGCTGACCAGTCTACTGATGCTTCTGGTTCTGACCTACGGCCTCCATATGATCATGCAGCTACACACCATGGACCGCTTTGATGACCCCAAGGGACCTGCTATCTCCGTACCGCAGACTGACTAACACACACACAGACGGACGGACATATACAGACAGACACACAGACGGACGGACATAGACAGACAGACACACAGACGGACGGACATAGACAGACAGACACACAGACGGACGGACATAGACAGACAGACACACAGACGACGGACATAGACAGACAGACACACAGACGGACGGACATAGACAGACAGACACACAGACGGACGGACATAGACAGACAGACACACAGACGGACGGACATAGACAGACAGACACACAGCGGAGCGGACATAGACAGACAGACACACAGACGGACGGACATAGACAGACAGACACACAGACGGAGGACATAGACAGACAGACACACGAGCGGACGGACATATACAGACAGACACACAGACGGACGGACATATACAGACAGACACACAGACGGACGGACATATACAGACAGACACACAGACGGACGGACATATACAGACAGACACAAGACGGACGGACATATACAGACAGACACACAGACGGACGGACATATACAGACGCAGTCACAGACAGACAGTCAGACGCAGTCACAGACAGACAGACAGACGCAGTCACACTTGTAGTTATTTCGCCTTACATTTTCCCTGTCATTCCTTTATTTACCAACAACAATGCTCAGCAAACAGGAAGGAAGAGTCAGGAAAGAATGGATGGGGGAAGGGATGAATATTTATGGTAGAGAAGGGAGGAATCTGTTACTGAAGGGTGTCAGTCTGTCCATCATTCCGGTCTTTAGTCATTTTGGTGTGAAGGTTATTACATGCTGTTTTTTAGTGAGTATAGCCCGTGGTAAACACTGACTGAAGTGGATTTAACAAGTGACATCGATAAGCTTTCACCTGGATTCACCTGGTCAGTCTGTCATGGAAAGAGCAGGTGTTCCTAATGTTTTGTACGCTCAGTGTATATATATATATATTGTGTTTGACCTTGTGATTGTGTCTTTATCGTAGCCTAGGTTAGTAGCGTATAGGTTAACTAGGGCCACGTCTGAAATGCACCCTGTTCTGTATAGTGCCCTACTTTTGACCAGGGCCCATAGGGAATAGGGTGCCCTACTTTTGACCAGGGCCCATAGGGAATAGGGTGCCCTACTCTTTGACCAGGGCCCATAGGGAATAGGGTGCCCTACTTTTGACCAGGGCCCATAGGGAATAGGGTGCACTATTTTTGACCAGGGCCCATAGGGAATAGGGTGCACTACTTTTGACAGGACCCATAGGGAATGAGGGTGCACTACTTTTGACCAGGGCCCATAGGGCAATAGGGTCGCACTACTTTTGACCAGGGCCCATAGGGAATAGGGTGCACTACTTTTGACCAGGGCCCATAGGGAATAGGGTGCACTACTTTTGACCAGGGCCCATAGGGGAAGTGCACCATATAGGGTGCCATCTGAGACGTGGCCTAGGTTTCACTAAGGTTGTTTAATGTGTGCAGTATCACCAGGAGTTACTCCAGGAGTTACTCCAGGCTCCAACAAGGGACTAAAGGGTTAAATGTTAATGTGAGAAAAGGTTGAGACGAACCAGACGGGGGTCAGAGGTTAGGGTTAGATGGCCTACCTTGTGTTTACTGATTTCAAGTTGTTCTGTGGCTTATATGAGTTGTTGTTAAAGGAAGGCTTGTCTGGTCTTCCTGGACAGAGTCATGATATCGTTGAAATATGATTCATATATTCTACTATTAGTAGTGTCACGCTGTGATTAACCCCAATAAAGCCTTGAATGAACAACGTCAATTAAGTCTCTGTGAACGTTAGTATGTGCGAGAGAGAATACAGGACACGTGTGTCTGTGAGAGAGAAATACTACTGTGTCTGTGAGAGAAATACTACTGTGTCTGTGAGAGAAATACTACTGTGTCTGTGAGAGAGAAATACTACTGTGTCTGTGAGAGAGAAATACTACTAGTGAGTAGCTACTAGTTGCTAAGAAATGCTTTGCCATTAATTGGAAGGTTGGTTATCCTCCCACAATGTCACAATAGATGACAGAAATGTCAAGTTATGTATCACTAGATGTGATGTATTACCAGATTAAGGGTATACTGGGCAACTTTCATACAGTCTGGGTGCCTTATATGGAATAGTCAGAGGCGATTTTAGCATGTAAATCTTGGTGGGGCTAACTCCCCCCCCCAAAAAATGTTTGATGCATGCCAGCAAAGCCACTATACAACACAACACTAAACAATACATTCATTTCACTGTAACGGTGACAAAAACGGTGCCCACAAATTGTTAGAGCCTACATAAAGCTGTCCCAACAGCAGAGCTTTCCTTTCAGCACCATGGAGTGAATCCTTACCACTGTTACACCTGGTTATCAGTGGAGCCTTGTCTGGCAGAGAAACAGTTCATTCAGCCTCATTTACTGCCTTTTAATAAACATAGCTGATATGGCTGACTTAAACAAATGTGGTTTCTACTGACAATTGAGATGTACAAACTATGGCATAAGGGGACGACGAGCGGATAAGAGGCAATCCATAACTTCGATTAAGACATTAATGAGCGAGTTAGGACGGACATAGTCAATATAACTATTTGTTCAGGACTTTTGAAATGTACAGCAATAGAATTCAGAACATGGGCCGTTCTTACAGTGTTCTCCCTGTACACCAAGTCAGAACCGTTGGATAACTAAACGGGACATAAATTATAAGCAGACAATGAAAGCTCTTATATTCGATGATTGCATTTCTCTAAAACAGGCTATAGGCTATATGTGCACCACCAAGTCAGAACAGTAGGCTAAGTTATGTGGGGGAAATGGACCAAATGATTAGGGTGAGGCACATGGGCTACTAACAGCTTACTACACAACATACACTTAATATTACTTTCTAAGCTACAGTATACATATCTCCCTGGCATATTACATCATTTATGCAGCAGCAAAACAATACATTATTGGACTCACCTTGTTGTGCTGTGCTCACTTGAACAGGAAGGTGGCACGGTGGTCCTTGTGGGCAAATTTTGTCATCAAAGTCTGTCATTCTCTGGATTTATGCTGATTTCAAGACAACTGGGAACTCTGAAAAAAACAAGGTTGAATCATGACGTCAGTGATCTTCAGGTCAGAGCTCTAGAAAGAGGCCTGAGTTCCTGACTTGGAATTCCGAGTTGGATGACTGTTCAAAACTTATTTTCCGTAGACTTTGCGGGGAGGCATATCCGAAGGGCATGGGCGTAGATTAGATGAACAGAAGCAGGAATTGGCTGATGAGCTAGAAAAGAGTCAAAACCTAAATCAAGAGTTGGAGAAAGACCTTGAGGAATAAACCCAATTAAACTACTCAGGGTTACGCTTCAACAGTATCAGAATACGTGTGGAGGAGTATATACCACTGCAACTCCTTCAACAGTATCAGAATACGTGTGGAGGAGTATATACCACTGCAACTCCTCCGCCGTTCGCCAAATGCTACAAGGTGAAACAGGTCGCAACTGATGGGCCACCATTATACCCCTCTCTTAAAGAGGAAAAATAACGATATGGGTTGCGAGAGGCAGGGTACAGGCACATTACGAGTCCGGACATAATGGTCCCGGACTGGGTAGTTGATCAGCATGATCCAGGTGATCATAGAGGTGCGACCCGTACGAACACACACCACCCCAGTTGCATATTATCCGGGACAAACAGTACCAGGGGAGGACGACCCTATTCCAGATGACACGCAGTACGGATACAGCATCACCATCAGCCACTGAGCGTGAGCCAAATACGTAGTATGATGAAAGAGGCACCGGATTCAGTAAGGGAGGGACGGGAATTTCTTGAGGAGACAGGGTAGAATTGTTGTGTTCCATACTGGTGACTACGATCATATTGTACTCTCGCTGTTGCCAACACTCGCCCAGGGATATCGAACGTCGGCTTGGTCCTCAGGACGAGAAGCGTGTGACCCAGCGACAGCAAATGACGAAATTTAGGGATTCTTAACTACAGTTGAGAATGTTTTTGTTTCGACCAGATGCGAGTAAAATTAGTAACTGTACTCGGGGTGCGAAAGAAGGAATAGGGGATTATTTGGATCGGATGGATGATGCGTTGCGTACTAACCTGACAATGGGGACAGATATGATCCAAATGCAGGAATTTGTACGTCAGCTTTGATGACAGGTTTGAAACCTGGAAACAAAACGGCTGTTGCAGGGGTAGTGGATCAGCATTCTCACTGGGATGACATAGTGCAAGCAGCGTTGAGAGTAGAATCTAATTCAGTTTACTCCACAGCTGTACGAGTGGTTAATGCTGCCATAGTGAAAGTCACTAACAGTGGTTTCAATGGCCCAAGTAAGACAAGGGAAAATCAACAGAGTCCTGTTTTAGATGTGGTGCTGTTGGTCATTGGAAAAGGGAGTGTAGGGTGTTAATGGAACCTGCTGCCTTTGGAGGAAATGCTGCTATACAAGCGTTTGTCTTTGTCAAAAGAGCAGCAACAAACCCTCTTGAAGGCAGCGGGACAGGAACATTTTACATAGCAGTGCCTCCGTTCGATCAATAGTGGTTCATAGAGATGACGGTTTGTGAAAGGAGACGTAGGAGGTCACGTCTCACAACTTTCCAATAGATACAGGCGCTCAAATATCACTGATTCCTTACGATGAACAATTGGCTAAATTTGCGACAGGAAAAGGTATCACATTCAGTGGGGTAACAGGGGCACAATCTAAGGCGATTCAATTACCTACAGTATTGAACATTGGACCAGTAACAATACCAGGATAATTTTACATGGCTACGGGAATAGAACCAATTATGGGGTTGGATAATCTTTGCGAGATGCCGGGAGAATGGATTTTAAAAGGTAACAAATGAAAATTGCCAGTAAGAACGGCGAAAGCCGAACATTTAAAAAAAAATTGTTCATGAACAGGAAGGACATTGTAGCGCAGTGGTTACGCAAAATCATTGGGGAAGAGAGAATGTACTGGAGTAAATTCTTAGACTCGGTGGCAATGCCCACCGTGCCTTAGGGCGCTACAGGCGACAGAAATGGTGTTGCATAACACGGCTTCCATTACAAAGCGTCAAAAGGTGGATTTGTTTGTTCCACACAACCATAGTTAACATCACGAAAGCACAACATGTTACTAACGCAAGATGGACAAAATGGAAGTTAACATTAAATGAGGAGAATCTACAAGTTCATAAGATTGGTGCTTTGAATCCTGCGACGGTAATGCCGTTGCCTGGGGAGGGTGAATCACATGTAACCCAGATCAGATTACTCCAAAGCCTGATTTGCAAGAGACAGCATTGGAATCGGGACAAGTATTGTATACAGATGGCTCTAGTTACATGACCATAGAAGGGAAGAGAGTAACGGGGTATGCTGTGTGTGATGATGACAGGGGAATAGGGAAGGCTGGCCCACTGTCCGCATCGGTGTCAGCCCAGGGGGCGGAGTTACATGCATTGGCCCGAGGCCCGCAGGTTGTCAGAAGGGGAGAATGTAACAATATACACTGATTCTCCATATTGTCATGACGTTGCCCTCTTTGGGTACAGCGAGCACCATCCCCCTCTGTCTCCTACACTCAGGCTTCTGCGACCTCAGGTCATAAATTCCTGGAGGAGATTATGTCCTCATGGCCACAGTATAGAGAGAGAGTGAGTTTTCATTGAGAGAACAAAGGAATTTCTTCCACCTCACAGAACTGGAGGTCCGAACAACATTTATGTTCTGGAGAAGGTATAAAAGATCGGTGAAGAATCCAGCTACGAACTGGTCCATTTGGTACAATTTTGTGAAACTCATGAGAGACAAGACGGCCACATTACCATAACGCTGTTTATACAATAGCCTCAGATATGAGGCTTACATCTAATTGTTGTATAAGATGAATGAGGATGATACTGTTTGTGAAATTGTGTAATGTGATTTTGAACATTTTAATGAAGGAAACTCCAATTCCCCTTTTGGAGTTTAACTAAATCAGAGGACCGCCCATGAGCACAGTTATGGTCTGGCGTCCTGGGACAGGCCCTTTTCTGCTCTTCCAAATAAAACCACCACCCGGGTTTTCTATCACCAGACCAGCTTACCTCGATAACGAGAGGGCCAAGGTTTGAGAGGAGACCATAAACCTAAGGTTTGAGGTAGATGCTGAATCTTTTAACCATACCACGTTATGACCCAGCTGCAGGTGGTGCACCTCTAGGGCGGACGGGTGATCCAGCTGCAGAGTGGGGCAGGACGGGTGACCAGCTGCAGGGTGGTGCACTCTAGGGGCAGACGGGGTGATCCAGCTGCAGGGTGGTGCACCTCTAGGGGCAGGACGGGGTGATCCAGCTGCAGGGTGGTGCACCTCTAGGGCAGGACGGGTGATCCAGCTGCAGTGGTGCACCTCTAGGGCAGGACGGGTGATCCAGCGCAGGTGGTGCACCTCTAGGGGCAGGACGGGGTGATCCAGCTGCAGGTGCACCTCTAGGGGCAGGACGGGGTGTCCAGCTGCAGAGTGGTGCACCTCTAGGGGCAGGACGGGGTGATCCAGCTGCAGAGTGGTGCACCTCTAGGGGCAGGACGGGGTGAGCCAGCTGCCGAGTGGTGCACCTCTGGGCAGGACGGGGTGATCCAGCTGCGAGTGGTGCACCTCTAGGGCAGGACGGGGTGATCCAGCTGCAGAGTGTGCACCTCTAGGGCAGGACGGGGTGATCCAGCTGCAGAGTGTGCACCTCTAGGGCGACGGGGATCCAGCTGCAGTGGTGCACCTCTAGGGCAGGACGGGGTGATCCAGCTGCAGGGTGGTGACCTCTAGGGCAGGACGGGTGATCCAGCTGCAGGGTGGTGCACTCTAGGGCAGGACGGGGTGATCCAGCTGCAGAGGGTGCACCTCTAGGGCAGGACGGGGTGATCCAGCTGCAGGGTGGTGCACCTCTAGGGGCAGACGGGGTGATCCAGCTGCAGGTGGTGCACCTCTAGGGCAGGACGGGGTGATCCAGCTGCAGAGTGGTGCACCTTAGGGCAGGACGGGTGATCCAGCTGCAGAGTGGTGCACCTCTAGGGCAGGACGGGGTGATCCAGCTGCAGAGTGGTGCACCTCTAGGGGCAGGACGGGGTGATCCAGCTGCAGAGTGGTGCACTCTAGGGGAGACGGGTGATCCAGCTGCAGGGTGGTGTCCAATCATGATGGGCGCTGGTGTTGTATGAGGGTTGCCAGGTGTAGTATTGAGGGTTGCCAGGTGTTGTAATAAGGTTTACCAGGTTGTGTAATGAGGGTTCCAGGTGTTATAATAAGGTTTACCAGGGTTGTAATGAGGGTTGCCAGGTGTGTAATGAGGGTTGCCAGGTGTGGTTGAGGGTTGCCAGGTAGGGTAATGAGGGTTGCCAGGTGTGTAATGAGGGTTGCCAGTGTGGTAATGGGGTCGCCAGGTAGAGTAATGAGGGTGCCAGTGTTGGTAATGAGGGTGCCAGGTGTGGTAATGAGGTTGCCAGGTGTAGTAATGAGGGTTGCCAGGTGTTGTAATGAGGGTTGCCAGTGTTGTGTAATGAGGGTCACAGGTGTTGTAATGAGGGTCACCAGGTTGGTAATTGAGGGTCACCAGTTGTTGTAATGAGGTCACCAGTGTGGTAATGAGGTCGCCAGGTGTGTAATGAGGGTTGCCAGGTGTAGTAATGAGGGTCGCCAGGTGTTGTAATGAGGGTTGCCAGGTGTGTGTCATGAGGATTGCCAGGTTGTGTATGAGGGTTGCCAGG
This sequence comes from Salvelinus sp. IW2-2015, assembly GCF_002910315.2. NCBI lineage: Eukaryota > Metazoa > Chordata > Actinopteri > Salmoniformes > Salmonidae > Salvelinus > Salvelinus sp. IW2-2015. The sequence goes on along the minus strand of NC_036840.1, from coordinate 2,152,158 downwards.
TGTTGTAATGAGGGTTGCCAGGTGTTGTAATGAGGGCACCAGGTGTGGTAATGAGGGTCACCAGGTGTGGTAATGAGGGTCGCCAGGTGTGGTAATGAGGATTGCCAGGTGTGGTCATGAGGGTCGCCAGGTGTTGTAATGAGGGTTGCCAGGTGTTGTCATGAGGATTGCCAGGTGTGGTCATGAGGGTTGCCAGGTGTTGTAATGAGGGTTACCAGGTGTTGTAATGGGGGTTTCCAGGTGTGGTAATGAGGGTTGCCAGGTGTGCGTAATAATAGGTTGCAAGGACTGTGGTTAGTAGACCTGCGACGTCGAGCACCGGAGAGGGGGAACAAGATTAGACGAGACACAGATAAACATATAACCAACTCAGAACTAAAAAGCTGTAACGTTCCACAAGAAGTTGCTAAACATGTTCTTTCTCTTCAGTTTGCTTTTCTGGATTCACAAAACTTTCTTAAGAATACATTTTTTCTTAACTGCCATTTTTTCCTTAACTACTGTACAGACTTGTTATTTTGTGAATCTGAACCCTCTTCATACTGCTGGGTTGACAGTGAGGCAGTGACGGAGGCTGCAACAACTCAGGTTTCAGTGTGTGTGTGTGTGTGTGTGTGTGTGTGTGTGTGTGTGTGTTTTTATGGAACTCGTCAGCTGCAGCGACCCCTCCTACAGGAAGCAGAGAGGGGTGGGGTGGGACAGAGAGTGTAGCAGCGGGGCAGTGTTCTCTTGAACCAGGAAGAAGGAAGTAAGCCGACTCCACCAAGTTAGTAAGACCACAGAATCTAATGTAATTTATCTGTGTGTGTCTCGTCTTTCTCTCCTCTGTTAACCTTAATTCTTAGCCTCCGTCCCACATCTGTATTTATATACTAAACGTCAATGGAGAATTTGTTCCACACTATTATATAGTAAAAGTTATGGGACTCCGGTCTCCTTTAGTGTGTCCAATGTGTTTCTTGCGAGAGTGTTTTTTGTGTGGTTGTGTGTGAGAGAAGGAGCGAGGTATCAGTATTTAACAGACATGAGGTGGCCCATAGTGTTTCACTGTGATTCTCCTTCGTACAGCGTCTGTTGTAGTACATTCGGCTAAGGAGCAGTGGGTGTAATAGAGGTGACTCAGGTTCCGGGCCTTCAGAAAGTATTTATACCCCTCGACTTATTCCACATGTTGTTGTGTTACAGCCTGAATTCAAAACGGATTAAATAGATTTTTTTTCTCACCCATCTACACACAATACCCCATAATGACATAATTTACATAAGTATTCACACCCCTGAGTCAATACATGTTAGAATCACCTTTGGCAGTGATTATAGCTGTGAGTCTTTCTGGGTAAGTCTCTAAGAGATTTGCAAACCTGGATTGTACAATATTTGCACATGATCCTTTTTTGAATTCTTCAACCTCTGTCAAGTTGGTTGTTGATCATTGATAGACAGCCCTTTTTCAAGTATTTTCAAGATTGTTAAGCCCATTTAAATCGAAACTGTAACTAGGCCACTCAGGAACATTCAATGTCGTCTTGGCATGTTTGTTTTAGGTTATTGTCCTCCTGAAAGGTGAATTTGTCTCCCAGTGTCTGTTTGAAAGCAGACAACCAGGTTTTCGTCTAGGATTTTGCCTGTGCTTAGCTGTATTGTTTTTTTTATTCCTAAAAAAACTCCCCAGTCCTTAACGATGACAAGCATACCCATAACATGATGCAGACACCACCATGCACTCTAATCCTTAACGATGACAAGCATACCCATAACATGATGCACCCACCACCATGCTTGAAAATATGAGGAGCGGTACTCAGTGATGTGTTGTTGTGTAAACTCTGTAACTGTTTAAAAGTCCCTATTGGCCTCATGGTGAAATCCCTGAGCAGTTTCCTTCATCTCTGGCAACTGAGTTAGGAAGGATGCCTGTATCTTTGTAGTGACTGGGTGTATTGATACACCATCCAAAGTGTAATGAATAGCTTCACCATGCTCAAAGGGATATTCAATGTCTGTATTTTCTTTTTTTTACCCATCTACCAATAGGTTCCCTTCTTTGCGAGGCATTGGAAAACCTCTCTTGTCTTTGTGGTTGAATCTGTTTTTGAAATTCACTGCTCGACAGAGGGACCTTCCAGATAATTGTATGTGTCGGGTAGAGAGATGAGGAAGTCATAAAAAAACATGTTCAACTCTATTATTGCACACAGTGAGTCCATGCAACTTATTATGTGGCTTGTTAAGCACATTTTTACTTTTGAATTATTTAGGATTGTCATAACAAAGGGGTTGAATACTTATTGACTCAAGACATTTCAGCTTTTCATTTTTAATTAATCTGTAAAAATGTCTAAAAGCCACTTTGACATTATGGGGTATTGTGTGTAGACCAGAGACACAACATTTCAATGTAATAAATGTAAGAATCAGGCTGTAAAACAAAATTATATATTTTTAAGTCAAGGTGTGTGAATACTTTCTGAAGGCCCTGTATGTGGGGTGTGTGTGCGTTACATTTCTCTGCCTCAGTAAATTAAGGATAATTGAAATTAGAGTTACCTCAACCCTCAAGAGAGTTATATGGTCCCTGGAGTTAGTGTCGATGACTGGCGTTCATTGGAACAGAATACTTTTAACTTCATTAAGAGTATCCAGAGGACAGGGCGTTCAATCTATGTGGGAGGGGCCTCATTGTCATATTTCCCAGTATGCTCTGTTGCAGGTAGGTTTTTAAAGATTGTTTGTTTCAATATTTGTGTTTTCACATGTACATTGTTTTTGATAATGCTACACAAAGATAATACTATTTTTTTCTGACCTAATCCAATCTGTAAGTGCTTGAATTTATATTGACTGTTAGTGAGAGAGTTGTTCCAGTTTAGATACTGTATGTAGTCTTCATGGACCAGATTTATATCAACTGTTAGTGAGAGAGTTGTTCCAGTGTTAGATACTGTAGGTATCTTCATGGACCAGAATTATATCAACGTTAGTGAGAGAGTTGTTCCAGTTAGATACTGTATGAGTGTCTTCATGGACCAGATTTATATCAACGTTATGAGAGAGTTGTTCCAGTTTAGATACTGTAGTAGTCTCATGGACCAGATTTATATCAACTGTTAGTGAGAGAGTTGTTCCAGTTGAATACTGTAGGTGTCTTCATGACCAGATTATTTAATCAACTGTATGTAGAAGATAGTTGCCAGTTTAGATACGTGAGGTAGTCTTCAGGACCAGATTTATATCAACTGTTAGTGAGAGAGTTGTTCCAGTTTAGATACTTAGGTGTCTTCATGACCAGATTTATATCAACGTTAGTGAGAGAGTTTGTCCAGTTTAGATACTGTATGTAGTCTTCATGGACCAGATTTATTCAACTGTTAGTGAGAGAGTGTTCCAGTTTAGAACTGTAGGTAGTTCTTCAGACCAGATTATATCAACTGTAGTGAGAAGTTGTTCCAGTTTAGAATACTGTATTAGTCTTCATGGACCAATTATATCAACCGTTAGTGAGAGAGTTGTTCCAGTTTAGATACTGTAGGTAGTCTTCATGGCCAGATTTATATCAACTGTTAGAGAGAGTTGTTCCAGTTTAGAGATACTGTAGTAGTCTTCATGGACCAGATTATATCAACTGTTAGTGAGAGTTGTTCCAGTTTAGATACTGTAGTAGTCTTCATGACCAGATTTATATCAACTGTGTGAGAGAGTTGTTCCAGTTTAGATACTGTAGTAGTCTTCATGACCAGATTTATACAACTGTTAGTGAGAGAGTTGTTCCAGTTAGATACTGTAGTAGTCTTCAGGACCAGATTATATCAACCGTTAGTGAGAGAGTTGTTCCAGTTTAGATACTGTAGGTAGTCTCATGGACCAGATTTATATCAACTGTTAGTGAGAGAGTTGCAGTTTAGATACTGTGGGTGTCTTCAGGACCAATTATATCACCGTTAGTGAGAGAGTTTCCAGTTTGATACTGTAGTAGTCTTCATGGACAGATTTATATCAACTTAGTGAAGAGATGTTCCAGTTTAGAAACTGTAGGTCTTCATGACAATTATAATCAACTGTTAGTGAGAGATTGTTCCAGTTTAGATACTGTATGGAGTCTTCATGGACCAATTTATATCAAGCGTTGAGAGAGTTGTCCAGTTTAGATACGTATGTAGTCTTCATGACCAGATTTATATCAACCGTTAGTGAGAGAGTTGTTCCAGTTTAGATACGTAATAGTCTTCATGGACCAGATTTATATCAACTGTTAGTGAGAGAGTTGTTCCAGTTTAGATACTGTAGGTGTCTTCATGGACCAATTTAATCAACCGTGATGGAGAGAGTGTTCCAGTTTAGATACTGTAGGTAGTCTTCATGGACCAGATTTATATCAACCGTTAGTGAGAGATTGTCCAGTTTAGATACTGTAGGTAGTCTTCATGGACCAGATTTATATCAACTTAGTGAGAGAGTGTTCCAGTTTAGATACTTAGGTAGTCTTCATGGACCAGATTATATCAACTTAGTGAAGATGTTCCAGTTTAGATACTGTAGGTAGTCTTCATGGACCAGATTTATACAACTGTTAGTGAGAGAGTTTCCAGTTTAGATACGTAGTAGTCTTCATGACCAATTATATCAACTGTTAGTGAAGAGTTGTTCCATTTAGATACTGTAGTAGTCTCATGGACCAGATTTAATCAACTGTTAGTGAGAGAGTTGTTCCAGTTTAGATACTGTAGGTAGTCTTCATGGACCAGATTTATATCAACTGTGTAGTGAGATTGTTCCACCGTTTAGATACTGTAGGTCTTCAGGACCAATTATATCAACTGTTAGTGAGAGAGTTGTTCCAGTTTAGATACTGTAGGTAGTCTTCATGGACCAGATTTATATCAACTTAGTGAGAGAGTGTTTCCAGTTTAGATACTGTTAGGTCTTTCATGGACCAGATTAAAAACTGTTAGTGAGAGAGTTGTTCCAGTTTAGATACTGAGGTAGTCTTCATGGACCAGATTTATATCAACTGTTAAGAGAGTGTTCCAGTTAGATACTGTAGGGTGTCTTCATGGACCAATTATATCAACTGTTAGTGAGAGAGTGTTCCAGTTTAGATACGTAGGTAGTCTTCATGGACCAGATTTATATCAACTGTTAGTGAGAGATTTCCAGTTAAGTACTGTAGGGTCTTCATGGACCAGATATATCAAGTGTGTAGAAAGTTGTCCAGTTTAGATACTGTAGTGCTTCATGGACCAGATTTATATCAACTGTTAGTGAGAGAGTGTTCCAGTTTAGATACTAGGAGTTCTTCATGGACCAGTTTATATCAACTGTTAGTGAAAGAGTTGTTCCAGTTAGATACGTAGTTAGTCTTCATGACCAGATTAATCAACCGTTAGTGAAGGATGTCCAGTTAGATACTGTAGGTAGTCTTCATACACAGATTTATATCAACGTTAGTGAGAGATTGTTCCATTTAGATACTGTAGTAGTCTCATGACCAATTTATATCAACGTAGTGAGAGAGTTGTTCCATTAGATACTGTAGTAGTCTTCATGGACCAGATTTATATCAACGTTAGTGAGAGAGTGTTCCAGTTAGATACTGTAGGTATCTTCATGGACCAGATTTATATCAACCTTAGTGAGAGAGTTGTCAGTTTAGATACTGTAGGTAGTCTCATGGACCAGATTATATCAACCGTTAGTGAGAGAGTGTTCCAGTTTAGATACTGTAGGTAGTCTTCATGACCAGATTATATCAACCGTTAGTGAGAGAGTATGTTCCAGTTTAGATACTGTAGGTAGTCTTCATGGACCAGATTTATATCAACTGTTAGTGAGAGAGTTGTTCCAGTTTAGATACTGTAGGTAGTCTTCATGGACCAGATTTATTTCGCTACTCTAACATGATGATCTGGCCAAGGATTAGGATTCATCCAAGCGTTCTGTCCTAGCAGTCAAGCACCCAAGCAAACTGGTTAACGTTGGCTAGCTTGCTAGCTACTTCCAGACACAAATGAGAGTGACCACTCTGACCATTTTACTCGCCCTAGCAGAGCTGGTTAGGCTGTTTTTATGTTATCTAGAGTGTTGGTGACTAACTGTACTGCTGGCAACAATTTAATTATGCTTTTTTTGCCAACGTTTACTGACACTGGCCATATTCAACGGATGTTGAGTGTTCGTAACTTCGTCAGTTATTCTGCGCTCTGCCACACAGACGAGAATACTTTGAAATCAGAGTAGATAGCCAGAGAGAATTTACCAGCTATGTCTGTCAACAGTTGTTGCAGGTACATCATGAACATTCTGGAGAGAAGGTATGAGGTACAAGAGCTTAGCTGGGAAACTGGAGAGAAGGTATGAGGAACAAGAGCTTAGCTGGGAAACTGGAGAGAAGGTATGAGGAACAAGAGCTTAGCTGGGAAACTGGAGAGAAGGTATGAAGAAGTTACGTGACTCAACATGACTTTCAATAGCCCGATTGCCAAACAGATCTGGCACCAGGCTAGACATTCAAGCCAATCACAGCATTCTGAAAGAGCGTTATAAAGATGATTTAGTGTGATTTCTCTCCTTTCCTCGTAATTTTCTTCTTCGTCATGCTGAGTAAAATAGTGCTAGACAAAAGTCTACAGGATCGGTGTCCATAAACCGGGACAGTTGTTGCTTAATATTCTTGTTAATCTAACTGCAGTGTCCAATTTACAGTAGCTATTACAACAACAAAAATACCATGCTATTGTCTGAGGAAAGTGCACAACAACACTTTATCTCGGCAATTGGTTTGATACATTTACCTCTGAAGGTAAATAATGTACTTACATTCAGTAATCTTGCTCTGATTTGTCATCCTGAGGGTCCCAGAGATAAAATGTAGTCTAGTTTTGCTTGAAAAAATTAATTTCTATATTCAAATGTAGAAACTGGGTTCTACAGTTTGACCCCACTGCAGTCCCTGCCATCTAGATGTGTGAAGGTTAGTGTATTTTCTGTAGGGAAACTAATGATCCATCATGTATGACATTCTTTGGAGTGTGTAAACTTGAATTTTTTATTACCATAACATTTTTGTATGTTCTCTATAGTTATGTACTTGAAAATGTATCAATTGACCAATTCGGCACGTTCGGGCAAACTCCTGGCAGACTTGATACAAAATGTTGGGAAGTGATGTAATTCTTCACTGGATCAGTCTGAAATGTTGCACACACATTGCTGCCATCTTGTGGACAACATCTAAATTACACCTAGAATCCTATCTCTATGTATGGAATTTCTCTTGCATTTCTAAGATGATACAAAAAAAACGCATATTTTTGGGGTTTCTATTATCTTCTACCAGATCTAATGTGTTATACACTCCTACATTAATATGACATCATAATAGTGTCAGTATGAATCTGAAGGAGACATTTATTTATCTTCATCATAATCTTTCTGTCTCACGGTACTATAACGTTAAACCGTGTGGGACTGAAGTTGTGTATATTTTAGTTCAGGGATATTCAATCTGGGGTCTGGCCCTATAGGGTTCCATGTAGGTACTGCAGGGAGTCTGCAACCAAAAAAAAAAAAAAATCATTTTTAGTTCAATGTTTTTATGAATATTATTAGCAACAACGAAATATGTTTTTTAATTGCCTGCCTACACTCTTAGAAAGAAAGTTGCTATCTAGAACCTTAAAGGGTTCTTCGACTGTCCCATTATGGTGACCCCTCTGAAGAACCTTTTTTTGGTTCCAGGTAGAAATCTTGGGGTTCCATGTAGAAGCCTTTCTACAGAGGGTTCTACCTGGAACCAAAAAGGGTTCTACATGGAACCCAAGAGGGTTCTACCTGGAACCAAAAAGGGTTCTACATGGAACCCAAGAGGGTTCTACATGGAACCCAAGAGGGTTCTACCTGGAACCAAAAAGGGTTCTACCTGGAACCAAAAAGGGTTCTACATGGAACCAAAAAGGGTTCTACATGGAACCAAAAAGGGTTCTACCGGGAACCAAAAAGGGTTCTACATGGAACCAAAAAGGGTTCTACCTGGAACCAAAAAGGGTTCTACCTGGAACCAAAAAGGGTTCTACCTGGAACCAAAAAGGGTTCTACATGGAACCAAAAAGGGTTCTACCTGGAACCCAAAAAGGTTTGTACCTCAAACCAAAAAGTGTTGTCCTATCGGCACAGCTGAAGAACCCTTTTGGGATCCTTTTCTCTAAGAGTTTACAGTAGACAATATGGAGAATATATTTTTTCTAAGAGTTTACCGTAGAGAAGAGGAGAATCTCATCTTTCTAAGAGTTTACAGTAGAGAAGAGGAGAATCTCATCTGTCTAAGAGTTTACAGTAGACAATATGGAGAATATCTTTTTTCTAAGTTTACCGTAGAGAAGGGGATAATATCATCTTTCTAAGAGTTTACAGTAGAGAAGAGGAGAATATCATCTTCTAAGAGTTTACAGTAGAGAAGAGGAGAATATCTTATTTCTAAGAGTTTACAGTAGAAAAGAGGAGAATATCATCTTTTCTAAGAGTTTACAGTAGAGAAGAGGAGAATATCATCTTTCTAACAATTTACAGTAGAGAAGAGGAGAATATCATCTTTCTAAGAGTTTACAGTAGAGAAGAGGAGAATATCTTATTCTAAGAGTTTACAGTAGAAAAGAGGAGAATATCATCTTTCTAAGAGTTTACAGTAGAGGAGAATATCATCTTTCTAAGAGTTTACAGTAGAGAAGAGGAGAATATCATCTTTCTAACAATTTACAGTAGAGAAGAGGAGAATATCATCTTTCTAAGAGTTTACAGTAGAGAAGAGGAGAATATCTATTTTCTAAGAGTTTACAGTAGAAAAGAGGAGAATATCATCTTTCTAAGGTTTACAGTAGAGGAGAATATCATCTTTCTAAGAGTTTACAGTAGAGAAGAGGAGAATACATCTTTCTAACAATTTACAGTAGAGAGAGGAGAATATCATCTTTCTAAGAGTTTACAGTAGAGAAGAGGAGAATATCTTATTTCTAAAGAGTTTACAGTAGAAAAGAGGAGAATATCATCTTTCTAAGAGTTTACAGTAGAGGGAATATCATCTTTCTAAGAGTTTACAGTAGAGAAGAGGAGAATATCATCTTTCTAACAATTTACAGTAGAGAAGAGGAGAATATCATCTTTCTAAGAGTTTACAGTAGAGAAGAGGAGAATATCTTATTTCTAAGAGTTTACAGTAGAAAAGAGGAGAATATCATCTTTCTAAGAGTTTACAGTAGAGGAGAATATCATCTTTCTAAGAGTTTACAGTAGAGAAGAGGAGAATATCATCTTTCTAACAATTTACAGTAGAGAAGAGGAGAATATCATCTTTCTAAGAGTTTACAGTAGAGGAGAAATCATATTTCTAAGAGTTTACAGTAGAGAAGAGGAGAATATCTTATTCTAAGAGTTTACAGTAGAAAAGAGGAGAATATCATCTTTCTAAGAGTTTCAGTAGAGGAGAATATCATCTGTCTAAGAGTTTACAGTAGAGAAGAGGAGAATATCATCTTCTAAGAGTTTACAGTAGAGGAGAGGAGAATATCTTTTTCTAAGAGTTTACAGTAGAGAAGAGGAGAAATATCTTATTTCTAAGAGTTTACAGTAGAGAGAGGAGAATCTCATCTGTCTAAGAGTTTACAGTAGAGAAGAGGAGAATCTCATCTGTCTAAGAGTTTACAGTAGAGAAGAGGAGAATCTCATCTGTCTAAGAGTTTACAGTAGAGAAGAGGAGAATATCTTATTTCTAAGAGTTTACAGTAGAGGAGGAGAATATCATCTGTCTAAGAGTTTACAGTAGAGAAGAGGAAAAATATCATCTTTCTAATGTTTACAGTAGAGAAGAGGAGAATCTCATCTTTCTAATGATGTCAACTTTATTTCTTAACTCCTAATATTGAGCCAATTACACTCTCTGTAGTATCTGACATAGGCTTTGACAAAGCACCTGCTAATAGGGTCCTGGGCCACTGGTCTGCCTGGGAGGGCCTGGGCCACCGGTTTGCCTGGGAGGATTCCCTGGGCGACTGGTCTGCCTGGGAGGGTCCCGGGCTGCTGGTCTGCCTGGGAGGGGTACCGGGGCCACCGGTCTGCCTGGAGGGGTCCCGGGGCCACCGGTCTGCCTGGAGGGGTCCCTGGGCCACCGGTCTGCCTGGGAGGGGTCCTGGGCCACTGGTCTGCCTGGGAGGGGTCCCTGGGCCACTGGTCTGCCTGGGAGGGGTCCCTGGGCCACCGGTCTGCCTGGGAGGGGTCTCTGGGCCACCGGTCTGCCTGGGAGGGGTCCCTGGGCCACTGGTCTGCTTGGGATGGTCCCTGGGCCACCGGTCTGCCTGGGAGGGGTCCACTGGATTTAGTTGAGAAGTGTAATCAGGTGTGCTAGCGTAGCAGAGTTAAAGACGTTGCCATAAGCTCACTCCACAGCTAGCTTGAAGTGTCATGGATGGAGCCATCCAAGAGGGAACATTGGGTGGCTCAAACCCCTGGCATTGTCAAGGAGCACGGTTACTTGTGTTTCTGATCAGAGGATCACTGGTTCAAGCCCAGTATGGGGTAGTTGGACACGGAGGAAGCTAAACTGTTGGCAGCATGTTAGCATCAGTTTCATTAACTGTAGAATAGTTCAAATAAATGTTTTTATTTCATTGAACCTTTATTTACTAAGTCAGTTAAAAACAAATTCTTATTTACAATGACGGCCTCCCAAGAGGCAAAAGGATTCCTGCAGGGACAGGGGCTGGGATTAAAAATGTAGGACAAAACACACATCACGACACCACAACACTATATAAAGAGAGACAAAGACAACAGCACAACATGGCAGCACCACATGACAACACAGCATGGTAGCAACACAACATGAAAATAACATAGCATGGCAGCAACACAACATGACAAACACAACATGGTAGCCCACATGACCACAACACGGCATGGCAGCAACACAACATGACAACAACACAGCATGGTAGCAACACATGACAACACGGCATGGCAGCAACACAACATGACAACAACACAGCATGGTAGCAACACATGACAACACAACATGACAGCAACACAACATGACAACACAGCATGGTAGCAACACATAACAACACACACATGACAGCAACACAGCATGGTAGCAACACATGACCACAACACGGTACCAACACAACATTGCAGCAACACATGACAACACGGCATGGCAGCAACACAACATGACAGCAACACAGTAGCAACACAACATGACAGCAACACAACATGGTAGCAACACATGACAACAACACAGTAGCAACACAACTGACAACAAAGGGTAGCAACGCAGAATGGTAGCAACACATGCAACACAGCACGGTAGCAACACAACAATGGAGATTTCTATTTAACAAGGAGAGGTTTGAAAACGCTGATTTAGGGTACACATTAATATGATTATTGAGAGATTTCTACATAACTTTGTGACTGACTCACTGACTGACTGGCTGGCTGGCTGATTAACAAGATTGTGCCTCTTCCACAGTTGGCACCATGTCCTCCTCTTCCTCCCTCCTCCTCCTCCTCCTCTTCCTCCTCTCTCTGAGCGGGGTGAAGCTGACCTCAGGGTTTAAGATTTGTGCCTTTAAGTCCAAAGCTTCGGAGACTCCAAGTCACGCAACACTGAAGTCATGCACACCACTATACGGGTGAGACTTTCATGTGTGCCCACACACACACACACACACACACACACACACACACACACACACACACACACACACACACACACCACACACACACACACACACACACACTCGCAGGGTCAACCAGCTATACACACACACACACACACTCGCAGGGTCAACCAGCTATACACACACACACACACACACTCGCAGGTCAAACCAGCTATACACAAACCTACACACACACACACACACACACGAGGGGCAACCAGCTATACACACACACCTACATACCTACACACACTCGCAGGCTGCAGCAGAGCTTATCAGAGGGCTGTGTGTGAGTGATCCTGGATGACATATGATCTCATGACTGAAGCAGTCAGAACCTGACATAGAGACCTGTACAGACATGATAGAGAGGAGAGGATAAGAGAGGTGAGGTGAGGAGGAGAAGTGAGGAGAGGAGAGGTGAAGAGAGGTGAGGTGAGGAGGAGAAGTGAGGAGAGGAGAGGCGATGCGAGGAGAGGTGTGTGAGAGCTGACCTTTCCATACCACAACGTCCTTATATACACCCAAACACTTAATAAACCATCCTCTATTTCCAGATTAAAGCTGAAAATGTATCCCACTGTGTGTGTGTGTGTGTGTGTGTGTGTGTGTGTGTGTGTGTGTGTGTGTGTGTGTGTGTGTGTGTGTGTGTACTTCTGTTATACCACTGTGTGTGTGTGTGTTTCAGATCGTGTCTCGTTGTGATGTGTGCCTGCTACAGGAAGTGAGAGACACTAAACAGAAAGCTATACCGCTGCTGATAACTGAACTGAACAGGTCAAACACACACACACATAAATATCCATGTTTTCTGAGGTTGTAAATGTGGGTGTGTATATTAAGAGGGTTTTTCTCTTCTCTGTCAGGCATAACAGCAAGAACCAGTATGATTATGTGACCAGTGAGCGGCTGGGCAGGACACCTAGCTACCAGGAGCAGTATGTGTTTGTGTTCAGGTGAGACCAGGACACCTAGCTACCAGGAGCAGTATGTGTTCAGGTGAGACCAGGACACCTGGCTACCAGGAGCAGTATGTGTTTGTGTTCAGGTGAGACCAGGACACCTAGCTATCAGGAGCAGTATGTGTTCAGGTGAGACCAGGACACCTAGCTACCTGAAGCAGTATGTGTTCAGGTGAGACCAGGACACCTAGCTACCAGGAGCAGTATGTGTTCAGTATGTGTTGCAGGTGAGACCATGGACACCCCAAGCTACAGGAGCAGTATGTGTTTGTGTTCAGGTGAGACCAGGACACCTAGCTACCAGGAGCAGTATGTGTGTTCAGGTGAGCCAGGACACCTGGCTACCAGGAGCAGTATGTGTTTGTGTTCAGGTGAGACCAGGACACCTAGACTACAAGGAGCAGTATGTGTTCAGGTGAGACCAGGACACCTAGCTACCACGAAGCAGTATGTTGTGTTCAGGTGAGACCAGGACACCTAGCTACCAGGAGCAGTATTGTGTTCAGGTGAGACCAGGACACCTAGCTACCAGGAGCAGTATGTGTTTGTGTTCAGGTGAGACCAGGACACCTAGCTACCAGGAGCAGTATTTGTGTTCAGGTGAGACCAGGGACACCTAGCTACCAGGAGCAGTATGTGTTTTGTGTTCAGGTGAGACCAGGACACCTAGCTAACAGGACCAGTTTGTGTTCAGGTGAGACAGGACACCTAGCTACCAGGAGCAGTATGTGTTCAGGTGAGGACCAGGACACCTAGCTACCCAGGAGCAGTATGTGTTTCAGGTGAGACCAGGACACCTAGCTACCAGGAGCAGTATGTGTTTGTGTTCAGGTGAGACCAGGGACACTGCTAACAGGACCAGTATGTGTTCAGGAGCAGTATGTGGGTTGCGTTCAGGTGAGACCAGGACACTAGCTACCGCAGAACATCAGGCTGTTCAGGATGACAACTAGTCATCATCACCCTTTATTGGGGCGGCAGGGTAGCCTAGTAGTTAGATCAGGTAGCCTAGTGGTTAGATCAGGTAGCCTAGTTGGTTAGATCAGGTAGCCTAGTGGTTAGAATCAGGTAGCCTAGTGGTTAGATCAGGTAGCCTAGTGGTTAGATCAGGTAGCCTAGTAGTTAGATCAGGTAGCCTAGTGGTTAGATCAGGTAGCCTAGTGGTTAGATCAGGTAGCCTAGTGGTTAGAGCAGGTAGCGCTAGTGGTTAGATCAGGTAGCCTAGAGGTTAGATCAGGTAGCCTAGTGGTTAGATCAGGTAGCCTAGTGGTTTGAGCAGGTACCTAGTGGTTAGATCAGGTAGCCTAGAGGTTAGATCAGGTAGCCTAGTGGTTAGATCAGGTAGCCTAGAGGTTAGATCAGGTAGCCTAGAGGTTAGATCAGGTAGCCTAGAGGTTAGATCAGGTAGCCTAGAGGTTAGAGCAGGTAGCCTAGTGGTTAGAGCAGGTGGCCTAGTGGTTAGAGCAGGTAGCCTAGTGGTTAGAGCAGGTAGCCTAGAGGGTTAGATCAGGTAGCCTAGGTAGTTAGATCAGGTAGCCTAGTGGTTAGATCAGGGTAGCCTAGTGGTTAGAGCAGGTAGCCTAGTGGTTAGAGCAAAGGTAGCCTAGTGGTTAGAGCAGGTAGCCTAGAGGTTAGAGCAGGTTAGCTAGTGGTTAGAGCAGGTAGCCTAGAGGTTAGAGCGGACAGGTAGCCTAGTGGTTAGAGCAGGTAGCCTAGTGGTTAGAGCAGTA
>NC_036840.1:2123946-2133772 GCF_002910315.2 Salvelinus sp. IW2-2015 | reverse complement strand
GGTATAGAGCAGGTAGCCTGGTGGTTAGAGCAGGTAGCCTAGTGGTTAGACAGGTAGCCTAGTGGTTAGAGACAGGTAGCCTAGTGGTTAGAGCAGGTAGCCCGGTGGTTAGAGCAGGTAGCCCGGTGGTTAGAGCAGGTAGCCCAGTGGTTAGAGCAGGTAGCCCAGTGGTTAGAGCAGGTAGCCCAGTGGTTAGAGCAGGTAGCCTAGTGGTTAGAGCAGATAGTCTAGTGGTTAGAGCATTGGACTAGTAACCGAAAGGTTGCTGGATCTATACCTCGATTTGACAAGGTAAAAATCTGTCCTTCTGCCCCTGAACAAGGCAGTTAACCCTCTGTTTCTCGGGAAGCTGTAAATTAGAATGTATTCTTAAGTGTCTTTCCTAGTTAAATAAAGGTTACAGTTGAAAGTGTCCTCCTGTATCTGTGCAGGACTGAGTCTGATAAGCTTTTTAATATGATTATAAAAGTGTGATTACTGTGTGTTTGTGTGTAGGATCGGCTCTGTGACAGTAACAGATCAGTATCAGTATCTTGACATGATGCCGGGAAACGAAGATGCCTTCTCCAGAGAACCCTTCATAGTCCGCCTTCACACCCGCAAGACAGGTAGCACTGCTGTTATAATACTGTTATGAGCTGTCATAGGGGTGTTACAAACAGTAGTCAAATGTCATTACAGGTCAATTGGAGTAAAACAATTGGGTTGAGAACATCATGAGATAGAATTAAACAGACATGACATCACACAACACATGGAGTCTTGTCTTTTCCGCCTCTCTCTCTTAAATTACGTACATGGTCAAAGTACACATATAACAAAACATGATGGGACCAACAGCAATAATAATAGTAGTAGTGGAAATGGGATTACCATTAACAACAACTACAACAACAATATTAATGAGAATAATGATAGATTAAATCAATCTGTCTGTCTCTCTGTCTCTTTAACTCTCTGTCTGTCTCTTTAACTCTCTTTCTCTGTCTCTCTGTCTCTTTAACTCAGGTAGTAGTCAGGTATTCTGCCACTGTGTAATCTCTGTTTAGGGCCAAATAGCATTCTAGTTTGCGCTGTTTTTTTGTTAATTCTTTCCAATGTGTCAAGTAATAATCTTTTTTGTTTTCTCATGATTTGGTTGGGTCTAATTGTGTTGCTGTCCTGGGGCTCTGTGGGGTCTGTTTGTGTTTGTGATCAGAGCCCCAGGACCAGCTTGCTTAGGGGACTCTTCTCCAGGTTCATCTCTCTGTAGGTGATGGCTTTGTTATGGAAGGTTTGGAATCGCTTCCTTTTAGGTGGTTGTAGAATTTAACATCTCTTTTCTGGATTTTGATCATTAACGGGTATCGGCCTAATTCTGCTCTGCATGCATTATTTGGTGTTTTACGTTGTACACTGAGGATATTTTTGCAGAATTTTGCATGCAGTCTCAATTTGGTTTTGTAAATTCTTGGTTGGTGAGCGGACTCCAGACCTGACAATCATAAAGGGCAATGGGTTCTACAACTGATTCAAGTAGTTTTAGCCAGATCCTAATTGATATGTCAACTTTTATTTTCCTTTTGATGGAATAGAAGGCCCTCCCTGCCTCTCTCTGTCTCTCCCCTCTCTCTGTGTCTCTGTCTCTCTCTCCCTCTCTCTCTCTCTCCCCCTCTCTCTATGTATCTCTCTCTGTCTTTCTCTCTCCCTCTCTCCCTCCCTGCCTCTCCCCAAGTCTCTCCGTCTGTCTCTCTCTATCTCCATCTCTCTCCCTCCCTAAAATGATAAATACCCATACATACATACACAAAAATACCAACATGCAAGCTTAAGCTTCAAAGATGCATACACATTCAATGATACACACGCACAAACACACTTTTTCTGTGTCTCTCTCACTCTCTGTCTCTCTGTATCTCTCTCACTCTCTGTCTCTCTCTCCCTGCCTCTCTCTCTCTCTCACTCTCTGTATCTCTCTCTCACACCATCTCTCTGTCTCATCCTCTCTCTCTCATCCCCTCTCTCTCACACACCATCTCTCTGTCTCATCCTCTCTCTCTCTCTCACACCATCTCTCGGTCTCATTCTCTCTCTCTCACACCATCTCTGTCTCATCCTCTCTATCTCTCTCTCTCTCTCTCTCTCTCTCTCACACCATCTCTCTGTCTCATTCTCTCCAGCCATACGGGACTTTGTGTTAGTACCCCAGCACACCACTCCCACCAACGCTACTAAAGAGATCGATGCCCTCTACGATGTCTTCCTGGATGTCAAGAAGAAATGGAAGACAGAGGTAACAGTGTTTCTGTGGCCAGAACTCAGTCCAATCATGCTTTGTGTCTCAATGCACCATTTAAAAAGACATTTCAGATTGGGACATATACACCGCTTACCATCAATGCTCCACAAACATTACATTTAAAACAGCCTTACAAGCGTGATCAGATTTAATCCCGGGCTGTGCATGTTTTACTTTACTGTGTGTCATGGTTGTCACCTGGTTAGGGCTGTATCACCTATTACTGCCACACTGGCCGTCACTAGACTGACAGTCACGGTAACTGTCGTTAGTAGCCTACCAGACTGGTTAACGGTCAGACTCTAACGGCCGGTACTCAGCACTCTATTATCCTTCTAATAACTCACATCGATGGAAATTCAATCATAAAATCAACCCTTCATGAGAGCCCTGGCATTCAGAGTTTGAGCAGAATAGGTTCACCTGTTGCACAGCGAGAGCCAGCTCCTCATAGCTGGATGATGCATGTTATTAAATAAGTGTTCCTGTTGCGCAACATTTCTATAGGCTATGCAATTGCGTGAGAAAACAGAGTTGATGGCCTCTATTAAAAAGAGGAGGATCCCATCTTTCTATAGGCTAGGCCTGAGGAGGATCCCATCAGCTTTCTATAGGCTAGGCCTGAGGAGGATCAGCTTTCTATAGGCTAGGCCTGAGGAGGATCAGCTTTCTATAGGCTAGGCCTGAGGAGGATCAGCTTTCTATTGGCTAGGCCTGAGGAGGATCAGCTTTTCTTAGGCTAGGCTGAGGAGGATCAGCTTTCTATTGGCTAGGTGGAGATCAGCTTTCTATAGGCTAGGCCTGAGGAGGATCAGCTTTCTATAGGCTAGGCCTGAGGAGGATCAGCTTTCTATAGGCTAGGCCTGAGGAGGATCAGCTTTCTATAGGCTAGGCCCGCTATATTTATTTCTCAACGTTCCTAATATGAAGCACATTGATCTCTTTTCAACTGGAGCAACTTACCTGGCTGGCATGAAAATGAACCGCGGGAACAGCATCCTCCTCTCGCTATTCAAATGTTGGAATGGGCTCATTGGGAAAGGGCTTGAAAGTCAGCATTTCACCGTAAAGTATACACCTGTTGTATTCGACGCATGTGACCAATATTTTTGCATACGGATTAAAGGTTTTCCCCCCCTGTTCCAACAGGTGCATGGTAGTGGCCAAATCTAAATTCACGTATATTATTTACTATATGTAAAAACAAGCTTAAATTGAGAATAGTCTGAATAGTGTGAATATTATTATTGAATGATGCCCAGCACGTGCATTTTTTTTCGACATTTTCAAATCATAATTACATGCACACAGTATGTTTTGATGAAGTTTGTATCTCAATTAAGGTGGCCAAATAACTCCAAATGCAATAGGACTAGGACCCCTGGAACAGGGTTAGGGTTAGGATTAAGATGGGCAAAAGAACTCAAAATCAGAACAACAGTTTTCAGCTGTGCTAACATAATTGCAAAAGGGTTTTCTAATGATCAATTAGCCCTTTTAAAATGATGAACTTGGATTAGCTAACACAACGTGCCTTTGGAACACAGGAGTGATGGTTGCTGATAATGGACCTCTGTACGCCAATGTAGATATTCCATAAAACATCTGCCGTTTCCAGCTACAATAGTCATTTACAACATTAACAATGTCTACACTGTATTTCTGATCAATTTGATGTTATTTTAATGGACAAAAAATTAGCTTTTCTTTAAAAAACAAGGACATTTCTAAGTGACTCCAAACTTTTGAACGGTAGTGTATATTACCCACAGGAGGCCTTTTGGTAGGCCGTCATTGTAAATAAAAATGTGTTCTTAACTGACTTGCCTAGATAAATAAAGGTCAAATAAATAAATCAATCCTAGGGGATTTTAACTGTGTGTGTGTGTGTGTGTGCGTGTAGATGGTGATGTTCCTAGGGGATTTTAACGCTGACTGTGGCTATTTGGCCAAGAAGAACAGGCAGCATGTACGTCTCTATAGTAACCAGGCCTTCCTGTGGCTGATAGGAGACACAGAGGACACCACCGTTAGACAAACCACCACCTGTGCCTACGACAGGTACGTCTGTGTGTGTGAGCGCTTTGAAGGCTGTCCAGTGCACTGGTCTACAATGCGCCTTTGATTGAATACCCAACCTGTGTGTTACCCCTGTGTGTTACCCCTGTGTGTTACCCCTGTGTGTTAACCCTGTGTGTTACCCCTGTGTGTTACCCCTGTGTGTTACCCCTGTGTGGTAACCCTGTGTGTGTTGTAGGATCGTGGTCCACGGGGAAGCATTTGCAAAAGCCATCGTGCCCCAGTCCGCACAACCTTTCAACTTCGCCCAAGAATACGGCCTCACAGAGGAACAGGTAACACACCCACAGAGTCAATTCAACAGCTAACACACCCACAGAGTCAATTCAACAGGTAACACACCCACAGAGTCAATTCAACAGGTAACACACCCACAGAGTCAATTCAACAGCTAACACACCCACAGAGTCAATTCAACAGCTAACACACGACACCCAAGAGTCATTCAACAGCTACACACGCCAGCAAGTCAATTCAACAGGATAACACACCCACAGAGTCAATTCAAACAGGCAACACCCACAGAGTCAATTCAACAGGCAACACACCCAGCAAGAGTCAATTCAACAGCAACACACACAGATCTCACAGTAGACACCTCACGAGTTTCATCAACGAAGGACCACAGGTCACAACGCAACCACACAGAGTCAAATTCAACGCAAACCAGGTCAATCAGGCAACACACGCCACAGCTCATGACCACCAGGTCTCACACACAACCCAGTCATTCAACAAGGCAACACACCACAGAGTCAAATTCAACAGGCCAACACACGCACAGAGTCAATTCAAGACAAGCTTAACACCCCACAGGTATCAGCTACACACCCAAATATTCAAGCTAACAACAAATATTCGCAGCTTAACAACCGAGTATTCAACAGCTAACACACCCACAGAGTCATTCAGCAGGTAACACACCCAAGAGTCAATTATCAGACACTCCCTCTTAACACACTCACGAGATCACATATTCAACAGCTTAATACACCCAAGTTATTTCAGGATGTGTCATCTGAAATTCAGTGTGATGTGGCACTGTAGTTTGTGTGTTTTATGTGTTGTCTTTCTCCAGGCCCTGGACGTCAGTGACCACTACCAAGTGGAGGTATGGAAGTTTGAAGCGCGGGTCAGACATTTGAGCAGGACCACACCTTCTGATCATCCTCATGGTTCCTACTATCTCACACCATGAACCTGTGGCATTAGTCCAGGGTCGGCTTTATACTGCAGAACTGACATTCAGACAACTAGCATTGCATCAAACTCATAACTGCTTGTGATCCACGCTCAAAGCATCAGACTAGAGTTATTTTCTGGTCACCTCAATCAGATCATTGTGTTAGACTGTACTTAATCGAAGTTGTACTGTACCTGTGTGTCACTCTGGAACAATGATGTTGGGAACATATGTTGTGTGGATTTGGACAAGATAGGTCTATGTAATCAGACAAATTATGGAGAAACCTATTCATAGATGGGATAGTTTTAGCCTCTCACGAGCTGTTGTAGGTTTCTCATGATCGAGCCGAAAGGTTGCAGGGCATTTGAGAGATTCCAATGTCTGAAATTGGGACTCTAGAGTCGTATGGATTGTTTCAGGACTTGTGTGCCAGGTAGGCATCATGCACATCTGTGGGTGGGCTCCTGGTTAGCATGTAGTGGAACAGATATGCCACACCATCTCGCGCGTGGAGCCAGTGGGGGCTATGTGATGCCTCATCAGCTGATGAGTTTTGATATTTCCTCGGCAACTCTATGGGGTCTGTGGTGTTGATTAGCTGTTTAGCAGACTCTAGAATGCTTCCTCAGGAGCCGTTTGCCGTCTCGATCGTCACAATGTGACCGAGAGTAGCCGGATGTGGAGGTGTTCTTTTGGGCCTGGCGTGGTTACACTCGTGGTGTGGCTGGTTGTTAGTCTCGTGGTTGGGAACTTACTGGACAATACCTTGAGTCGCGCGTGTAGAGAACGACTGTGTTGGACCTGCGGTCTTGAAAGTTGTAGGGCTGGTTGTGTGTTGGGGATGGCCCTGGTATGTGCACATTATTCGAATCTATGCTCTGGGCTAGTGTCGCAGCTTGGCAGTGTTTGGACTTGACTCTGCGTGTTCAGGCAGGTGCGTGCTGAATTTTGGTGGGTTCACTCCTTCCAAATTATCGTGTGAGCACATTGTCTGTGGCATGTGTCTTGTTTGATCTATTTACGACTGCACACCTTCATTTTAGAGTGGCTTATGGTTGTATTGGTTCTCCTGTCATGATCTATCATAGGTGGTGCACCTGTTGATACATATGGATGGTACTGCTTTGCTTTTAGGATCAGCTCTGCTCTGGAGTTATGCGGACATTACCTGTATGGCATGGATTAAGTGGTTGGCTGAAAAGGAGCACAATGTCGCTTTCTATCGACAGGTGCATTGTGGAGGAACTATATGTTGTGCAACAACATTTGTAAAGGTTAGGAAAAGCCTTTCTGTTTGTGTGGTTTGCAGTATGAAATTCTGGATTTGCTGGGTGTGGGTCTATACTTTATCTTGGAGCTCGATGTGACAGTGTTGTACCAGAAGGAAAGTGGTACAATGATTTGACTTGCCGTTGTTGTTGTGGGTGTTGTTGCATTGTTGTCCAGCTTAGCATAATCCTATGTTCTAACACCTGTAGCAGGCTGTAGGGATCGTGGGGCGTCCGGACTAAGTCTGTTTGAGGTCGAGTTGGGAACAACGCTCTCGTTGGCTGGTTAAGTCTGGTGCTGTGACGTGTAGTGTGTGGTGTTGTTGTTGTGGGAGAACTCTATATGACTTCTAGTTCGAATATCAAAACAGACAAAGTGAAAAACCTGCCTGTGTGCCCTTGAGCAAGGCACTTACCCTAATTTGCTCCAGCACAGTACTTCTATGACTGACCCTGTAAACATATCTCACCTATCCGATGTATGTAACAATAAACCATGTTTTTTGCTGTCACATTCAATCAAACACCTATTTCAGTAGTTCCATAGTACCTCATAGCTCAATGAAATCACAGAATGTCCTTTAAAACCCTACTACTACCTGAATGATCAGGAAACGTGTGAGCACACACGGCGCCACTAGTTTGAAACGGACACTACAGGTTTGATGGAATTCTAGCCGGGTTTCAGGAGTCTGAACACCAAAAGCCTTAATCACGTCAGCCATTAATACCAGGATATTTACTGTGTATGTTTCTATGTATGGAAATATATTTTTACACTGCACTAGTAGTAGTACACTGCACTGCAATGTAGTATGGATGTATAGACTCTGGAACAGGAGTCATGACTACTACTAGTATGGATGTATAGACTCTGGAGACATGACTACTACTAGTATGGATGTATAGACTTTGAGACATGACTACTACTAGTATGGATGTATAGACTCTGGAGCCATGACTACTACTAGTATGAATGTATAGACTCTGGAGCCACTGACTACTACTAGTATGGATGTATAGACTCTGGAGACATGACTACTACTAGTATGGATGTATAGACTCTGAGCATGACTACTACTAGTATGGATGTATAGACTCTGGAGACATGACTACTACTAGTATGGATGTATAGACTCTGGAGCCATGACTATACTAGTATGAATGTATAGACTCAGGAGCCAGGACTACTACTAGTATGGATGTATAGACTCTGGAGCCATGACTACTACTAGTATGGATGTATAGACTCTGGAGCAGGAGACATGACTACTACTAGTATGGATGTATAGACTCTGGAGCCATGACTACTACTAGTATGGATGTATAGACTCTGGAGCAGGATCCATGACTACTACTAGTATGGATGTATAGACTCTGGAGCCATGACTACTATAGTATGGATGTATAGACTCTGGAGCAATGACTACTACTAGTATGGATGTATAGACTCTGGAGACATGACTACTACTAGTATGAATGTATAGACTCTGGAACAGGAGTCATGACTACTACTAGTATGGATGTATAGACTCTGGAACAGGAGCCATGACTACTACTAGTATGGATGTATAGACTCTGGAGCCATGACTACTACTAGTATGGATGTATAGACTCTGGAGCAGGAGCCATGACTACTACTAGTATGGATGTATAGACTCTGGAGACATGACTACTACTAGTATGGATGTATAGACTCTGGAGCCATGACTACTACTAGTATGGATGTATAGACTCTGGAGCCATGACTACTACTAGTATGGATGTATAGACTCTGGAACAGGAGCCATGACTACTACTAGTATGGATGTATAGACTCTGGAGCCATGACTACTACTAGTATGGATGTATAGACTCTGGAGCAGGAGCCATGACTACTACTAGTATGGATGTATAGACTCTGGAGCCATGACTACTACTAGTATGGATGTATAGACTCTGGAGCAGGAGCCATGACTAACTAGTATGGATGTATAGACTCTGGAGCCATGACTACTACTAGTATGGATGTGTAGACTCTGGAGGCCATGACTACTACTAGTATGGATGTATAGACTCTGGAACAGGAGCCATGACTACTACTAGTATGGATGTATAGACTCTGGAGCCATGACTACTACTAGTATGGATGTATAGACTCTGGAGCAGGAGCCATGACTACTACTAGTATGGATGTATAGACTCTGGAGCCATGCTACTACTAGTATGGATGTATAGACTCTGGAACAGGAGCCATGACTACTACTAGTATGGATGTATAGACTCTGGAGCAGGAGCCATGACTACTACTAGTATGGATGTATAGACTCTGGAGACATGACTACTACTAGTATGGATGTATAGACTCTGGAGCCATGACTACTACTAGTATGGATGTATAGACTCTGGAGCCATGACTACTACTAGTATGGATGTATAGACTCTGGAGCCATGACTACTACTAGTATGGATGTATAGACTCTGGAGCAGGAGCCATGACTACTACTAGTATGGATGTATAGACTCTGGAGCAGGATCCATGACTACTACTAGTATGAATGTATAGACTCTGGAGCCATGACTACTACTGGTATGGATGTATAGACTCTGAGCCATGACTACTACTAGTATGGATGTATAGACTCTGGAGACATGACTACTATAGTATGGGATGTATAGACTCTGGAGCCATGACTACTACTAGTATGGATGTATAGACTCTGGAGCCATGACTACTACTAGTATGAATGTATAGACTCTGGAGCAGGAGCCATGACTACTACTAGTATGGATGTATAGACTCTGGAGCCATGACTACTACTAGTATGGATTGTATAGACTCTGGAGCAGGAGCCATGACTACTACTAGTATGGATGTATAGACTCTGGAGCAGGATCCATGACTACTACTAGTATGAAATGTATAGACTCTGGAGCCATGACTACTACTAGTATGAATGTATAGACTCTGGAGCATGACTACTACTAGTATGGATGTATAGACTCTGGAGCCATGACTACTACTAGTATGGATGT
>NC_036840.1:2117656-2123921 GCF_002910315.2 Salvelinus sp. IW2-2015 | reverse complement strand
ACCTAGAATTAATCAATCTGTCTGTCTCTCTGTCTCTTTAACTCTCTGTCTGTCTCTTTAACTCTCTTTTCTCTGTCTCTCTGTCTCTTTAATCAGGTAGTAGTCAGGTATTCTGCCACTGTGTAATTTCTGTTGGGGCCAAATAGCATTCTAGTTGGCGCTGTTTTTTTGTTAATTCTTTCAATGTGTCAAGTAATAATCTTTTTGTTTTTCTCATGATTTGGTTGGGTCTAATTGTGTTTGCTTCCTGGGGCTCTGTGGGGTCTGTTTGTGTTGTGATCAGAGCCCCAGGACCAGCTTGCTTAGGGACTCTTCTCAGGTTCATCTCTCTGTAGGTGAGGCTTTGTTATGGAGGTTTGGAATCGCTTCCTTTTAGGTGGTTGTAGAATTTAACATCTCTTTTCTGGATTTTGATCATTAACGGTATCGGCCTAATTCTGCTCTGCATGCATTATTTGGTGTTTTACGTTGTACACTGAGGATATTTTTTGCAGAATTTTGCATGCAGTCTCAATTTGGTTTTGTAATTCTTGGTTGGTGAGCGGACTCCAGACCTGACAATCATAAAGGGCAATGGGTTCTACAACTGATTCAAGTAGTTTTAGCCAGATCCTAATTGATATGTCAACTTTTTTTTCCTTTTGATGGAATAGAAGGCCTCCCTGCTCTCTCTGTCTCTCCCCTCTCTCTGTGTCTCTGTCTCTCTCTCCCTCTCTCTCTCTCTCCCCTCTCTCTATGTATCTCTCTCTGTCTTTCTCTCTCCCTCTCTCCTCCCTGCCTCTCCCAAGTCTCTCCGTCTGTCTCTCTCTATCTCCATCTCTCTCCCTCCCTAAAATGATAAATACCCATACATACATACACAAAAATACCAACATGCAAGCTTAAGCTTCAAAGATGCATACACATTCAATGATACACACGCACAAACACACTTTTTCTGTGTCTCTCTCACTCTCTGTCTCTCTGTATCTCTCTCACTCTCTGTCTCTCTCTCCTGCTGCTCTCTCTCTCTCACTCTCTGTATCTCTCTCTCACACCATCTCTCTGTCTCATCCTCTCTCTCTCATCCCTCTCTCTCACACACCATCTCTCTGTCTCATCCTCTTCTCTTCTCTCACACCATCTCTCGGTCTCATTCTCTCTCTCTACACCATCTCTGTTCATCCTCTCTATCTCTCTCTCTCTCTCTCTCTCTCTCTCCTCACACCATCTCTCTGTCTCATTCTCCTCAGCATACGGGACTTTGTGTTAGTACCCCAGCACACCACTCCCACCAACGCTACTAAAGAGATCGATGCCTCTACGATGTCTTCCTGGATGTCAAGAAGAAATGGAAGACAGAGGTAACAGTTTTGTGGCCAGAACTCAGTCCAATCATGCTTTGTGTCTCAATGCACCATTTAAAAAGACATTTCAGATTAACATTACCCGCTTACCATAATGCTCCACAACATTACATTTAAACAGCCTTACAAGCGTGATCAGATTTAATCCGGGCTGTGCATGTTTTACTTTACTGTGTGTCATGGTTGTCACCTGGTTAGGGCTGTATCACCTTTACTGCCACACTGGCCGTCACTAGACTGACAGTCACGGTAACTGTCGTTAGTAGCCTACAGACTGGTTAACGGTCAGACTCTAACGGCCGGTACTCAGCACTCTATATCCTTCTAATAACTCACATCGATGGAAATTCATCATAAAATCAACCCTTCATGAGAGCCCTGGCATTCAGAGTTTGAGCAGAATAGGTTCACCTGTTGCAACAGCGAGAGCCAGCTCCTCATAGCTGGATGATGCATGTTATTAAATAAGTGTTCCTGTTGCGCAACATTTCTATAGGCTATGCAATTGCGTGAGAAAACAGAGTTGATGGCCTCTATTAAAAAGAGGAGGATCCCATCTTTCTATAGGCTAGGCCTGAGGAGGATCCCTCAGCTTTCTATGGAGGCCTGAGGGGATCAGCTTTCTATAGGCTAGGCCTGAGGAGGATCAGCTTTCTATAGGCTAGGCTGAGGGGATCACTTTCTAGGCTAGGCCTGAGGAGGATCAGCTTTTTAGGCTTAGGCCTGAGGAGGATCAGCTTTCTATATGGCTAGGCCTGAGGAGGATCAGCTTTCTATAGGCTAGGCCTGAGGAGGATCAGCTTTCTATTGGCTAGGCTGGAGCGAGGGATCAGCTTTCTATAGGCTAGGCCTGAGGAGGATCAGCTTTCTATAGGCTAGGCGAGGAGGATGCTTCTAGTAGGCATCCTAGGCATTGGTCCTAGCTCAATAGGCTAGCCCGCTATATTTATTTCTCAACGTTCCTATATTGAAGCACATTGATCTCTTTCAACTGGAGCAACTTACCTGGCTGGCATGAAAATGAACGGCGGGAACAGCATCTCCTCTCGCTATTCAAATGTTGGAATGGGCTCATTGGGAAAGGGCTTGAAAGTCAGCATTTCACCGTAAAGTATAACACTGTTGTATTCGACGCATGTGACCAATATTTTTGCATACGGATTAAAGGTTTTCCCCCCCTGTTCCAACAGGTGCATGGTAGTGGCCAAATCTAAATTCACGTATATTATTTACTATATGTAAAAACAAGCTTAAAATTGAGAATAGTCTGAATAGTGTGAATATTTATTTGAATGATGCCCAGCACTGCATTTTTTTTCGACATTTTCAAATCATAATTACATGCACACAGTATGTTTTGATGAGTTTGTATCTCAATTAAGTGTGGCCAAATAACTCCAAATGCAATGGACTAGGACCCCTGGAACAGGGTTAGGGTTAGGATTAAGATGGGCAAAAGAACTCAAAATCAGAACAACAGTTTTCAGCTGTGCTAACATAATTGCAAAAGGGTTTTCTAATGATCAATTAGCCCTTTTAAAATGATGAACTTGGATTAGCTAACACAACGTGCCTTTGGAACACAGGAGTGATGGTTGCTGATAATGGACCTCTGTACGCCAATGTAGTTATCCATAAAACATCTGCCGTTTCCAGCTACAATAGTCATTTACAACATTAACAATGTCTACACTGTATTTCTGATCAATTTGATGTTATTTTAATGGACAAAAAATTAGCTTTTCTTTAAAAAACAAGGACATTTCTAAGTGACTCCAAACTTTTGAACGGTAGTGGTATATTACCCACAGGAGGCCTTTTGGTAGGCCGTCATTGTAATAAAATGTGTTCTTAACTGACTTGCCTAGATAAATAAAGGTCAAATAAATAAATCAATCCTAGGGGATTTTAACTGTGTGGTGTGTGTGTGTGTGCGTGTAGATGGTGATGTTCCTAGGGGTTTTAACGCTGACTGTGGCTATTTGGCCAAGAAGAACAGGCAGCATGTACGTCTCTATAGTAACAGGCCTTCCTGTGGCTGATAGGAGACACAGAGGAACCACCGTTAGACAACCAACCTGTGCCTACGACAGGTACGTCTGTGTGTGTGAGCGCTTTGAAGGCTGTCAGTGCACATGGTTTAAACGCACCTGTGTGTTCCTGTCCGCTGTGTGTTACCCTGTGTGTTACTGCCTGCTGTGTTCCCTGTGTGTACCCTGTGTGTTACCCTGTGTGTTACCCTGTCCTGTGTGTTACCCTGTGTGGTAACCCTGTGTGTGTTGTAGGATCGTGGTCCACGGGGAAGCATTTGCAAAAGCCATCGTGCCCAGTCCGCACAACCTTTCAACTTCGCCCAAGAATACGGCCTCACAGAGGAACAGGTAACACACCCACAGAGTCAATTCAACAGCTAACACACCCACAGAGTCAATTCAACAGGTAACACACCCACAGAGTCAATTCAACAGGTAACACACCCACAGAGTCAATTCAACAGCTAACACACCCACAGAGTCAATTCAACAGCTAACACACCACAGAGTCAATTCAACAGCAACACACCCACAGAGTCAATTCAACAGGCAACACACCCACAGAGTCAATTCAACAGGCAACACACCCACAAGAGTCAATTCAACAGGCAACACACCCACAGAGTCAATTCAACAGGCAACACAACCACAGAGTCAATTCAACAGGCAACACACCCACAGAGTCAATTCAACAGGCACACACACCCACAGAGTCAATTAACAGGCAACACACCCACAGAGTCAATTCAACAGTCGCAACACACCACAGAGTCAATTCAACAGCTAACACACCACAGAGTCAATTCAACAGCTTAACAACCCACAGAGTCAATTCAACAGCTACACACCCACAGAGTCAATTCAACAGTAACACACCCACAGAGTCAATTCAACAGCTAACACACCCACAGAGTCAATTCAACAGCTAACACACCCACAGAGTCAATTCAGGATGTAAATTGAAATTCAATGTGTGCATGTGTTTGTGTGTTTTAATGTGTTTGTCTTTCTCCAGGCCCTGGACGTCAGTGACCACTACCCAGTGGAGGTTGAGTTGAAGGCGGGGTCAGAACATTTGGCAGGCCACACCCTTCTGATCATCCTCATGGCCTTCTTCATCTCCACCTGAACCTGTGGCCACGTTCCAGGCCGACTTTACTGCAGACACTGCATTCAGACACTGCATTGCATCAACCAATGGTTGTGTCCCACGTCAAGCATCAGATGGTTATACTGTATCATATGATGTGTACTGAACAATGACGTGTACTGAACAATGATGTGTACTGAACAATGATGTGTACTGAACAATGATGTGTACTGAACAAGAATATAAACACAACATGAAACTATTCAAAGATTTTACTCAGTTGAGGTTCATATGAGGAAATCAGTCAATTTAAATAAATTCATTAGGCCCTAATCTATGGATTTCACATGATTGGGCAGGGGCACAGCCATGGGTTGGCCTGGAAGGGCATAGGCCCACCCATTGGGGAGCCAGGCTAAGCCAATCAGAATGAGTTTTTCCCCATAAAGGGCTTTATTACAGACAGAAATGCTCCTCAGTACCCCGTCCTCAGACGATTCCACAAGTGAAGAAGCCGGATGTGGAGGTCCTGGGCTGGCGTGGTTACACGTGGTCTGCGGTTTTTAGTTCGGTTGGACTTACTGACAAATTCTCTAAAACGACGTTGGATGCGGCTTATGGTGGAGATATGCACATTCAATTCTCTGGCAACAGCTCAGTTGGACATTTCTGCATGTCAGCATGCCAATTGTACACTCCTTCAAAACTTGAGACATCTGTGGCATTGTTTTGTGTAACAACTGCACATTTTAAAGTGGCATTTTATTGTCCCCAGCACAAGGTGCACCTGTGTAATGATCATGCTGTTTAATCAGCTTCTTGATATGCCATACCTGTCAGGTGGATGGATTATCTTGGCAAAGGAGAAATGCTCACTAACAGGGATGTAAACTAATTTGTGCACAAAATTTGAAAGGTATAAGCTTTTTTTTTTGCATATGAATTTGAATTTCTGGGATCTTTTATTTCAGCTCATGAAACATGTGACCAGAAAAGTACATGTTGCGTTTATATTGTTGTTCAGTGTAGTTAGCATAATATGTTAAACACCTGTACAGGTGAGATCTGGCAGGCGTCTGCAATGTAGTCAGCCTGGAACACGGCCTCTCTCTGTGTGTGTGTGTGTGTGTGTGTGTGTGTGTGATGGGAGAACTCTATATGACTTCTAGTTCGAATATCAAAACAGACAAAGTGAAAAACCTGCCTGTGTGCCCTTGAGCAAGGCACTTAACCCTAATTTGCTCCAGCACAGTACTTCTATGACTGACCCTGTAAAACATATCTCACCTATCCGATGTATGTAACAATAAAACATGTTTTTGCTGTCACATTCAATCAAACACCTATTTCAGTAGTTCCATAGTACCTCATAGCTCAATGAAATCACAGAATGTCCTTTAAAACCCCTACTACTACCTGAATGATCAGGAAACGTGTGAGCACACACGGCGCCACTAGTTTAGAAACGGACACTAACAGGTTTGATGGAATTCTAGCCCGGGTTTCAGGAGTCTGAACACCAAAAGCCTTAATCACGTCAGCCATTAATACCAGGATATTTACTGTGTATGTTTCTATGTATGGAAATATATTTTTACACTGCACTAGTAGTAGTACACTGCACTGCAATGTAGTATGGATGTATAGACTCTGGAACAGGAGTCATGACTACTACTAGTATGGATGTATAGACTCTGGAGACATGACTACTACTAGTATGGATGTATAGACTCTTGAGACATGACTACTACTAGTATGGATGTATAGACTCTGGAGCCATGACTACTACTAGTATG
>NC_036840.1:2090931-2111545 GCF_002910315.2 Salvelinus sp. IW2-2015 | reverse complement strand
GGCTCCAGAGTCTATACATCCATACTAGTAGTAGTCATGGCTCCTGTCCAGAGTCTATACATCCATACTAGTAGTAGTCATGACTCCTGTTCAGAGTCTATACATTCATACTAGTAGTAGTCATGTCTCCAGAGTCTATACATCCATACTAGTAGTAGTCATTGCTCCAGAGTCTTATCATCCATACTAGTAGTAGTCATGGCTCCAGAGTCTATACATCCATACTAGTAGTAGTCATGGCTGCTCCAGAGTCTATACATCCATACTAGTAGTAGTCATGGCTCCCAGAGTCTATACATCCATACTAGTAGTAGTCAGTCTGGCTCCAGAGTCTATACATCCATACTAGTAGTAGTCATGGCTCCAGAGTCTATACATCCATACTAGTAGTAGTCATGCTCCGAGTCTATACATCATACTAGTAGAGTCATGGCTCCAGAGTCTATACATCCATACTAGTAGTAGTCATGCTCCAGAGTCTATACATCCATACTAGTAGTAGTCATGGCTCCAGAGTCTATACATCCATACTAGTTAGTAGTCATGTCTCCAGAGTCTATACATCCATACTAGTAGTAGTCATGCTCCAGAGTCTATACATTCATGACTACTACTAGTATGGATGTATAGACTCTGGAGCAGGAGACATGACTACTACTAGTATGGATGTATAGACTCTGGAGCAGGAGACATGACTACTAGTATGGATGTATAGACTCTGGAGCAGGAGACAATAGTATTTACTATGTATTGGCTACTTCGCTATGCGTGAATGTCTGACTAAAAACGCTGGAGGCTACTTGAAGCCACAGCTCGTTCTGGCCATGTTAATCTAATCACATTGTTTGTGAGAGCGTGGTATTGAGAATTCTCAGTGAAGCATCTTGGTGTTTAAACACCCGTCTATGCCACTACGTTGGCAAGGCAAGACATTTGAAGAAAGATTGTTTAATGAGAGGATGTTGGAAGTGGTGTTGTGTGCACCCGGTCTTAGGGACAAGACAAGGCTTTCAGTAAGAAGGCCTCATAACCACAACATTAGTAGAGAGGAAGTACCTCTAGTGTAACAGTATAGCTTCCGTCCCTCTCCTCGCCCCTACCTGGGCTGAACCAGCCACCCTCAAAGCATCGTTACCCATCGCTCCACAAAAGCCGCGGCCCTTGCAGAGCAAGGGGAACAACTACTTCAAAGTCTCAGCGCGAGTGACGTCCCCGATTGAAACGCTATTAGCGCGCACCACCGCTAGCTAACTAGCTAGCCATTTCACATCGGTTACACAAGCAAAACATATCTCTGAATTTTCCCTATTTGGGTGGCAGCTATGGGCTTACACATTAATAAAGGGAGTTCCCCCAATAAATTACAACATGATCCATTTACTTTTTATCGTGTTAATCTTTGACTGTAAGCCATCAGGTCTGTTGCTAAACAACCCACCCGTCTATAATGCCCTTACGCAATGTGTCGTCTTCAGTCTTGTCCCGTTACTGAACAGACAAGTGCAGCGTTTGTAACGCAAGATGGAGCCCTTTAGTCAGAGATCACAATTATTTTGGGAGCTTGCAAAGTGACCTTTTCATTCAAGACAGGGTACATATATTGTTTCAGGTGATAGCAGGTTGTTCAGTCACTTTTTCCTCACCTACTTGTTTCTCCAACTTTATAGCAAGCCAAGTTTCATATTCTGTGGTTTGGTAACTTCCTGTTCTTTGACAGACTGGCTGGACTGAAGACGAATGGTATGAGGCGTCCGTCCTGCATTTCAACCACAGGGGGGCGTTGCGCTTCCACTCTTGTGGACGTGCCCATTGAAATGCATGACATCCGGCGCAACGCAACAAGTGCTTATCGGTAATGTGAACAAGTTTCAACCAGAGCCTCTGGTTCAGAGCGCTTTAGAAGAGCCGTGACATGAGAAATTAAAACAGCCAGTTCTCATTTTGGATAGTAGTACTCAGTGGCGACCCGTCATTCAGGGCAGAGCTACATTTATTTAGCCTGTTTTGCATGTTATTTTGGCAATAATACGTGTCGCATACCAGTTTGCAAACAATGTAAAAAAGTATTTAACCTTTACTTAACTAGGCAAGTCAGTTAAGAACAAATTCTTATTTACAATGACTGCCTACACCGGCCAAACTCGGACGGCACTGGACCGATTGTGCGCCACCCTATAGGATAATCATTGAGGTAATGTCCTCCTTCCGCCATGATTGGCTCAAAGTTCTGTCATTCATGGGGACACTACCAATTGCGAAATCTATGGGGAGCTCAAATTCAAGCCCCTTGGGTGCTGACACCCTTGGGTGCTGACAGAGTTCCCAGTGGTCTTTGAAGCACTATAAATCCAGAAAATGACAATTTCCCCACCATTCTGCACAAATGTTTTGTATGCGGCTGCATAAATTATGTAATATGCCAGGGAGATCTGTATAATGTAGCTAAGAAAATAATGCTAAGTGTATATTGTGTAGTAAGCTGTAAGGGTGAGGCACATGGGCCACTAATAATTTGGTCCATTTCCCTCTCATAACTATGCCCACAGTTCTGACCTGGCAGTGCACATGTAGCCTATAGCCTGTTTTAGATGAAAATAATCTTTGAATAGTGTAAGAGCTTTCATTGTCTGCTTATATGCCCCCCTTTAGCCTACAGTTCTGACTTGGGGTACAGGGAGTAAACTAAGAATGGCCCATGTTCTGAATTCTGTTAGTGCACTGTCTAGTGTTGAACAAATAGCTACCCACGCTCGCTCATTGTCTTAATCGAAATTACTGGTTGCCTCTTATCCACTCGTCGTCCCCTTATGCCATAGTTTGTACATCTCAATAGAAACCACATTTGTTTAAGTAAGTCAGCTATGTTTATTAAAAGACAGTAAATGAGGCTGAATGAACTGTTGCTCCACTGATAACCAGGTATAACAGTAAGGATTCACTCAATGGTGCTGAAAAGATATCTCTGCTGTTTGGACAGCTTTATGTAGGCCCGGTTATAGTGCAATTAATGTTAATGAATGTAGTGGCTTGCTGGCACACATCCCAACTTTTTTGGGGGTGAGTTCGCCCCAAGATGTACATGCTAAAATCACCACCGGCAGTACTTAAATGTACAATACTGGCGTTCCTAGTTAATATTTCAGTAAAAGATACATTTGCTCATTATGAAGTTCTACCCCTTTACTCACCTTGCCCAAGTCAACCCCTCATCTGAAGTCAGAATCAGCAGTGAAAGGCACAACAATAAGACCCAGGTCAGTTTCATCTTTATTGGCTGACTATTCATTCACCATGTCTGACCTCCCGTGAAGCTGAGGACCAGACATCCTATGGGATGTTAAAAGCATGTCCAGTCAGTCTGTAGTCGAGTGTCTAGATGGCGTGAATCTTCTTCCAGCGAGCCAGAGGGCCCGTCGAGGGGATGTACTTCACCCCACAGCCATCAGGAATCACACGCTTTTCAGCCATCATTTGATCAAAGTCCACGGCGTTGAACTTAGTGAAGCCATACTTCTTAGACATGTGGATCTGAGGGAGGGAGAGGTGAGTCAGAGGTCCTCTACAGACAGTAATGTTTCTCAGTGTGTAAAGGAAGGTGGACCGTAGACGTTTAAAACCCCCCCAGAGTCAGAAATAGAATTAGCATAATAAAACTCTGCCAGTAAGCTAGAGATCTGTTTGCATTGGACGAGTCTCAATACACAGCGTCCGCCGATGTCACACTTACGCATCTGCGGTGAAAGGTGGCATAGCTAGAGCGTTGTTTGTCAGACCATGAGACATCCTTGAAAATCAGACTCCTCAAAAAACATCCAACGTATGAACGGTTTGGATACAAACTATTATGACCTGGATGGAAAGGAGAATGTGGTGTTCTCCGTTTACGCTAAAACCTCAAGTGTCTTGGACTTCTCCGAAGTCATTAGAGCTGCTCTGTCAACTTGTATCTGTTGAGTCCAAACAGTTTGGGCTACACTATGATGACCCCCCTGGAAAGGTGAGTCAATGTTGGCTGTTTTGTATTGTGACCCCCAGGCTACAAGACTCACCTGAAGTACAACATAATTATGGAAGTATATGTGAAGACTGTTTAGTGCCAAAAATAAGAGGTTTAATATGTTGTTTTTAAATCGGATCTTTCTTCCGTCTCTCAGATATAGGACAGACAGTTCAGAACTTTTGGGGGCTCATCGGTTGTAGTGAATCTGTTATTCAATGTATTTGTATCACATTTAAATCAGTTATCCCCCAGTGTGTTGTGTGTCCGAGTGAGTTACCTTCTGGCGTCCGGGGAACTTGAACTTGGCTCTGCGGAGAGCCTCGATAATGTGCTCCTTGTTGCTGGCCTTGGTGCGGACAGACATGATCACCTGAC
Source organism: Salvelinus sp. IW2-2015 (assembly GCF_002910315.2). NCBI lineage: Eukaryota > Metazoa > Chordata > Actinopteri > Salmoniformes > Salmonidae > Salvelinus > Salvelinus sp. IW2-2015. The sequence goes on along the minus strand of NC_036840.1, from coordinate 2,107,170 downwards.
CGATTCTAACACGGGCCACGGTGCCCAGGGGTTTCCCGAACGCACCGCGCATCCCTGTCTGGAGCCTAGAAACACAACAAAACACGTTTAACTGACACACAGACAGAACACATTTAATTATGGGACGACACACATCTAATGTTCTTGGACACGTGGAATGAGTCTAATGGCACCCTCTAATGAAGATCACCAACTGGTTGATCTTCAAGACATCCCTAGTCCACCAAACGGTAGAAGAGCCAACGATTTAGGCTCTGATTTTGTGTGTCTTGTGCCGTTGACAGTAGGTGCACTTGACGCCGAGACACTGTTCACAATTTTGAGGATAGTAAAATGTTTTCAGTATAAAATGAAGACCTACCAAATATAAAGTATAGAAAATAATGAAGCTTTTTAAATAAGATCTGGGAGAACTAAGAACCAAACAGACCGAAGGTCAGAAAATGGCATAATGTTTGAGCAGCTCAGACGGCATAACGAGGCATCAGCCATAACAGGTATTGGCTAACAGCAACATTTTGCCAAGAGGACTTCTAAAACAGTAACCCCCCCCCCCCCGTCAGAACAGTTTTTAAATAAATCTGAGGGGTAGTTTCCTACTTGCTTTTCGACTCAGAAAAGGTTGTTGACCTCTGTACTACGTAGTTCACTACTGTTGACCAGAGGCCTATTTGCTGGTCATGGACATGTAGCAGCACCTTGTCCATATTACCAGCTGACAGAGGCAGAGCAGTATCTAGCCAGCGTCCTGGTCTACAATCCCCAGTCAGTCCTGGTCTGACACACAGCAGCATCAGTTGTAAAGCATTGTCTCAGCGGTCCCTTAAAGGGGCCAGCACCTCCCAGCTGGCCTCATACACAACCACAGAGTCACTGTCTGCAGCCATTGCACACCAGAACCGCACTGCAGCGGGACTGGTCGGCTTAATAAGCTGCAGGTGTTCTAGGCATTTAGAACAGTGTGCTGTACCTGTCAGCCCCGGCGCAGGACAACATCTTGTTGATACGGATGACATGGAAGGGGTGCAGGCGGACCCGGAGGGTGGCGGCAAGCCATCCTTTCCGCAAGTCTTCACCATGTACTTGTTGGCACAGATACGGGCTGCCTCCAGAGCTAGAGGAGAGACGGGAGAGTTAACACAGGCTGCCTCCAGAGGAGAGACGGGAGAGTTAACACAGGCTGCCTCCAGAGGAGAGGGATGAGGGGAAGAGCTAGAGATATTGAAAGTAGATTTAATACGAGATGGCGATATGACCTTGCATTTCAGAAGACAGTACATGTGTAACATTGTCAATGAGTGTGTGTGTGTGTGTCAGCTGACTGTCTCCAGAGACGCCCCCTCACCTTCAGAGGACAGCTGCTCGTACTCGTCAGAGACCATGTGACCACACAGAGGGAACTCATCGACCCTGGCCTTCTTCCTGCCCAGGTCAAAGATCCTGATCTTAGGATCTAGAGGTAAACAGGAGACAGTTTACACTAGTTAATGTTGGTCTCAATGTCTTCAAAAAAGGTGCACTATGCAAGAAATCATTCAATTTCCTGTTTGCTACAAGTCTATGAGTTCACCTAATTTCACTTGGTGACTAAACTAAAGTAGAGCAGGGTTTCCCAAACTCGCGGCCTGGCCCCACGCTTTGTCTCTTCCCCCCCCCCCCCGTAGCACTACACAGCGGATGCAAATAAAAGCTTAATGAGTTGTTTTGTGAATCAGCTGTGTAGTGCCAGGGGCATAATCCCAAACGCGCCCCCAGGACCACGTTAGGAAAACCCCGGTGTAGAGAATCATTGTAGCATCTGAACCGTTGTGACATATATTTCACAGAACCAAAAATATTGTATTTTCAGCTGGTGTACAAAACCAAAAGACCCAAAAACTTAAAAGGCATAGAAATAAATCAGCCCCTTCTTATACCTGCTTTCAACGAGTGACATCTACACTAAAAATATAAAACGCAACAATTCAGGCAATTAAAATCCATTCATTCAGCCTTTATGGATTTTACGTGACTGGGTCTATCGCTTCGTCACAGATACCCCCCCAAAAAATGTAAAGTAGGGGCGTGGATCAGAAAACCAGTCAGTAGCTGGTGTGACCACCATTTGCCTCATGCAGGGTGACACATCTCCTTCACATAGAGTTGATCAGACTGTTGATTGTGGCCTGTGGAATGTTGTCCCACTCTTCAATGGCTGTCAAAAGTGGCTGGATATTGGCGGGAACTGGAACAAACTGTCGTAAATATTGAGCCAGAGCATCCCAAACATGCTTAATGGGTGACATGTCTGGTAGGTATGCAGGCCATGGAAGAACTGGGACATTTTCAGCTTCTAGGAATAGTGTACGGATCCTTGTGACATGACAACCACTTGACCAAAATGCAATTGTGTTTAGTTGTCCGTAGCTTATCCCTGCCCATACCGTAACCCCACTGCGAGGAACTCTTCACAACGTTGACATCAGCAAACCACTCGCCCACACACCGTCTGCCCGGTACAGTTGAAACCGGGATTCATCCCTGAAGAGCACACTTCTCCAGCATGCCAGTGGCCATCGAAGGTGAACATTTGCCCACTGAAGTCTGTTACGACGCCGAACTGCAGTCAAGTCAAGACCCTGGTGAGGACAACGAGCACAGCTTCCCGAGACGTTTGTGCAGAAGTTCTTTGGATGTGCAAACCCACAGCTGTCCGGGTGGCTGGTCTCAGACGATCACGTAGGTGAAGCCGGCTGTGGGGTCCTGGGCCTGCGTGGTTACACGTGGTATGCAGTTGAGGCCCGGTTGGACGTACTGACAATTTCTAAAACTACGTTGTAGGCGGCTTATGGTAGAGAAATGTACATTTTACAGAAATGTACAAATTCTCTGGCAACAGCTATGGTTGACATTCCTGCAGTCAGCATGCCAATTGCACGCTCCCTCAAAACTTGAGACATCTGTGACATTTTAAAGCGGTCTTTTATTGTCCCCAGTACAAGGTGCACCTGTGTAATGATCCTGCTGTTTAATCAGCTTCTTGATATGCCACGCCTGTCAGATGGATGGATTATCTTGGCAAATAAGAAACACGCACTAACAGGGATGTAAACAAATTTGTGCACAAAATTAAGAGAAATACATTTGTGCTTTTGGAAAGTTGCTGGGATCTGTTATTTCAGCTCATGAAAACACAGGACCAACAAATTTACAAGTTGCGTTTACATTTTTGTCCAGTATATAAGTCACTTCTGTGAAATTGGGACTGGTCACTCAAAAAGGTTACATATTACAGCTGTAAGTGACCAAGTAGACAAAAGAGTTAACTAGCTACACCCTCAGTAGTTGTAAAGCGTTGTCTCAGCGGTCCCTTAAAGGGGCCAGCACCTCCCAGCTGGCCTCATACACAACCACAGAGTCACTGTCTGCAGCCATTGCACACCAGAACCGCACTGCAGCGGGACTGGTCGGCTTAATAAGCTGCAGGTAAGAACACGCATGTTCCTGTTTAGTATTTATTAGATTCCCCATTAGCTGCTGCCAATGCAACAGCTACTCTTCCCGGGGTCAAACAGGAATAAACACCGACATAAAACACAACAGCCTCCATCAAATAAAAAACATTACAAATGTACAACACAACGGGTGTATTACTAGAGTGTGTCTTCACAGTCCCGTGTTGTCCTGAGAGGTATGAGTATTTTATCTAATTTTACTGCTTGCTTTACTTGATGAGGAATAGAGTTCCACGTAGTACTGTGAGTTTCCTAGCCTCTGTTCTAAATTGTGAAGAGACCCCTGGTGGCATGTCTTGTGGGGTACGTATGGGTGTCTGAGCTGAGCCATTTCAACAGTTCGGTGCCTTCAACACATCTCAAAGACTAGTGATGCACAATAACAATTTAGCATGCAATTGACATTGGCTCTTAAATGTACACTGAAGGCTAACTGCTCTGTTCTGGGCCAACTGAAATGAGCTTGTTTGAGTGGGAATAACCTCAAGGTAAAGGAGAGAGAACTTACCAGGCACACCGCGACAGAAACGGGATTTGGGGTAGGGCTTGTTCTTGCAGTAGCGGTAGCTGATGGAGAGACAGATGGTTAAATCTAACAATTATCAGCTGACTAGCTACAGTAACTGCTCGTAGCTAACCGACTAGCTACAGTAACTGCTCGTAGCTAACAGACTAGCTACAGTAACTGCTCGTAGCTAACCGACTAGCTACAGTAACTGCTCGTAGCAAACCGACTAGCTACAGTAACTGCTCGTAGCTAACCGACTAGCTACAGTAACTGCTCGTAGCTAACCGACTAGCTACAGTAACTGCTCGTAGCTAACAGACTAGCTACAGTAACTGCTTGGTCAAGTGGTTGTCAGATACTTTTAACATTCAACGAAAATGCTAACCATGTAGGAGTGATCAGAGGTTCTCCGAAGACCGCCATATTTATTAGTGTGTAAAGGAAATCTAACTTGTCAGCATGTTGCCTCTGAGGTCCCTTAAAGGGGCCAGCACCTCCCAGCTGGCCTCATATACAACCAGAGTCACTGTCCGCACTACAAGGGTTGGGCGATGTCAACCTCTGTACAATCGCGATTAAATACCCATAAAACATTGATATACAAAGGCGGCGCCCCCTACTGGCCAACCTCCCAAAAGGTCAAATGCAAGAAACGCTGCTAAACAACTACAGGAGACGAGGGGAACCATGACAATATATTTCAGCCACCAAAAGAAAAGTTGCATATTCCTCTCTGCAGCAAGAAAAGTGTCGACACACAAGATAGCATCACTGGCTGCGCGTCCTGTGTTTGGTTGTAAATCATGAAGGGCCCGGCTGCGCGCCCTGTGATTGGTTGTAAATCATGAAGGGCCCGGCTGCGCGCCCTGTGATTGGTTGTAAATCATGAAGGGCCCGGCTGCAGAGGACAACTCCACGCTCCCCAGAACAGGATAATTATTGAATGATTTGCCTAATCTTCCTCTTATTAGACCTGGACTTCAACGTGTTGGCAGGTTAAATACACACGGTCAATAGGCTATGGAAATAGGCTCTACACATTTCCTTCGTAAGCTTTGCTCAGCTCAAAGTTCCCTTTTGACTTCATTCCATCTTGATATCGGTCGCTCTATTTCACTTCTTGCCTGTAAAAGTTTGTCCTTTAAAATAAAGTTGTGATAAAGAATCACCTATAGACAGACTCAGTTGTTCCCATTTGAAAGCTGAAACTTTAGGACATTAAAACACTATTTAATAATACCTGTATTTTATACAAAGCGACTAATGCGTGTATAATACACTGCTCAAAAAAATAAAGGGAACACTTAAACAACACAATGTAACTCCAAGTCAATCACACTTCTGTGAAATCAAACTGTCCACTTAGGAAGCAACACTGATTGACAATAAATTTCACCTGCTGTTGTGCAAATGGAATAGACAAAAGGTGGAAATTATAGGCAATTAGCAAGACACCCCCCAAAACAGGAGTGAATCTGCAGGTGGTGACCACAGACCACTTCTCAGTTCCTATGCTTCCTGGCTGATGTTTTGGTCACTTTTGAATGCTGGCGGTGCTCTCACTCTAGTGGTAGCATGAGACGGAGTCTACAACCCACACAAGTGGCTCAGGTAGTGCAGTTCATCCAGGATGGCACATCAATGAGGAACTGTGGCAAAAAGGTTTGCTGTGTCTGTCAGCGTAGTGTCCAGAGCATGGAGGCGCTACCAGGAGACAGGCCAGTACATCAGGAGACGTGGAGGAGGCCGTAGGAGGGCAACAACCCAGCAGCAGGACCGCTACCTCCGCCTTAGTGCAAGGAGGTGCACTGCCAGAGCCCTGCAAAATGACCTCCAGCAGGCCACAAATGTGCATGTGTCAGCATATGGTCTCACAAGGGGTCTGAGGATCTCATCTCGGTACCTAATGGCAGTCAGGCTACCTCTGGCAAGCACATGGAGGGCTGTGCGGCCACAAAGAAATGCCACCCCACACCATGACTGACCCATCGCCAAACCGGTCATGCTGCAGGATGTTGCAGGCAGCAGAACGTTCTCCACGGCGTCTCCAGACTCTGTCACATGTGCTCATGTGCTCAGTGTGAACCTGCTTTCATCTGTGAAGAGCACAGGGCGCCAGTGGCGAATTTGCCAATCTTGGTGTTCTCTGGCAAATGCCAAACGTCCTGCACGGTGTTGGGCTGTAAGCACAACCCCACCTGTGGACGTCAGGCCCTCATACCACCCTCATGGAGTCTGTTTCTGACCGTTTGAGCAGACACATGCACATTTGTGGCCTGCTGGAGGTAATTTTGCAGGGCTCTGGCAGTGCACCTCCTTGCACAAAGGCGGAGGTAGCGGTCCTGCTGCGGTCCTGTTGCCCTCCTACGGCCTCCTCCACGTCTCCTGATGTACTGGCCTGTCTCCTGGTAGCGCCTCCATGCTCTGGAACTACGCTGACAGACACAGAACCTTTTTGCCACAGTTCGCATTGATGTGCCATCCTGGATGAACTGCACTACCTGAGCCACTTGTGTGGGTTGTAGACTCCGTCTCATGCTACCACTAGAGTGAGAGCACCGCCAGCATTCAAAAGTGACCAAAACATCAGCCAGGAAGCATAGGAACTGAGAAGTGGTCTGTGGTCACCACCTGCAGAATCACTCCTGTTTTGGGGGGTGTTCCCTTGCTAATTGCCTATAATTTCCACCTTTTGTCTATTCCATTTGCACAACAGCATGTGAAATGTATTGTCAATCAGTGTTGCTTCCTAAGTGGACAGTTTGATTTCACAGAAGTGTGATTGACTTGGAGTTACATTGTGTTGTTTAAGTGTTCCCTTTATTTTTTTGAGCAGTGTACATTACATATGGGCGGTCCCGGGAATCGAACCCACTACCCTGGTGTTACAAGCACCATTATCTACCATCTGAGCGACAAAGAAACTCCATAACTTTAACTTGTCTTAAAGGAGTATTTTACAACTTGATTTGAGATGTGTCCTCGGCTTGAAAGTAGTCTACGGGCCAGGAGAAACTAATCCACGGTTCAGGTCTTTCAACAGCCACTAGAAACTTCCGCTGACCGTAGCCACCACAAGCTAACAATGGACATGTGAACATTTTTAAAGAGCCCAAATCACCTGAAATATCCATATATATAGTTTGATGTAACTTGGACAACAAAAAAAAAATGCCCCCATCACTTTGATTGATAACTTGTGGTGGCTAAAGTTTGTAGTGACTGTTTAAAGAAAACAGAACCATTGATTAGTTTCTCCTGGACCAGACTACTTTCAAGGTGAGGAAACATCTAACATTAAGTAGTAAAAGTGACACACTCCTTTAATGCTTTTGATATGCTATTTTAATTAGTAGGATTTGGCTTTTGGCCGTTTGGTTCACAACTGCAAGGAGGGGGCATCACGTATTTTAGATGAATCTTTGCTCAACTAAGGTTTGTGGTAAACTATTCCTTAGATTTTCCCATGTTTCCATTGTTTGTTCTACCCGATTGCCTTAGGCCTACCATGTTCTTAGGTTACTCAAAACTGAACTTCAGCCGTTAGATAAATTCATTGTTCATGAAGTACCGAGGGAGGGAGTAAGCCAGCAGGCATAAAAACTGAAGTCATTCAGAAGAAACAGATATAAGACTAAAATGGGGATTTTAAAACGGACTGGATTGTCCACTATAAAAACATTAAATGGGCTTCAGCTATATGGACCGGGAAACCTTTTGGGCTGCTTTGGTGAAAATCTCAACTCAGTCTACTTTACGCTCTTGCATTCTGTAAATTGTTTAACATTTATAGAGAGAGGTTATGCAGGCTATAAAGGACTACGCCACTCAGCTCTTTACTGTGTGGTTCCAGTCAAGTTAAACTATACATTGACCATCACTTCACAACGTAGTAACCATTAACGACAGGGGTCAATCATCTGATACGTAATATCACCCAACCCTAGTCGGCAGCCACTGCACACTAGAACCACACTGGTTTAATAAGCTGCAGGGGTGACCACAACTAAAAACAGCTTCTATCTCAAGGCCATCAGACTTAAATAACCATCACTAGCCAGCCTCCACCCAGTACCCTGCCATTAACTTAGTCACGGTTACTAGCCAGCTACCACCCAGTTACTCAACTCTGCACCTTAGATGCTGCCGCCCAATGTACATAGAATCACTGGTCACTATAATAATGTTTACATGTTTTACCCACTTCATATGTATATTCACCATTCTAGTCAATGCCATCCTATTCAACCATCGCTGTGTGTATATACACACACACACCATTCTATCCTACGTTCTCTTCAGATAGACATTATGGATATAGTACACATCCCATCCCTCCTTACAAACATATACAGTGCCTTCGGAAAGTATTCAGACCCCTTGACTTTCCCACGTTCTGTTAGGTTACAACCTTATTCTAAAATAGTTTCCCCCCCAATCTACACACAATACCCTCACAATGACAAAGCAAAAACAGTTGAAAAATGTACAAATGTATGTAAACTGAAATATGACATTTACATAAATACTCAGAACCTTCTCAGTAGTTTGTTGAAGCACCTTTGTCAGCAATTACAGCCTCAAGTCTTCTTGGGTATGACTCTACAAGCTTGGCACACCTGTATTTGGTGAGTTTCTCCCATTCTTCTCTGCAGATCCTCAAGCTCTGTCAGGTTGGATGGGGAGCGTTACTGCACAGCTATTTTCAGGTCTCTCCAGAGATGTTCGATCGGGTTCAAGTCCGGGCTCTGGCTGGGCCACTGAAGGACATTCAGAGACTTGTCCCGAAGCCACTCCTGCGTTATCTTGGCTGTGTGCTTAGGGCCGTTGTCCTGTTGGAAGGTGAACCGTTGCCCCAGTTTGAGGTCCTGAGCACTCTGGAACAGGTTTTCATCAAGGATCTCTGTACTCGGTCCGTTCATCTTTGACTCGATCCTGACTAGTCTCCCAGTCACTGCCGCTTAAAAACATCCCCCCAGCATGCTTCTGCCACCACCATGCTTCACCGTAGGGATGGTGCCAGGTTTCCTCCAGACGTGACACTTTGCATGCAGGCCAAAGAGTTCAATCCTGGTTTCATCAGATCAGAGAATCTTGTTTCTTATTGTCTGCGAGTCCTTTAGGTGCCTTTTGACAAACCCCAAGCGGGCTGGCATGTTCCTTTTACTAAGGAGTGGCTTCCATCTGGCCACTACCATAAAGGCATGATTAGTGGAGTGCTGCAGAGATGGTTGTCCTTCTGGATGGTTCTCCCATCTACACAGAGGAACTGTGGAGCTCTGCCAGAGTGAACATTGGCCCTTCTCCCCCAATTGCAGTTTGGCCACGTGGCCAGCTCTAGAAAGTCTTGGTGGCGCCAAACTTCTTCCATTTAAGAATGATGGAGGCCACAATTCCTTCGACCTCTTGGCTTGGTTTTTGCTCTGACATTCACTGTCAACTGTGGGACCTTAAATAGACAGGTGTGCCTTTACAAATCATGTCCAATCAATTGAATTTACCACAAGTGGACTCCAATTAAGATGTAGAAACCTCAAGGATGATCAAAGGAAACAGGATGCACCTGAGCTCAATTTCGAGTCCCATAGCAAAGGGTACGAATACTTGTATATAAGGTACCTGTTTTTCATTAATTTGCTCATTTAAAAAAATCTGTATTTTCTTTGTCATTATGGGGTATTGTGTGTTGATCCCCCCCCCCCAACCCATTTTAGAATAAGGCTGTAGCGTAACAAAATGTGGAAAAAGTGAAGGGGGCTGAATACTGTCTGAATGCACTGTATATCCATCACTGTATCTACACTACACATCTACCACAACCCTTCAGGATAGCGCTCACTGGCCTGGGAGACAGGTTCATATAAAAGCTATCCTCCCTCTATTTCTATCATAACGTTTTATCCCAGCTTGCCTTTATTTTTTATTTAATTTAAATTTTTAGTAACTTAGCAAACACTTATCCAGAGCGACTTGGTCATTGCATTCAAGTGTAATAGTGTCTAAGCAGTCTCTCCTCCTGTATCTGTCTGTAGAGATAAGTGGATAAGGACCAGGAAGTTGCCTGTAGTGTGGACACACACACAGCTCCTTTAACTATTTCTACATTACATTCTTTTCAATGTGTGTATTGTTAGATATTACTGCACAGTTGGAGCTAGGAACACAAGACTTTCTCTACACCCACAACATCATCTAAATATGTATGTAAATGAGATACTAAGGATGTTTAGACATTCACGTATCTTTATTCTGTACAGTAAACCTCACTATACTGTGTAATGTGTACCAATAATCACAGACGAATGTAATAACAGATAAACTCCATAATAACTATGTTGATCTACCCACAAGTTGCAATGGCTAGTTATGCTACCTAATGCCATTAGCAGTGTTACCCTTCTAATCCAGCTAGCTACATTAGCTACAGTTAGCTAGGTGAATGACAGGGATGTAGACATCGCTAACAGTGTGTAACATAGCATCAAGCAAGCTAGTTGAATGAAACCACACAAATTGACGTTACAGCATATAAATAATTTGACATCAACCCTGCGAATGTAGCTAGCTAATTACTGCACATGGTGCAGACACATCCACCATTTTGTATTTTCACCCAGTGTCAGACTTTATTTGAGCTAAAACCATGAGACAAAAACACTCACCATCGGGCTGGCCGGCGACCCATGTCTGCGATCTGTTAAAATAACACAAACACTTATTACGAATGGAGAGTAGCTAGGGTCCTAGAATGGAAAAATACATTATTTTCTATACTTTTTAGAAGAGCGGCAGAGACCACGATGTCACCGTGTACTCACCGAATGGAGGAAAGGAAGTTAGACAGACTTCCGCTGCGTCATATGGGTGCGTTCGGGTGGAGAAAGTATATGGTAAAAACATGCCTCTTTTATTTTTGATTTGTGTAAGGACTTTTGTAATCACACGTGAATTATGGTTAGTAATCGTAAATGTTTTATTGAATATTTTGTCTGTAAAATTTCCTCCGCAACAACTAGCCAACCGTGGAGCATCTTGGGAAGAGTAGTTTTACCAAAGACATTTATAACTAACCCAAGATCGTTCATCTCTGTCGTTTACAGTAGGAGCGAATTAAGCATAGTCGGCAGAACAAGCCAGGTGGGCAAAGCCAAGCCTTGCAAACGGCTAGTGGGGATCCATAATAAATACAAATACAATATAAATATTGGCACATTATAGCATTTATTTGCATAGTTCCGTTAAGGATCGCCTCCTCTGTGAAGTGCGAGTGTGCACAAACTCAATTCGACCTTGCACTCCGAAACAAAACTTTTTTTTAAACTTTAGCAAAGCGTTAAGTCTCTAAAACTTCGTGCACTGTATTCGTAAGAGATTCTTGTTTTGGGAACAGAACACCGATATCATATGTTTCATCAATGAGAAAATGGGCAGAATGTCAGACACAGTTTCAACAAGTTCCATCTTCTCCCACTACCTGCGACTGGACATCCTCTCACCAACATATTTGGTGGTGAGAAAATGTTCTATAGGGATGCTACAACTTTATAGCCACTGTGATGTGTCTGGGTTACCCCTTCTGTCTGTGGTTTTACCACAGATAGAACAATGACACAGATATTTCACCAGATGTATAAATGTGAAACACCCGCTTGGCGTTTCCACTCAATACCAAACATAGCATTGACAAGAAACCCAGTGGCCGGCAGTGGGAGAAGATGGATTTTGGCCGATATTCTGCTAAATTTTCTCATCGATTAAACAAAGTAGGTGTTCCCTCACAGAAATATGAAAATATATGCTAGAACTTGCTAATAATATCTCGCTAGCTCGTGCTTGGCTTTGCCCGCTTCCTTGCTTGTTCTGCCCACTATGACTCATTTGTTCCCGTTGGAAACGACGGGCTCTGGTCTATCTTAGTTATACAAATCTTTGGTTTTACTAAGAACACGGGAGTGCGAGAGGAAGATCACAGAGTTTGGGATGAGATGAGGTGGTGGAAGTGGAGGAGGAAAAAACGGAACACAACTGAACGTGTTGATAATATTAGTTTGGGTTGGTGATGGTGGTGTTATTAAAAAAAAAAAAAATAATTGTTAGTGACGACAGAGACTAAAACCGGCGATATTTTGCGTTTTAGAAGCTGCTATGGCCCATTTTCACAGGGGGGGGGGCGACAAATACCAGACTACCTAGGAGTCTAGACTGTAAACTCTCCTTCCAGACTCACATCAAACATCTCCAATCCAAAATGAAATCTAGAATCGGCTTCCTATTTCGCAACAAAGCCTCCTTCACTCATGCTGCCAAACATACCCTCGTAAAACTGACTATCCTACCTATCCTTGACTTCAGTGATGTCATTTACAAAATAGCCAACACTCTACTCATCAAATTGGATGCAGTCTATCAGAGTGCCATCCGTTTTGTCACCAAAGCCTCTTATACTACCCACCACTGCGACCTGTATGCTCTCGTTGGCTGGTCCTCGCTACATATTCGTCGCCAAACCCACTGGCTCCAGGTCATCTATAAGTCTTTGCTAGGTAAAGCCCCGCCTTACCTCAGCTCACTGGTCACGATAACAACACCCACCCGTAGCACGCGCTCCAGCAGGTATATTTCACGGGTCATCCCCAAAGCCAACACCTCCTTTGGCCGCCTTTCCTTCCAGTTCTCTGCTCTCAATGACTGGAACGAATTGCAAAAATCCCTGAAGTTGGAGACTAATATCTCTAACTATCTCTAACTTAAAGCGTCAGCTGTCAGAGCAGCTTACCGATCGCTGCAGCTGTACACAGCCCATCTGTAAATAGCCCATCCAACCAACTCCCTACCTCATCCCCATATTTGTTTTCGTTTTTCTGCTCTTATGCACACCAGTATTTCCACTTGCACATCCTCATCTGCAGATCTATCACTCCAGTGTAAATTGCTAAATTGTAATTACTTCACCACTATTGGCCTATTTATTGCCTTACCTCCTTACTTCATTTGCACACACTGTATATAGATTTTTCTATTGTGTTATTGACTGTATGTTTGTTTATCCCATGTGTTTATCTGTGTCGTGTGTGTCGCACTGCTTTGCTTTATCTTGGCCAGGTCGCAGTTGTAAATGAGAACTTGTTCTCAACTGGTCTACCTGGTTAAAAAAAATTGAAATAAATCAAATAAAAAATACTTGTAGCATCCCTGATACTCGTAGCATCCCTGATATTCATATCATCCCTGATATTCATATCATCTCCTGATATTAAGCATCCCTGATATTCATAGCATCCCTGATATTCATATGCATCCCTGATATTCATAGCATCCCTGATTATTCGTATGCATCCCTGATATTCATTAGCATCCTGATATTCATAGCATCCCTGATATTCGTAGCATCCCTGATATTCGTAGCATCCTTGATATTCATATCATCCCTGATATCATATCATCCTGATATTCGTAGCGTCCCTGATATTCATATTCATCCCTGATACTCGTAGCTCCCTGATACTCGTAGCATCCCTGATACTCGTAGCATCCCTGATACTCGTAGCATCCCTATTACTCATAGCATCCCTGATACTCGCTAGCATCCCTGATACTCATATATCCATGATACTCGTAGCATCCCTGATATTCATATCATCCCTGATACTCGTAGCATCCCTGAATATCATATATCCCTGATATTCGTATAGCGTCCCTGATATTCGTAGCATCCCTGATATCGTAGCGTCCCTGATATTGTACAGCCTGATATTGCATAGCATCCCTGTATTCGATAGCTTCCTGAGTATTCAATATATCCCTGATATTCGTAGCATCCTGAATTCATATCATCCCTGATATTCGTAGTCGATCCCTGATATTTCGTAGCATACCCTGATATTCATATCATCCCTGATATTCGTAGCATCCCTGATATTCCATAGCATCCCTGATTATTCGTAGCGTCCCTGATATTCATAGGAGCCTAAAACACAACCTTAAGGGACAGATCTAAATGAACAGAATGGGAACCTGGAGGAAAATGGCGAGGGTCATGCTTTTTCAATTTCAGTCAAGGGGGGTCAAGGGGGGTTTTCATTTTTTAATCTAGTCAAGGGGAGGGTTATGTAATTGATGAAATGTCATATTTCTCAGTGTTTTAAAATAGTTGCTTATTAGATTAATATGTTTATAGATTATAGATGTAGATGATTATAGATGATAGATATTATAGATGTGTGCCCGATGCTGGCCCTCGTCTCTGATTCTCCACTGAGCGGCAATATAAAGTGCAACTATAGTATATTTAGTGTGGTCTCAATGAAATGATCCGTAGCCTATAGCTATAGGCTACGAAGTACATACTCAGAGAAGCCCAGAAATGATCATAGCCTATAGGCTAGAAGTACATACTCAGAGAAGCCCAGAAATGATCCATAGCCTACAGGCTACGAAGTACATACTCAGAGAGAGCCCAGAAATGATCCATAGCCTATAGGCTACGAAGTACATACTCAGAGAAGCCCAGAAATGATCCATAGCCTACAGGCTATAGGCTACGAAGTACATACTCAGAGAAAGCCCAGAAATGATCCATAGCCCCATCACGGCTACGAAGTACATACTCAGAGAAGCCCAGAAATGTTCCATAGCCTATAGGCTATAAGCTACGAAGTACATACTCAGAGAAGCCCAGAGCTAAGTTGTATTTCTAACATAGCTGCTGGGATGGTCTAAAATACAAGTAAGCTGCATTACACACTGTAATGGATTTTCCAACCCTGAGCCTGGCCTGTTCTGTTCTTACTGATAAAAAATAGCTAGCTTACCAACAACTGCAAGGATGTATTTGAGAGAGCTCATTGTGCAAATGTATTTATGTTTTCAATAAACAATTGAAGATGAGAGTTTACATATTGTCATCAATCTAAGCCAACCCCGTCTGTTTTGCCCCATAGTTACACACACCTCGATTCTGAATGACCAGCCCTTCTATATCTGACTCGATACAAAACATGGATTTAATATCTTTCTGAAATGTCTGTGTTTTTTTTGTAGAACCACCTACAACTGAATATTAACATTTGGAAGATACTTTTCCCCCACCAAATCGAGAAGGAAGAAAGTATCAGCAAGAACATGTTAGTTGGAAAAAAATCTATGACGCTGTTCCTGTAATGGCCAGAAATGGACACCAAAAATCTTTGGTTATATTACATGATCTGGCGTACAATCTGTAGCTAGAAGATGGACTACTACTCCAAACTGTCTGATGACACTGTTAGCAACAACAACTGCGTTTGGACATTATTTTACCAACACGCCATTTTAAGTATGTAGGACAGATGAAAATGATCAAGGAAAAATGGAAGCAAACTACATTTGGAAGTTATGGGGGTTTTTAGACACTCCCAGGTTCCAGCTGTTTCCTACTGTGGCCGGCAGGGGGCGGCATTGTACCAGGAGAGCAGCTCCTGTATTGTCTCTGTTCCTCTATAGTCCTCTCTCTGTACTGAGTAGATAAACAGAGACAATATCTACTCAGTACAGAGAGAGGACTATAGACGGAACAGAAGACAACTACCTACTCAGTACAGAGAGAGGACTAGAGGAGGGAACAGAGACAATATCTACTCAGTACAGAGAGAGGACTATAGAGGAACAGAGACCAATACTACTCAGTACAGAGAGAGGACTAGAGGAGGAACAGAGACAATATCTACTCAGTACAGAGAGAGGACTATAGAGGAACAGAGACAATATCTACTCAGTACAGAGAGAGGACTAGAGGAGGAACAGAGACAATATCTACTCAGTACAGAGAGAGGACTAAGAGGAACAGAGACAATATCTACTCAGTACAGAGAGAGGACTAGAGGAGGAACAGGAGACAATATCTACTCAGTACAGAGAGAGGACTATAGAGGAACAGAGACAATACCTACTCAGTACAGAGAGAGGACTAGAGGAGGAACAGAGACAATATCTACTCAGTACAGAGAGAGGACTATAGAGGAACAGAGACAATACTACTCAGTACAGAGAGAGGACTAGAGGAGGAACAGAGACAATATCTACTCAGTACAGAGAGAGACTATAGAGGAACAGAGACAATTCTACTCAGTACAGAGAGAGGACTAGAGGAGGAACAGAGACAATATCTACTCAGTACAGAGAGAGGACTATAGAGGAACAGAGACAAATATCTACTCAGTACAGAAGAGAGGACTATAGAGGAACAGAGAGACAAGAATC
>NC_036840.1:2087646-2089253 GCF_002910315.2 Salvelinus sp. IW2-2015 | reverse complement strand
ACAGAGATCATACGTTTCCTGTAGTTCTTGACCAGGTTTGCACACACTGCAGCAGGGATTTTGGCCCACTCCTCCAGGTTTCGGGGCTGTCGCTGGGCAATACGGACTTTCAGCTCCCTCCAAAGATTTTCTATTGGGTTCAGGTCTGGAGACTGGCTATTCAGTTTGGATTCCGGACCTGGCAACGTCTGTACGTCACCACCAGTTCCGTCAATGGAAAATAGCGAAGGCTTTTATGAGGACACCAGAAGCATGCTAGCTGAGCTCATTTCTGAAAGTGGTTATTGATTAATTGATAGTTACAGACACTTTTGACTTATCCATCGACTACTTTGTGAAGTATTTCAGCTGTATCTTTTTTTACCTTAATTTAACTAGGCAAGTCAGTTAAGAACAAATTCTTATTTTCATTGACGGCCGAGGAACAGTGGGTTAACTGCCTTATTCAGGGACAGATTTGTACCTTGACAGTTCGGGGATTTGATCTTGCAACCTTTCGGTTGCTAGTCCAATGCTTTATCCACTAGGCTACGCTGCCGCCCCATCCTCCTGAAGAAAATGTCTTCAAACCAGCTCCCTTTTCTAAATAGAGATGGTGCAGTAATATTTACCGGGAAAAATATTCTACTGAACCCTGGCTTTTGTTATGCTTGATGTACTGTATCTTGTAAATGTTCCAACAGCCGTCTCTACATGCACAAATAAGACATGGCGGTGTATCATTAGAGGAGTGTGGGGGCGTCAAACGGAAATGTCTGCTGCTGTCCTCAATCTTGTTCTTTTTTAGGAGCACTGTACTTACAGAGAACATTTGAGTGAATAGAGCACAGGAAAGAAACAGCATTGGCAGTCACTATGGGATGACGAACAATGTTTCTCATGTCATCTTATTTGATAGGCCTTGAATGGAATGCCATAACACACYGCACCCTGAGAATATTCACAGAAACAGGGTGGGATGCATGTTAGGGTAGTGGAGAATATTGAATGGTAACGTAACAATTTCCTGATTATACTGTAAATCTCTACTCCAGGCCACAGAGCATCAGGACTTGTTTCCATAGTTTATGTATACCTTCTCATACCAATATCAGCTTACAGAGTTCTATACAGAACACCCTGCCATGACAAAATGAAAATCAATATCAAACTATTATTTCTATACAACTAGCTCTATGTGGCCTTATCAGGTCTGTTGCATAAAGGGCCAGCCACCACTCAGCCGATGGGTTGTTTAATGTCCAGTTGAAAGCCTGCTTATTTGTGAATTGAAAAAAGTGGCCGTGTATGGCATTCTTCTCACTAGATATATGTCGCGATGTGACAACCGAATCTCTTGTTGCCCTAGCGGTGCTTGTTGTGGTGTCTGTTGGCGTCGCCTGTGTGTGCCTGTGTGGTGTGCTGTGGATGTGGTGTTGTGTGTGTGTGTGTGTGTGGTGTGTGTGTGGTGTGTGTGGTGTGTGGTGTGTGTGTGTGTCGTGTGTGTGTGCGTGTGTGCGTGCGTCGCGTGCGTGCGTGCGGGCGTGGCGTGCGTGCGTGTGTGTGTGTGTGTGACTGTGTGTGTGTGTCTGGTGCGTGGCCTGTGTGTGCCCATGTGTGTGATGCGC
>NC_036840.1:2084652-2087274 GCF_002910315.2 Salvelinus sp. IW2-2015 | reverse complement strand
CCAAAGAACTGTTGTTTATCTTTTGTTTCTGGTCGACCCGGTGGACAATTACAAAGAGATTCTAAATGGACACAAAGGCAAAGAGAGAAGAGAGAGGACGGATGTGTGGGAGGGTGATTGAAAAGCTTCTGCCTTAGGCAGCTTTGATCTCTGACCTCTATTCCTTCAGTGTACAATACCACCGTTGCAGGATGTATGTGCCATGGAAACTACCCAATTAAGGTCACATTTCCTCCACATGAAGACTATTGTATGGTTTAATTAAAGCTGGGAGAATAATGAGCGAAGGTAAACATTAATTACAGGAACCAAGTCATTGATTACAGTCAGGTATGCGAGTGGCCCGATGGGGATTTCTTCATAGGGGAATGTCTCAGAATATCTGCTTGATTGGGCTATGCCGCTAAACACATTTACAGGCTTACACGAATGCTGGAAATAGGCTTAATTTGTCATGCGGGATTCAGTATCACCATAATAGTGAATAGTGTATCAACACATATTATGGGTTAATATTGTACTATTCTTAATTTTTTATTTTATTTTGTAATTTACCCCCTTTTTCTCCCAAATTCTGTGATATCCTATTGCGATCCAATTGCAATCTTGTCTCCTCGCTGCAACTCCCTCACAGGCTCGGGAGAAGCAAAGGTCTAGTCATCCGTCCTCCGAAACATGACCCGCCAAACCGCGCTTCTTAACACCTGCCCGCTTAACCCGGAAGCTGGCCGCACCAATGTGTCGAAGGAAACACCGCTCAACTGACGATCGAAGTCTACCTGCAGGCACCCGGCACGCCACAAGGAGTCGCTAGAGCACAATGAGCCAAGTAAAGCCACCCCGGCCAAACCCTCCCTTAACACGGATGACGCTGGGCCAATTGTGCGCCGCCTCATGGGACTCCCGGTCACGGCCGGTTGTGACAGAACCTGGGATCGAACCTGGGTCTGTAGTGACGCCTCAAGCACTGCGATGCAGTGCCTTAGAACTCTGCTGCACTCGGCAGACTATTCATACTATTCTACATAACATTAATATACAGTATATTAAATTAATGTCTCCCACCTCCACTGAACTGTTATTGAGGCACAGAATTTATGGGAGTTCCTATCCACTCAACATGTGACCAATCAAACATAGCCATCTATTCCCTTTGTGGTGATGAATCTATTCCCAGAGTTCAGATACGCTCAGTGAATTATGCATGTCCTATAGATAGGCCTCCAAACAGTGAGGAGGTGAAGCCATGATTGGACCAGCCTCTAACACATTAAGGAGGTTTCCACATGGGCATARAAATAGCCAAACAGCCCAATAGCGACACTTAAAAAAGCCCACTTGTATTAATGAAAAAGGTTATTGCATCATCAGTGGATTGATCAGGGTCACTGATGGGTAATGAGAGGCTAGTTTCTGTGGAAACAGTGATAGCAGTCCAATAAAAGTTAGATCAGGTATGAGATTGGCTCATCCCAGCAACATCTGAGGTGTACAGTCACACAGCAGACATCAGGTTCAGAGTGCTCCACAGCACTGGTACAGAGTAGCCCAACAGGACTGTCCCAAAAGATGCATCTGTAACACCCAAAGAGAGTGACTGGATATGCTACGACCTGTAACACCCAAAGAGAGTGACTGGATATGCTACGACCTGTAACACACCCAGCGAGAGTCCTGGATGTGGCTGACAACCTGGTAACACCACAGAGAGTGACTGGATGTGCTACGACCTGTAAACACCCGGAGAGAGTGACTTGGATATGCTACGACTGTAACACCTCAAGAGAGTGACTGGATTGCTACGACCTGTAACACCCAAAGAGAGTGACTGGATTTGCTAACCTGTTAAACCCAAGAGAGAGTGACTGGATTGCTACACCTGTAACACCCAAAGAGAGTGACTGGATATGCTACGACCTGTAACACCCAAGAGAGTGACTGGATTGCTACGACTGTACACCAAAGAGATGACTGGATGTGCTAGACGCTGTAACACCCAAGAGAGTGACTGGATTGCTACGACCTGTAAACCCAAGAGAGTGACTGGATTGCTACGACCTGTACACCCAAGAGAGTGACTGGATTGCTACGACCTGTACCCCCAAGAAGAGTGACTGGATTGCTACGACCTGTAACACCCAGAGAGTGACTGGTTGCTACAACCTGTAACACCCAAAGAGAGTGACTGGATTGCTAGCACCTGTAACACCTACACAGGAGAGTGACTGGATGCTACAACCTGTAACACCCAAAGAGAGTGACTGGATATGCTACCACCTGTAACACCAACGAGAGTGACTGGTATGCTAACTGTAAACCCCAAGAGAGTGACTGGATTGCTAAACCTGTAACACCCAAAGAGAGTGACTGGATTGCCTACGACCTGTCACCCAAAGAGAGTGACTGGATATGCTAGACCTTGATGTCACACCACAACGAGAGTGACTGGATTTGCTACAACCTGTAAACCCAAAGAGAGTGACTGGATTATGCTACAACCTGTAACCCCCAAGAGAGTGACTGGTGCTATCAGACCTGTAAACACCCAAAGAGAGTGACTGGATTGCTACGAACCTGTAAAACCCAAAGAGAGTGACTGGTGTGGCTAATAACAGACAATAT
>NC_036840.1:2046400-2082680 GCF_002910315.2 Salvelinus sp. IW2-2015 | reverse complement strand
ACAGAGAAGATCTGAGACAGATTGGGGGCAGATGTGGACATGTTACAGAAGGATATTATATGAAATAGACAGACGGAGGGGCAGAATTAAGTGTGAGGTGAGAGGAAGATGGAGAGTTGAGAGTGTTTAGAGGTAGAAAAAACAGGTAGAGGAAAAGAGAGCAGCACCTTTAATAACTGTCTGCAGGAGCCGAGATCCTTGCTTCACTGTTTAGTTTACACTGCTTAGCCTCTCTATACAGTGTCCACGGGTTTTCTGCTTCTGTCAATGTGTGCGCCGGATAGCCAATTAGGCATGGAAATGGGAGAATTAAAGCAGGTTGCATACTTAAAAGCTGATGTGATTAACACCTAGTGAGCAGATTTGGCATATTTCAATGTGCTAGGTTAGAATGCTGTGACTGTACGCCACCATATACAGTGGGGAGAACAAGTATTTGATACACTGCCGATTTTGCAGGTTTTCCTACTTACAAAAGCATGTAGAGGTCTGTAATTTTTATCATAGGTACCTTCAACTGTGAGAGACGGAATCTACAAACAAAATCCAGAAAATCACATGTAAGAGTTTTAAGTAATTAAATTAGCATTTTATTGCATGACATAAGTATTTGATACATCAGAAAGCAGAATTAATATTTGGTACAGAAACTTTGTTTTGCAATTACAGAGATCATACGTTTCCTGTAGTTCTTGACCAGGTTTGCACACACTGCAGCAGGGATTTGGCCCACTCCTCCAGGTTTCGGGGCTGTCGCTGGGCAATAACGGACTTTCAGCTCCCTCCAAAGTTTAATATTGGGTTCAGGTTGGAGACTGGCTATTCAGTTTGGATTCCGGACCTGGCAACGTCTGTAACGTCACCACCAGTTCGTCAATGGAAAATAGCGAAGGCTTTATGAGGACACCAGACAGTGCTATGTGAGCTCATTCTGAAAGTGGTTATTGATTAATTGATAGTTACAGACAGCTTTTGACTTATCCATCGACTACTTTGTGAAGTATTTCCGCTGTATCTTTTTTTACCTTAATTTACTAGGCAAGTCAGTTAAGAACAAATTCTTATTTTCATTGACGGCCGAGGAACAGTGGTTAACTGCCTTATTCAGGGACCAGATTTGTACCTTGACAGTTCGGGGATTTGATCTTGCAACCTTTCGGTTGCTAGTCCAATGCTTATCCACTAGGCTACGCTGCCGCCCCATCCTCCTGAAAGAAAATGTCTTCAAACACAGCTCCCTTTTCTTAAGAAGATGGTGCAGTAATATTTACCGGAAAAATATTCTACTGAACCCTGGCTTTGTATGCTTGTGATGTTTATCTTGTAAATGTTCCCAACAGCCGTCTCTACATGCACAAATAAGACATGGCGGTGTATCATTAGAGGAGTGTGGGGCGTCAAACGGAAATGTCTGCTGCTGTCCTCAATCTTGTTCTTTTTTTAGGAGCACTGTACTTACAGAGAACATTTGAGTGAATAGAGCACAGGAAAGAAACAGCATTGCGTCACTATGGGATGACGAACAATGTTTCTCATGTCATCTTATTTGATAGGCCTTGAATGGAATGCCATAAACACACAGCACCCTGAGAATATTCACAGAAACAGGGTGGATGCATGTTAGGGTAGTGGAGAATATTGAATGGTAACGTAACAATTTCCTGATTATACTGTAAATCTCTACTCCAGGCCACAGAGCATCAGGACTTGTTTCCATAGTTTATGTATACCTTCTCATACCAATATCAGCTTACAGAGTTCTATACAGAACACCCTGCCATGACAAAATGAAAATCAATATCAAACTATATTTCTATACACTAGCTCTATGTGGCCTTATCAGGTCTGTTGCATAAAGGGCCAGCCACCACTCAGCCGATGGGTTTATGTCCAGTGAAGCCTGCTTATTTGTGATTGAAACAGTGGCCGTGAGGCATTCTCTCACTAGATATATCAGATGTGACAACCGAATCTCTGTTGCCCTAGCGTGCTTGTGTGTGTCTGTGCGTGCCTGTGTGTGCCTGTGTGTGTGTGTGTGTTGTGTGTGTGTGTGTGTGTGTGTGTGGTGTGTGTGTGTGTGTGGTGTGTGTGTGTGTGTGTGTGTTGTGTGCGTGTGTGCGTGCGTGCGTGCGTGCGTGCGTGCGTGCGTGCGTGCGTGTGTGTGTGTGTGTGACTGTGTGTGTGTGTCTGTGCGTGCCTGTGTGTGCATGTGTGTGCATGCGCGCGCGGTGTGTGTGTGTGTGTGTGTGGTGTGTGTGTGTTGTGTGTGTGTGTGTGTGTGTGTGGTGTGTGTGGTGTGTGTGTGTGTGTGTGTGTGTGTGTGTGTGTGTGTGGTGTGTGTGTGTGTGTGTTGTGTGTGGTGTGTGTAATAAGTGGTTGACCGTGCTTGGGTCATTTACTCCTCGCTTTTAATTACGTTCTAAATGTCAAGATATGAATCGCTCTGCACTGTGTTTGAACCGCTATGTGTGAGCAATTTGCTGTGGCTCAGTCTTCCAAAGAACTGTTGTTCATCTTTTGTTTCTGGTCGACCCGGTGGACAATTACAAAGAGATTCTAAATGGACACAAAGGCAAAGAGAGAAGAGAGAGGACGGATGTGTGGGAGGGTGATTGAAAAGCTTCTGCCTTAGGCAGCTTTGATCTCTGACCTCTATTCCTTCAGTGTAATACCACGTTGCAGGATGTATGTGCCATGGAAACTACCCAATTAAGGTCACATTTCCTCCACATGAAGACTATTGTATGGTTTAATTAAAGCTGGGAGAATAATGAGCGAAGGTAAACATTAATTCAGGAACCAAGTCATTGATTACAGTCAGGTATGCGAGTGGCCCGATGGGGATTTCTTCATAGGGGAATGTCTCAGAATATCTGCTTGATTGGGCTATGCCGCTAAACACATTTCAGGCTTACACGAATGCTGGAAATAGGCTTAATTTGTCATGCGGGATTCAGTATCACCATAATAGTGAATAGTGTATCAAAACATATTATGGGTTAATATTGTATCTATTCTTAATTTTTTATTTTATTTTGTAATTTACCCCCTTTTTCTCCCAAATTCTGTGATATCCTATTGCGATCCAATTGCAATCTTGTCTCCTCGCTGCAACTCCCTCACAGGCTCGGGAGAAGCAAAGGTCTAGTCTACCGTCCTCCGAAACATGACCCGCCAAACCGGCTTCTTAACACCTGCCCGCTTACCCGGAAGCTGGCCGCACCAATGTGTCGAAGGAAACACCGCTCAACTGACGATCGAAGTCTACCTGCAGGCACCCGGCACGCCACAAGGAGTCGCTAGAGCACAATGAGCCAAGTAAAGCCCACCCGGCCAAACCCTCCCTTAACACGGATGACGCTGGGCCAATTGTGCGCCGCCTCATGGGACTCCCGGTCACGGCCGGTTGTGACAGAACCTGGGATCGAACCTGGGTCTGTAGTGACGCCTCAAGCACTGCGATGCAGTGCCTTAGAACTCTGCTGCACTCGGCAGACTATTCATACTATTCTACATAACATTAATATACAGTATATTAAATTAATGTCTCCCACCTCCACTGAACTGTTATTGAGGCACAGAATTTATGGGAGTTCCTATCCACTCAACATGTGACCAATCAAACATAGCCATCTATTCCCTTTGTGGTGATGAATCTATTCCCAGAGTTCAGATACGCTCAGTGAATTATGCATGTCCTATAGATAGGCCTCCAAACAGTGAGGAGGTGAAGCCATGATTGGACCAGCCTCTAACACATTAGGAGGTTTCCACATGGGCATATAAATAGCCAAACAGCCCAATAGCGACACTTAAAAAAGCCCACTTGTATTAATGAAAAAGGTTATTGCATCATCAGTGGATTGATCAGGGTCACTGATGGGTAATGAGAGGCTAGTTTCTGTGGAAACAGTGATAGCAGTCCAATAAAAGTTAGATCAGGTATGAGATTGGCTCATCCCAGCAACATCTGAGGTGTACAGTCACACAGCAGACATCAGGTTCAGAGTGCTCCACAGCACTGGTACAGAGTAGCCCAACAGGACTGTCCCAAAAGATGCATCTGTAACACCCAAGAGAGTGACTGGATATGCTACGACCTGTAACACCCAAAGAGAGTGACTGGATATGCTACGACCTGTACACCTCAAAGAGAGTGACTGGATATGCTACGACCTGTAACACCCAAAGAGAGTGACTGGATATGCTACGACCTGTAACACCCAAAGAGAGTGAATGGATGTGCTATGTCTACTCTTCCTCTAGCTATTTCTTAGTCAAGTTTACTGAAGTGTAAGAAAAGAAGTCCAAAATCCGCCTTGGAAGACATTAGCTTTGCGTCAATCTAAATGGGCCCTAGCTGTACATTAATGAGAAAAACGTTAATTGATATCTACCCAGGCTGTTTGTCTTCTGAGACAGGAGTGTGCAGCCATAAAGCGACTCCAACAAGAGTCTGTTAGCAATAGCATTAGCAGGGGGACCACGATAAGGCCATACACTTGTGGGTCATTACCATTCATCACCACTATTATAATTACAATGCCGCACTCATAATGGCCCAAGACCAAATATTGCGTCTGTGTTCAACACCAATTGAATGTACACATAATCTTCCATTACAAGCCTTTAGCTTTCCTTCCGAGTGAGTTAATTAAGAAATGTAAAGAGTCACGCACACTACAATTTGCATTTGACAGCCAGTGAGTGTGTAACTTGTAAAAAATGTAATTTTTCTGGGTGACTTCCCCGCTTAGAGATGTCGAAGCCGACGATGGAAGATCAGCTAGGAGGTTATTGAGACACTTGGCCCGTAGAGTGGGGTGCTCTCTGATCTCGGAAAGTCTTGATCTTGGCAAAGTACAACGCAGACATTGTGGTGGTTCATATTATAGTGAATAATGGTACAGAGTGGGTGAATCCCGAGGTGACATGCAGCCTCGAGGCCCTGCAGCGCTACAATGGATGCACCCACCTCTCTTCTGTACTTCATATAGTAAAAGACGTTCAGTAATAATCACAAAATGGGGCCTACTCTCAGATAGCATGCTATGGACACTCAGTCTGAGGAGCAGCACGGGAGAATGTAGAAGAGAGAGAGTGAGAGAGAGAGAGAGAGAGAGAGAGAGAGAGAGAGAGAGAGAGAGAGAGAGAGAAGAGAGAGAGAGAGACAGAGAGAGAGAGAGAGAGAGAGAGAGAGAGAGCAGGAAAGAGAGACGAGAGAGAGAACAGAGAGAGAGAGAGAGAGAGAGAGCAGAGAATTGTGTGGCAGCGGTGGATCACAGCTGGCTCCCTGCCTTGCATTCCCAGAGATATCTCCATTTTAAATAATTCACTTCCTCCATTAGTAAAGGGGACCAGAAAAATGTGAGTCCAACTAACTATCTAAGCCAGATCCTCTTTACTTGTGTGCTTTGCTCATTTACAAAGAGCTACATAACGGTACAACATTGGGTTGATGCTAAATTAATTACAACCTCTCCTGTCATAAACAATCTAGTTAATCATATCAATGGGACAACTGTCGTGGTAATTTATAGATGGCAGAAAGTGAGTGATCAGCAGGGAGTCTAAATATAAGAGACAGKACCCTACCCTTCCCCCGAAACMCTCATCTCCTCGTTCCACTGCATTCTGAATGAAAGTGGATTGTTCCAGGCAGGGTATAGTGCATGCAGCAGTCCTTTAGATGTGCAGGTTGTTATGGTGAAGGAGGAGGAACAACAACAAGCTTTTCTTCCAGCTCATTCATAATCACTGATAACAACTGGAAATCAAAGGGAAGCTATGCACTCTGATATTTCAGGAGAAAAACATGGACGTTTTGGTGACTTCTGGTTTCTACTAATGAATTGGGGATTCGAAATGTTCACCTTCAATACGGGATTAACACTACAGAGTTCAGTAGGAATCACAAGAAACTGAGTGGTGAGAGTACCTCAACTTTCTCTCGTATCATTATTTAATCCAAGGTTAGATTAAGGTAATCAAATTGTATTTACATTAATAAGTAAAACAGCAAAGATGTTACAGGGCAGAAAAAACTGCCAATGCAATTATTAGCTACATACAGTGACCTCTCTAGTGACAGAACCCAAGTCACAACTCACAAAACTACATGTCCATCAACATTTTTCAACATGCTCCAACATTCTTCCATATCCTTCGACATCCTTCAACATGCTTCAACATGCTCTAATATMCTTCAACATGCTTCAACATTCTTCAACATGCTCCGACATGCTCCGATATGTTCCAACATGCTTCAACATACTCCAAAATTCTCCAACATGCGAAGTCCTCAGATTCATAGAGGTTAAAGTGGTTGTCAGAGACACAGCAGGGACAGCGGCCAGCTCTGGGAATGGGGAAAGGGCACCCGTCTAAGTCCTGAATGTGAGGTGTCATCATTTGATTCATGCCTGACATCATCGTGTGTGTTTCGACTTGAGCAGCCTGATAAACTGACATCATCGTGTGCGTTTCGACTTGGGCAGCCTGATAAACTGACATCCTTGTGTNATGTTTCGACTTGGGCAGCCTGATAAACTGACATCCTTGTGTATGTTTCGACTTGGGCAGCCTGATAAACTGACATCCTTGTGTATGTTTCGACTAGGGCAGCCTGATAAACTGTGAGAAATCGCTGATGGATGGCCGACTGCTTCGGCGATAAGCCTCATTTCTCTCCTTGGTATAGGTGATATATAGAAAGACGGGATTCCTCTTCTTTTTTGTAAATCAGAGACCTTGTGGGTGTCACTTTGGACACGATTTCCTGTTACTCCCTTATACTCTCATTGGCTGCCTTCCTTCTCACCCTCCCCCAAGAAATTATGATTGGCAGCGGTTGGATGAGGGTAAAATGTAGGCTACAGTCACATAGAGATAGATACATAATGAATTTCTTGCAGGTAAGCCAGATGATATAGTACCTGATGATATAGTACCAGATGGCATAGTACCAGATGATATAGTACCAGATGACATAGTACCAGATGATATAGTACCAGATGACATAGTACCAGATGATATAGTACCAGATGACATAGTACCAGATGATATAACACGGTGGCATACTCTTCTGAGAGCCCCGACCTGCATTGTGAACCACTGTCGCTGTGGTGTCATATGCAGACATAAACGTTTAATTAACTTAAATCTACTCGAATATAATATGTGAGAACAATGTGGCCCTGTATACAAGCACATTGGTGTGACTGTTAGTCCCCCTGGGATGGGTTTGAGACAGTTCAAATCTACTGTCCTTTACAACAAAACAGATTAGGCCAATAGGATACAAACAAAATGTTATTTCAACCTCGACGGATAAGTTGATGTTTAATTTAACACTTAAACGTGACCTTTTTCTCTGTTATTCTCATAACTTCCAATGTAAGCAACAAGCATAGCATGCCACCAACACACAATTTCCAACTCAAGACTACTAAGCCATTCACAGCCTCCTCTGTCCCAAACCAAAGAAAACAACTACTATAGCTGCCTGGACATTAAGCTCCTTTATTGCAAAGTGAAGTAACTGAAGCAATGCTACTTCACACAAATTGCAAGTGATGTCTCCCAATTCAAATGAGCTGCCAACCGCTTGACTCAACATAAAGCTTAAAGGCACACTTGAAGAAAAATGTCTTACTGGGAAAGTAATTACGTGCTCTGAATGATGTGCTAAAGGGAGGAAAGAKSAAACTAAATGACYAGGTGTTGAATGTTTCTCTACATCTACCAGCCATGTGCGTGCTAAACATACACATGCATCACATAGAGTCCCTGTAGTGATACGCTAATGGCACCTTAAGGGTCGTGACCTCTCCATCTTACTGTCAACACATTACACCTTAACAGGCGGTCATCAGTGCTTATTTAGAAAAACAATAGAGTATTGATATCCTGCTCAATACTTTAACGGAGGGTGCAGGGCGGTTTAGCTGCTGGCCTTATGATAGATTGCTTAGATATGTAGTTAAAACGGTTAAACAATCTCAGAGACGGGCAAGCACCTAATTACTTCTCACATCCAATCCATTTAGTGGAGAAGCAACATGATAGCGCTCATATCGCCGAGCAACTTCATCTGCGTAATTACAAATCAAATGTTCATCCATGTATCATTAAGAAGGTCTCAATCTCCCAGAGTTCATCTTCAGAAATGAAACTCAAGACATGTAACCGTATCCACAGGAGGGCRTTTGGTAGCAAATGAAATGTCAATGCCCATATGACGGGAGAGAATGAATACCATTCCTCCTATGAAAGACATCTAGACAGGGAGTAACAGGGTGAATGGGGTGGTAGACTTACTGTCATGGTTTGTCAAGGCCGAACTCATTGATGATGCAAACKTACTGTCATACTTCCCTTCAGGTAAACTAATCTGGTCATGTCAGATCTGGGTCAAACCAGCTATAGCCTACTATGATTACCATCATCAATCATTTCAGCATTATGTTGAAGAATGTAGACTTCCAATGGTACTTAAACATTCCAGAGCAGCATYGGACACAGTGTGACCTTCATAAGGAGACAAAACGTCTACCTGTCGAGAAGCTCTTTGTTTCTATAAACGCACTCTTCCTGAACTTTTAGTAAAAGTGTTTCGTATAAAAGTATTGTGTCCCTATCGGACACTGCAGTTCACCTTTCCTAATCTCTGTCAAACACCTTCCTCATCTCGCGGCTGTAATTYCGTGGCTCTTTTCACCACGGCTGATTTGGCGGCCCTGGTAATCGCATTAAGTAATCCCTGCCTCTGAATGGATGCAACAGGATGGACATTGTCAAGGAACTTTTCCCCAATGCTTAGAGGGTGGAAGAGTGCCAGAGATGACTCTATTCCCCCTCTCTAATTGTCTCGTTCTGTTGTTATATTGGAGCTGGGTAACCTTCAGCTGACAGGGGTTTGTTATCCTGCATTGGCCATCTTACTTTGCCCTGTACTGTGCAGTGTGATGGAGTAGTGGTTCCTTCCACTGGCACTGGATTTTGTAATGGAATATAGTAGAAAGGATGGATCTTTATAGTCTTGGTGCCTCCGGGGAGACTTCAGGGGTTGATCATCTTTCTGTGTAGTTAATGAATAAACAAACCTGTCATAAATAACAAATTGACAGAATGACTAAATTAATGAATGTGTGGACAGATGAGTGACGTTGAGGTAGAGGGAAAGAGAGGCGTAGTCTTGATGAGATTAAGATGAGCTGGGTAGCTTCCGAGGCCTCTGTCTGTGCAGGGCAGGCAGGCCAGGCAGGCAGTCTATCATGGGGGAGTGGAGAGGCTGACTTAATTGGATGTGATCAATGTTTCACATGTGTGGTCATTTCTCAGATGCCCTCTCTTTGACTTAGGCATAATGAAAATCGCTATACTCTCACTAGCCATTACACTGGGCCCCCATTCATCTCAGCCAATCAGCGGGTCTGATGAGAGAAAACCCCACTATCCGGTCAATCCATTAAGAGAAGTGCAATTAAGAATATAATATATATAGGCCTAGCTCAAGGCATATGAAAATTAGTCGTCTGGATTTTTTTGCACAATATTGCTGAGGACTTCGTCTTTGAAGTCTAGGCACATTTGATTTCACTGAAATGGTTGACGGCTGTGAAATCATATAAGATTTTAGTTTATCAAAAGATATTATAGGCCATATTGAAATGACGATGGGCGAGGCACATCGAGTCATTTAGGGATTCAATATCAGTGGCCAAATGTTGCTGCATTTCTTTGAGCATTCCTCAACCCCATTAGCTTCACCACACCTACAGCAGTCATATTCAGGCTAATAAACTGTGTTAGTGTTCTGACACAACGCCAACGAGAGGGGCATTATGTATTTTCATCTATCCACGTCTACAGCAGTTCAAGAACAATATTCCCTAGTGTCATCCAATAGGGCTGTCTGAATAGACAAGCAGGCCTTTAAATCTCCTTCTTTGTGGCTTTGGCATAGCTATCTGCTCTGAGTGTCATTCAAAAGACATGCTTGATGGTCTGATGAATCGTCTCTGAGCTCACTGGCTGCCCAACAGAGGGCTGTAGGCACAGACTGAATCATAACATCGTAATCCATCAGATAATTAACACATTGCAGTATGGAATGTGATCTTGTTGATGCCTTCTCTCTGTGACCAAATAGGTGCCAAAGGAAAAAAACACTAGTTCTTACATGTACGTACACCTGGCAACCCATCATTACACAAACCTGACAACCCTAATTATGCACACCTGCACCTCATCATGAGGCACACACCTGGACTCCATCACTACCCTGATTACTCCCCCTTTATCTGGCACTCCCTAGCATCACTCTTCAGGCAGTATTAATTATGTGTTTATGTCCAGACGTGGCGCTTGTTTTGTATCACTCTATGTTCATCATCATCATCATCATCATCATCATCATCATCATCATTATTATTATTATTAATAATAATAATAAACTCACCACTTGCTTCCTGAGTAGCAGTGTCATCGTTACAATTACAGCTGTCTTATATGCAAAAGATACGCTGGAGTTGCTCCTATCTGCTCAACAGCTTTCATTTGTACATTAATCAAAATAAAAAAACGTGTGGAATATCAATCTATCATCTGTATGGCAAGAGATCTGCTGAATGTATCTAGATTCATGTGTGACCTATACATACAGCACTTCCATCCCTCTACGCTAACAGAGAACATGGTTAGACAACCTATCTCAGGTATCAATGTTAAACTGGTACGGGGCGGGGCAGTACCAGGAGCCAACTGTCAATCAGATTATCTGCAACATCTGCTGAGTGCAGAGTCTCCCATCTACACAAGCATGTAGAATACACTATCATATGTCCACACGGATTCCAGATGTCAACATTCATGGAATCATGGAAACCACCACTATGCACCTCATTGTTACACACAAACACTCACACCCGCACACACACGTCACCATTTTCTGATTGCTTGGATTATTAGGCTGAGAGATAAATACTTCTAAAGTATTTCTAAATATAACCCAAGGGCCTATGCCATCCATCAATGGGCATTTCTAAAGCTTTTWAAAAATTCATCACCCAACCTAAATAGTTTATCCCCAACAAGAAATAAACAAGTTACAATTCAAACCCACCGAATAAGAAATATAAATTACCCCGCAACCTGCTCTTCTCAACACTTGTTGTAACTTGACAGATTTTCACTTTAAAACTTTTTGTAATTACTCCAGTGAAAATTGCGGTGAGAGAAAACTGTCCCCGTGTGAAGTCGGCGGGAGGGGAAAAAAGATTTGAAAAGCACTGTGCTAAGAGCCTGTAGTGACCCATCACTGAAGCCTGGCCTCTTTGCCTGTAGTGACCCATCACTGAAGCCTGGCCTCTTTGCCTGTAGTGACCCATCACTGAAGCCTGGCCTTTTGCCTGTAGTGACCCATCACTGAAGCCTGGCCTCTTTGCCTGCAGTGACCCATCACTGAAGCCTGGCCTCTTTGCCTGCAGTGACCCATCACTGAAGCCTGGCCTCTTTGCCTGCAGTGACCCATCACTGAAGCCTGGCCTCTTTGCCTGTAGTGACCCTCACTGAAGCCTGGCCTCTTTGCCTGTAGTGACCCATCACTGATGCCTGGCCTCTTTGCCTGTTCGCTGCAGCCTCTCCCTCCTCATGCACAAAGCCGTGCTTTTATTACTTCAGGGGTCACTGATAATGATCCTTTCATGACTCTGTCTCAGAATAGAGAGGGCTGCCCACTAACCCTGCTATCAGCTATACAGAGGCAGACATTCATAAGAAGAGAGAGAGAGAGAGAGAGGAGAGAGAGAGAGGAGAGAGAGAGAGAGAGAGGAGAGAGAGAGAGAAGAGAGAGAGAGAGAGAGAGAGAGAGAAGAGGAGAGAGAGAGAGAGAGGGAGAGCGGAGAGGGAGATTTGGGCCTGTGACCCGAGACAAAACTCCAATCTAAATGTAAAACATACACATTGAAAAGGAAAACGTGGGTAATACGTTTGACCTTTTCCTTTTAGATAACACAACGGTTGCTCAAGAGAGATGGTTGTAAAATGCAACGCCCCCCTAAGGAGTCAGCGAAACCAAAACGATCATAGTTTCATGTAAAACTTGTATACATGCTTGATGTCCATTCTTTTCCCCTTTCCAACCCAGTCACATATGATAAGGAAGCAGTGTACCAATGRCAAACTTGGGGCAGGGAACTGTCCAGCTGGATGGTTGCCTGGTAGTGGCCAACTCCCTCTCTCCCTTTTTCCCACGCATAGCACCGAGCGCTTAGCACCAGTTTATCAAACCAGCCACAGCATGAAAGTGTGACGGCGGGACGCTGGCAGATTAAAACCACACTCCGCTCCATCACTGCCAGAATAAATGKATWACTGAGTATAATAATATATATGATAATCATCATAACGCCGGGTCACAGCCAGATGGAATAATCTCATTTCCTTACCTCACCCAAACAAACAATATTTCTTCCTCCGACACTGCCCTTCTAAACGTCATGCATTTTGTCCCAGCCTAGGTGTGCCCAGTGTGTTAGGCCATGATATTATCCATTTGTAACACTAACATTATGCCAAATCTGAGAGACTGCACTCACCCTGATTACTGACACTTGATAAGCATTTGTATTGGCTGGCTCCTGTAACCAATTTACTATTGAACGTTTCTCATCCCTKTGTCATCTACGCCTGATGAGCCTAAACTCACCTCCCTTCACGGCCAAAACATCCCCCGCAATTACTGTTTGCTGTCAAGCCAATACAGCAATTGCTTTCATCCTGAGATAAGAGGGGAACGTGTTAATCAACAGCAGCCAAGACGAAACCCCACCTTTAACCAACTCTTGGCTTTCTCCGGTCATTTGGAAATGATCAGATCAATAGGACCACGTAAGAGTTGGCTGCTCAGCCCTCCTCATCACATCGGCACTGAGCAGATTCAACACAGTCAGTCTCTACACTAGGCCCAATCATACAGCTACAGCCTGATGCTAATCTCCTAACGGGGACGAAGGCTCAGAGAGAGAGAGCCCTTATTAGGCTGATTAATCAGACCTCAAATGGCATTTCCTAATCAGATTATGAGAAAGCACAGCTAGCTAACCGGGGAGACGGAATGGCTAAGAGAGAGGGAGAGTGAATTTTTTWAAACTTATTTTAACTAGGAAAGTCAGTTAAGAACAAGTTTTTATTTACAATGAAGCCCTACCAAGAGGTAAAAGGCCTCCTGCGGGGACGGGGGATATAAAAAAAAACACAAGACAACAACACAGCATGGTAGCAACACAACATGGCAGCAGCACAACATGGTAGCAGCACAAAACATGGTACAACATTATTGAGCACAAACAACAGCACAAAGGGCAAGAAGGTAGATTCAACAATTACCTCATAGCTTCACATTGAGTAGAACACATTACAAGAGAGTAGTTTGA
The DNA here is from genome assembly GCF_002910315.2 of Salvelinus sp. IW2-2015. NCBI lineage: Eukaryota > Metazoa > Chordata > Actinopteri > Salmoniformes > Salmonidae > Salvelinus > Salvelinus sp. IW2-2015. The sequence goes on along the minus strand of NC_036840.1, from coordinate 2,069,244 downwards.
GGCCTGACTCCTAAAATGTTGCAACTGCCAACACATTAACAAAAATAAATCCATATTTTCCTCTGCGAGGGGATCGTATTGAGTAAAACCCAAACTTCCAGGAAGTATCTGGTGGCAGCCTCCAGGAGAGAAGCTACACTTCATTTTGCACAGCTCAACGGGGGACAAGGATAAATCACGCTGAGACATGAGAGAATAAACAAATAAGCACTAAAGCAAACCAACACAACCTAGGGAGCATTTTAAAGAATGCTAAATATCCATTATTCACCTCAAATAAAATATCTATACTAATCTAATCTGTTCTTTTTTATTGGGGAGACATTTAATTCTGAAGCACCGGTTGTTGTGGTGGGATAAGCAGGAAAACCTGGAGTGCTGTGGTTGAAACTGGTGAATCTAAAAGTTTAAGGATTTCAACAGATGCCTTAGTTTAGCATTTAGGTAAACAGGAAGCAGTGCATCTCATTATTGCCCAGAATAGAGCACAGTGTGTTTCACCTTTGGCCCATTGAGGTTCTCAGCAGGAGCCATCCCTAGTGTAATGTGTGACCTTTAGCTTAAACGATGAACACATCGAGCCTAGAGTATCCCTGCACATTGTTAAAATGGTACTGGAACTGACCCTGTGTATACTATGCTTACTTACTTTATTGTGTTCTTCTTATTTTATTTTTTTATATCTTGTGTGTTTTTGTTCTATCTTGTTATTTTTAGTATTACATTGTTACTGATTTCTGCATTGTTGGGTTTAGAGATGTGTTCACCAACCTTTTCTGAGTCAAGATCACTTTCTGAGTCAAAATGCAAGCCTATGCAACATTAACCAATTAAAAACTGTTCTGTAGCAATGAGGTTTGTGCAGCAGACTATAGACCCAATACATTATCACTGCATATTGGCTAAGCTTGAATTTCCCTGCCGGTGTTGTTCTTCTCAGACCATTTTAAAACTATATTTCAAAATTGTATGTACATGATCACACTGGTAATATATTATGTGTTGTATTACTTGTGAGGCACAGCTAAGTGAGTATAATAATGTGCTTCTTTTTTTACTGGACTGATGGCCTGCATCTGATGGTCAGTCTGAGGGATGGAGTGAGCAGCAGTGAGGCTGCCTCTCACGCGACTTACCATCCCTCCTCACTCCCGCCCTCCGTTGAGAAAAGGGGACACAGTCTTCCAGCTGATGACGAAACTTAAGTCGCACTGCATTACTTCTGCTTCATGCACCAATTCATGTTGTTACTCCTATGACCAGAGAAAGTGAAATATTCCTTGATATTAAAAAAGACACAAGGCGCAAATAATAACAACTCGAGCTTATCGAAACCCTTTGCTACTCATTCATTACAGCTGCAGTGCTGGTTGTAGCGCGAGTGAAAGTAAGGAGAATGCACATTTTATGGCTCATAAAAGTGCTGAACGATGTGTTGACAGTGCTGAATAACAACTTAAACATGAACTAACCCATAAAAACAGCCACTCTTCGCTGTATTCGTTGAGTTTCTCTCTAGTCATGGTTTTAAAGGTTTTGAAGTCRCACATTATCAACTTTGCTGGCTTCCAGGCTTCTTTTGGCATGAGGAAACTGTACAGACACGGTGATCTGAGCTATCTGATTGGCCAACGGGAGGCCTATAGGTGCACTTGATTTGCTCTCTGGGTCTGCTGGGTATGCAGAGTTGTACCTTCAGACACATAAAATGTTTGAAAATGGGAACACTTTGCCTTCCCGGCACTAGGGCTGCTGAATCAAGTGCACCTACCGTCAACACTGTGAAGAGAATAAAAACAATAGGAATGCAAGGCTTTATCATTGGGTTTTTTGCAGAAATGTTTGGTGATCTACTAGGAATGCCTTGGAGATCGACCAATCGACTGGTTGGTGACCACTGGGTTAGAGCTTGCAAGAAAGGCATTTTTACTGTACTTGTGCATGTGTCATTAAAACTTGAAACTTGAATGATGCATGGGATTTCTGATATGTGACGCCTGTGTCGTTACCAGAGCTATACAGTGTACAGTTTATATGCTGCTTCGCATCAGAACACACAGCAATACCATATCCCAGTCTTTTTTGCTCCTTCCCTTTTCAAACTAATCTGACCTGGTGAATGGTGGTGCCCTATAGCAGCATTGCAGAGCTATCTTTAGGTATACCAGCAAACACAGCTACTTCTGTTAGGATGACATTTCAACTTGATAGAAGTGAAAAGGTTACTTTCTTGGAATAAAGGTTGCAGACTTATTTCAGGCAAATAGCAGAGTTTTCTTTACTCCGTTGATGGTCTAAGAAAGAGAGAACTATTAGCTGGGATATATTACAAGCACAAAAGCGCAAAATTGTGCTCCAAGAAGTACAGTGAGTAGGCGAACACTTCGAAATGCTTACAAGGTGCCTTTGAATTGCCCAATACATGTATTGCATTGCTTTGTTCCTTTTGACGCTTTCCCAGTAAACACTGGAACATATTGCATTACTTTGTTCCTTTTGAAGCTTTCCCGGTAAACACTGGAACATCTAACAGCTAGCGTTCCTGGGAAGAGCGCATGTTATTAAAATAAAGGAAACAAGTTTGACTCATTTTTAAAAGGGTCATTTTCATATTTTTGGCGTGTGGAGGAAGTGCTGCTATACTGTAAACACTTATATACATTACCGAATGTATTGTACAATAATAGATCATGTACCATCACACTATGTGAGAAAACTACTAAAATCATGTTTTTTCTAACAGAAATATTAGGGACTATAGACTACAGATAATTTGGGCTTCTGTTAATCCACGGTGTTGCAGTTCAAGGCTCCTCATAGTTCAGCTTGTCAACTTTTCTCTGTGTTTGACTGATTCACTATCGTTACACTGGTGGGTCGGCCTTGCCACCGAGGGCTCAGACAGAAGTGAATTTAATCTCAAGAGACAAGGACTTTTTCATTCTGGTCAATTATCATTTTTCAGTTACCCTCATCTGAATCGTATGACAAAGAGGGGGATCAAAATCACTGTCATTTCTCTGTGAATGATTGATCCTCGTCTGGCTTTTGCAGAAAGAGCTGCATGCATTTTAATTAATCCGAATCTATCATCTCCCCCACCGGAGTAATAGGTCAATTGTGCTCAAAGCTTAAAAGTTTGTAGAGAAAGAGAATTGTGCCTCTTTAATTTTTCATCACTTGAGTTACCATGTTCAAAATGGGCTACTGGCCTTTGTGAGGCTATGAGGTACTTCCATTGTCACATAAAACAGTTCTTAACGTCTATCATTTATAGGTCTCTGACGATCAAGTACTGTAGCCGCTGATGGGGCTGACTAATACTACAATGCAGCGTCCATTTTCCTCATAGCTCAGACAGCTTGGAAAATCATTTGCACAGCCCCATCTCAGAAAACAAGATAGGGTACTGATCTGAAGTCTTTCCATCCAGCTCTTCTCCCCCCGTAGATCGACCGCTTCTCTTAATGTCCAGCCTTTTGCTTGCACTGTCTCGTTTCTTAGACCAGTATCAGTTTATAATGTTTGTTGTTTACCCTATCTTGACTGGATGTTTGCCAATTAATCCCCCCCCCTTTTCTGCTCATCCTATCTTTCTCTCAAAACTCTAACAAAGGAAAATTGGCAGAAGCATTACAGACTAACAGTGAAAGATAGGCTACTCCATCGAAAAACCTCTACTCTAAATGTTAATGTACAAAGATTCCACCATTGGAACCTCACAGCTAATGTAACGGCATTGATATAAATTCTGACACTGTCATGAGAGGAAGCAATTACACTGTGTTCAGATCAGAGTTTCTGAAGTTATAGATTTTAAACCGCAACTATTGATATTAACCAAATGTACCAGAAAACAACCCTTAGTTCTTTGTCTTTCTAGTCTTTCAGACACTCTTAGAACCTCTTGACTTCGGCAGTGACCGTGAATAACTTCATTGATATGTTTGACAATGAAATCCGTCAATGATCTCCATTAGTAAAGATATCAGATTTCCCCCGAGGAGTCTGCTGATGTTTGTTTAGACTTGCAGCAAGAAAGCTCTTCCAGCAGGCTCTGATACATTTGAGAAACCAGTCGTGCAGAAACATGCTTTGTCACAATGTACTTCTGTAGAAGAGAGCCATTCGATGCTGGCATTTCCTGAGGCCCTCTAAAACGTAATGTCTGATTACTGCTCTATGCTCGTTCTTGGTTAATTTGACARAACATACAAGTCCTAGTAGGACCCTAATCAGCATTCGATTTCTGCTGTTGCAGTGTATGTTTTGTTCTACATAAACTCAAAAACAAAGACTAGTAACTCACACAGCAGTCATTAGCTCAGAGTAAGGTAAAACGTTTTTTAAAACATATCAATTATCAATGCACAAATAGGATACCTTCAATCAGTCGGCAATTCGCTTTTTGTAACTGTTAATGAACCATGAATAACGTTCAGTATCCTGCTTAGCAACAGCTATGCTCTGCATTTGTCATCATCAATTGGGTCAAGTCATGTCTCTCCAAAACCATATTTAGCACAAACCAYTACTCTATACTGTATGTCCACGTGCTAAATGTCAAGCATGTTGACTGGGGATGGAAAGCCCAGAACAATGGAACTACCGATAGCTGGTACATACATCTACACATTAATGAATGTGGACAAGTTGACATGATGTGTAGCGACAAGACGTGTTTCCTCACTGAAGTGTCACCTGTATGTCTTWGCTTCCTGTCTCTAACCCTCCTGGTGAAACCTCAGGCTGTTGGCATAGTAGGTAGTGAAAGGATCACAAGTGTGAATTCTCATGGAGATTTCATGCCATGCCTGCTGTACACACGCAAGACTGTCAGGGCATTATGGAAAGGTGTTGCTAGTACACCCCAAAGCAAGATGCAAACCAGGACAAAGTTCGTACGAATCAACTGAAGTAGAGCAAACAGTTAGGAGCTGAATACGTCTGTTCAAAAGGAGAAACAGTAATGTTTACCTAATTTTGGTTCTGTTGAATAACTCACTAGGTTTGCAAGTGGTAATCCTGTTGCCTGCTGTGTGCAAATTGGAAGTTAGATGTGCTCTTTCAGAGCAGGGTTCTTCTCTATTCTGAAGAAATGGTGTCGAAGTGGTTGCAGTCAGAAGTGCAGAACTATCCAGGTCAAAGAACTGCCCTTTTCAAGGCATTTCTGACCAGAGGCCACATTAACTCAGAAGTGACATCACCAATTAACAGAATCAGATTTGACAGCAAGTTTCCTTCAGGCCCGGGTCCCCTGACAAAGTCAGCACATTGACAAACAAAAATAACCTTAATCGGAGTCAGTGCTGCTGGGCCTTGATTTTTGATTGGCTCTGGGCTCGAGTTTTAATGAGATGCTGTGTTGGGCGCACTGTCTTTGCTCCTACCAATCCGCAAAACCCAATTAGCCGTGTCTTGAGGGGCATGAGAGTGGGGATTTATGTGCCAAAGTCCGGCAGCCTGGTGTCTCTGGAGATTCTGAGTTGTGGTGTCCATCAGAACACTGGGGAATGCAATTCTGCAGCCGAGGAGAGAGAGAGCAAGAGAGCAGAGGGGGGCTAACTGTGCAGCTGAGACCTTGGGTCTTCAATTTGCCAAAGCGCTGCATCATAAGTTCTTCTTGCGTCCACATTCCTAATTAATTAATGAGGCTGATTTTGTTCTGGCTTCACGGCTTATTGGTTTGTCTGTCCCTGTTGAAGAACTGTATGAATACTGAGGCTGATCTTCCTCAGTGGAAAGTCCCTTGATCGTACTGCTTACCTGGCTCAATTATAGAATTTGCTCATACAACTCTGTTGCACTTCTTCCCCTGTGGCCYTTCATGTTTGAAAAGTAAACTATGTGATCATTGTCTAAGAAATCAGGCACTATTAGTAAACTCTGTGAACATCATTTAATGAAGCAGTAACTGTTTTGGACAGCTATTCCTGCCGGGACAGCCCCTCACTGTAATGCAAATGAGTTGAGAGAAAAGTGGGAAACTGAAGTGTTTAATATACAGCGTGATTAATTTATGACAGTGCCTGTGAAATATAAAGCTGGGCTTTCGAGACTGAGAGCTAATTGGAGGAGTTCGTTTTTTAGCAATTTTAAGAGGCTTGTTCTGACAATGTCAATGGGTATTAGGACATTCATAAGCATCTTTTTGAGAGGACTGATCAAGAATACCTGGTATTGGTGAAAATATGTAACCATTGTCTAAAGTGTTATAATGTTAGGTCCAACACAGAAAAAGTCATAAACAATAAGCAATGTTGAGTGACTGATGGAAGCTGATTAACACACTATGCAGGCGTGTTAAGGTCAGGAAAGCAGACAATGCGAGAAATCCCATTAACGGGCTCTGAGGTACTGTGTGAATTCCATCTTTTTTTTAACTCTGTGCTAATAGCAAGATGCGTGGTTGGGTTATATACAACCTGTCATGAATTAATCTATACTGAGGCTTTTGCATTGGGAGGGGAATGAGAGGTAATGACAGTAAAATGAAGCAGAGATAAGACCTACCTAAGTGATTTCTGTCACGATCACCCTCTCTGCTCCCACCTGTCCTGACATGACATCGCCTCTCAAAGTCTTAGTGTCTGTGATTGCTGTGCATTGTGAATCTGATGCTTGGATCAAGGTTGTATTCCGTGGATTAGCATCCGTCAGCCTGTTTCATTTCCAGTCACACATCACACCCCACAGGGCTTTGGGCTGGAGATTACTGCAAGGGATGTTGTCGCCCACTTGTCTGGCATGTGGCACATTTTGTTTCTCCCTTATCTGACACAGTTGAAGTTGTCTCTTTACAAGTGTTAGACAGATTCTACTGCAGGTCAATGACCACAGAGAACCTTCATACATTAATGATTCTTGAACCGCAATTCCCACAACCCACTGTGAGGAAGCTAGACAGGTTGCAAGAGTGTGTCCTGGATTGTACCTGGCGGTAAGTAAATGAGTCAAGCTACAGTTCAAAAGGTGCGGRTCAGAGACAACTTGACCCTGCTGAAAAACTGCCAAGTAATGTGAACAGGGTAGTATGGTTATAGGTATTCCCTTTAACTATAGCACATTTTCCCTTGAGCTATTCCTATGTGTTATACATCCATTCTATSTGACCTGTGCAAACAAGAGCAGCCAGGAAAGCAAGCAAGAACATACAGGTGAATGGAACAACCTGCTCAAGGACGATGTCAAGCTCTGCGTCAAAGGAGAAAGGGAGAGGAAGAGGTTGAAAATACGAAAACAATGAAGTGGAAGAAATCCAACAGGCCCATGTTTTATCTCCTTCCTTTCTTCTGCCTTTCCTTCCACTCCTGCTATCTTCCTCCATCTTAATGAGCAGCAGAACTTTCCATCTACGGAGAGTGCAGGAGCAATACATCACAAGCAGGACACAGAGGGGGGACGGGGAGAGGACAGGACAGGAGCGTGGTGACGGCGATGCTGGCAGAACACTATACAGGGCAATTAAGATTGAGTAGACAGCCCCGCTGATTCACACAGAAGGAGAGAGAGACATCATGGCAAGGAGAACGACACAGGCGTCCTGTGTTCTCTTTAAAGAGGGGGCCTATATTTGGAAAAAAGTATTAATGCTTTATTAWATCTATGGTGTGAATTTAAATGATTGCTGTAACTCTATTCAGTTTACAAGGTTAAGATTCCATTTGTGATTGAAGTAGGATAAACTCCATTATACTGATTAGATACAGTGCATTCAGAAAGTATTCAGACCCCTTGACTTTTCCCACATTTTGTTACGTTACAGCCTTATTCTAAAATGTATTAAAAAAAAAAAATCCTCATCAATCTACATACAATACCCCACAAAAACAGTTTTTAGAAATTTTTGCAAATGTATTAAACATAAAAACTGAAATATCACATTTACATAAGTATTGAGAAACTTAGCTCAGTACTTTGTTGAAGCACCTTTGGCAGTGATTACAGCCTCGAGTCTTCTTGGGTATGACGCTACAAGCTTGGCACAACTGTATTTGGGGAGTTTCTCCCATTCTTCTCTGCAGAATTCTCAAGCTCTGTCAGGTTGGATGGGGGGCATCGCTGCACAGCTATTTTCAGGTCTCTCCAGAGATGTTAGATCGGACTCAAGTCCGGGGTCTGGCTAGGCCACTCAAGGACGTTCAGAGACTTGTCCCGAAGCCACTCCTGCATTGTCTTGGCTGTGGGCTTAGGGCCGTTGTTCTGTTGGATGGTGAACTTCCGCCCCAGTCTGAGGTCCTGAGCACTCTCAAGCAGGTTTTCATCAAGGATCTCTCTGTACATTGCGCCGTTCATCTTTCCCTCAATTCTGACTAGTCTTCCAGTCCCTGCCACTGAAAAACATCCCCACAACATGATGTTGACACCACCATGCTTCACCGTAGAGATGGTGCTAGTTTTCCTCCAGATGTGACGCTTGGCATTCAGGTCAAATAGTTCAATCTTGGTTCATCAGACCAGAGAATCTTGTTTCTCATGGTCTGAGAGTCCTTTAGGTGCCTTTTGGCAAACTCCAAGCAGGCTGTCATGTGTCTTTAACTGAGGAATGGCTTCCGTCTGGCCACTCTACCATTAATGCCTGATTGGTGGAGTGCTGCAGAGATGGTTGTCCTTCTGGAAGGTTCTCCCATCTCCACAGAGGAACTCTGGAGCTCTGTCAGAGTGACCATCGGCTTCTTGGTCACCTCCCTGAATGAGGCCCTTCTCCCCCGATAGCTCAGTTAGGCCGGGCGGCCAGCACTAGGAAGAGTCTTGGTGGTTCCAAACTTCTTCCATTTAAGAAAGGAAAGGAAAGGGGGATATCTAGTCAGTTGTACAACTGAATGCCTTCAACTGAATGCCTTTAAACCAACCCCTCTGAATCAGGGGGGTGCGGGGGGAGGCCTCTGTGTTCTTGGGGACCTTCAATGCTGCAGAAATGTGAGGCTCGACACAATCCTGTCTCTGAGCTCTACGGACAATTCCTTCGACCTCATGGCTTGTTTTTTGCTCTGACATGCACTGTCAACTGTGGGACCTTATATAGACAGGTGTGTGTGCCTTTCCAAATAATGTCCAATCAATTGAATTTACCACAGGTGGACTACAATCAAATTGTAGAAACATCTCAAGGATGATCAATGGAAACAGGATGCACCTGAGCTCAATTTCTAGTCTCATAGCAAAGGGTCTGAATACTTATGTAAATAAGGTATTTCTGTTTTTAAAAACCTGTTTTCATTTTACCATTATGGGGTATTGTGTGTAGATTGATGAAGAAAAACATACATTTAATCCATTTTGGAATAAGGCTGCATCGTAATTTTTTTTGGGGGGGGAAGTGAAGGACTCTGAATAGTTTCCCGAATGCACTGTACGTGTGAGAGGACTCCGCTTGTGCTGTATGACAGTTAAAACATAGTACCTACCAGCAAGTTAACATCTAATAACACATTCTAGGAAAGACTGTCCCCTGAATACCATGCTGAATCCGGTGTGCAATTCACTGTGCATTCTCAAATAACACTTGACTCATCCAATCACCGAGATGTCCTGGCTGTTCATACTGGCATAAAACCTAAAGTACTCTATGAGTCATGACTTTGGTATTTTGGTGCTGAGAGTAAAACCACTCAGACGAGGCGTTTCGAATGGCCTTAATCTACTAAAGAAAACATTTCATCTTGACCTGAATGCATATCTCTTGTCCTTGTCTCTCCCATAAAGTGGATAGTGCATTGAGTCCTCCACATCCCACACATTATGAGACTGAGCCATGCACTGTACAACAACTCGTGCAATAAGGGCTCATTACCCAGAGTCAATTGATGTCCTCAATGTAATACATTCAGAGAGAGAGAGAAAGAGACGAACTCTCCTAATGCAGTGAAAAGGCAATGCACAGAATGAGGCTAGTGTAATGCCTGTCGTCAGAATGAGGGGACCAAAGCTCAGCGTGGAAAGTGTTCATGATTTTATTTATCAAAGAAACACTCGAACAAAGTAACAAAACGAAAGCGAACAGTTTTGTCAGGTAACAGAGACTAAACAGAAAATAACTACCCACAAAACACAGGTGGGAAAAAGGCTGCCTAAGTATGATTCCCAATCAGAGACAACGATAGACAGCTGCCTCTGATTGGGAACCACACTCGGCCAAAAACAAAGAAATAGAAAACATAGAAATAAAGAAACTAGAATTCCCACCCTAGTCACACCCTGGCCTAACCAAAATAGAGAATAAATGCCTCTCTATGGCCAGGGCGTGACAGCTAGAGTCGTTATAAATCCTCAAAACCACCATACTAACCATATCATACCAGTATTATCAACATTCAGCGACCAATATAAATAACGTTTTTGTTCACACTTCCATTTCGCCAAATCATCACATTCCAAAGTCCTTACATACACTACTATGTTGACACCTGCTTGTCGAACATCTCATTCCAAAATCATGGCCATTAATATGTAGCTGGTCCCCCCCTTTGCTGTCATAACAGCCTCCATTCTTCTGGGAAGGCTTTCTACATTGCTGCGGGGACTTGCTTCCATTTAGTCACAAGAGCATTAGTGAGGTCGGCCACTGATGTTGGGCGATTAGGCCTGGCTCGCAGTCAGCGTTACAATTCATCCCAAAGGTGTTCGATGTGGTTAAGGTCAGGGCTCTGTGCAGCCCAGTTAAGTTCTTCCACACCAATCTCAACAAAACATTTCTGTATGGACGTCGCTTTGTGCACGGGGGCATTGTCTAAATAAAAAGTCAGTGAGCTCTTCAGTAAGGCCATTCTACTGCCAATGTTTGTCTATGGAGATTACATTGCTGTGTGCTCGATGTTGTACACCTGTCAGCAAAGGGTGTGGCTGAAATAGCCAAATCCCCTAATTTGAAGGGATGTCCACATACTTTTGTATATGTAGTGTACTGTAGATTGCTCTATTCATAATCACTGAAGACTTTGTTCATCAGATTGAAGGATGTACTCCTTCACACCAGGTGTGCTTCATTTCCATAATCTAATTACTGGACCAAATTGTTTCCATTAATTCCCTAATTCCATGTTGCTCCAAGTTTGTTCCCAGCATCTGTAAAATATCCAGACACCTGTTCCTCTCCCTGTACCCGTGAGACAACTGGCTCTGGACCTTCACTGTAGAACAGGGCGTAATGGAACCAAGCGTTATAGAGGAGGCCTCAGCGCAGGGCAGGGCCAATGGGTTATTTCTGCAACATGATACGACTACTGAGCCACAAACACCTAGAGAGTGGAGAGGCGGTGCGGAACCGTGTGAAAACCACAATGAGCCAGCGGCAGGCCCGCTCATTGTCATGCACAGTATGGATGGCTGTGGACAACAGGAGAGTCCCCCAGCAGTATAAAAAAGGAAACAGGATATATTGTCATTCTCTACGGGAGCGTATAACCTGGGAGATACGCTCAACTGATGACAGTGGCTATGTAGAGCGTCACATTACCATGTGTCGTGTCTTTGGCATCATTAAACTGAAGACTTATTTATCAAATAACTCTCTGTAATTATTATTACGCGATTAAACTGATTAATCATGTAACTGTAATTAACTAGGAAGTCGGGGCACCAAGGAAAATATTCAGATTATAAAGTTATAATTTTCCTACAATAACTTTTCAGATATTTTCATATCTGATCAATTCGTCTTCTTAATTAATGAATTATTTACTTTACCTCACGTTAGTCTCATTCCAAACGTCGTAAATTGTTGGTTATCTGCACAAACCCAGTCTTCACTATGAGTCATCCATATTGTCTTAAATCATTTATTTATTACTAACTACATAATTCACAGAAATGCATAAACAAACAAACAAACAAAGTAAATATGGTTACAAGAAATGATAGGAGAATGTGCCCTAGTGGGCTAAACAGGCATGGCGGCTTGTTAGACAAAAGGGGGAGTGGGGTTCACCTGAGAAGTCACTACAGAGTTGATAATTACAACAATTGAAACAGTGAACGCTCACTCATTCGGGAACAACTGCAATCAATATATATATTTACGCTCAGTGTGTCGTCTTGATCGCTGTTGAAAAGTTTGTTTCTTTTGTAGAATTGTCCGTCTCTCTCTCTCTGTATGTCGTTAGAGGGGATAGTTCAGAGTGACATTCATTCGTTTAATTATAGAATGGATGTTTCGGCGGTTGTCGTTCTTCGCGTTCAATGATACCGAATTTCTAGCTGCAGACTAGTAATTAATATCAAAGACTTGTTCTTATTCTGTCGGTATCGATAGTCTAAGAGTTTAACCACGTGGTATGGTTAAAAGATTCAGCAATGGTCTGCAACCTTTGCTCTCTCGTAATGGAGAAAAACATGGTCTGGTGAGAATTTCTCAAAGTTGGGGTTTTATTCGGAATTGCAGAAAAGGGCTTGTCCCAGGATGCCTGACCCTAACTGGGCTCATGGGCGGTCCTCTGATTTAGTTAAACTCAAAAGGGAATTGGAGTTTCCTTCATTAAACAGTCCAAAATCACATTACACAATTTTACAAATAGTATCATCCTCACTCATTCATTTTATACAACAATTAGATGTAAACCTCATATCTGAGGCTATTATATAAACAGCGTTATGGTAATGTAGCCGCACCGTCTCCCATGAGCTTCCCCAAGTTGTAACAAACGGACCAGTTCGTAGCTGGATTCTTCACCGATCTTTTATACCTTCTCCGGAACGTAAATGTTGTTCGGACCTCAAGTTCTGTGAGGTGGAAGAAATTCCTTTGTTCTCTATGAAAGCTCACTCTGTCTCTATACTGTGTCCATGAGGAGACAATCTCTTCCAGGTATTTACGACCTCTCTGACCACAGCAGCCTAGTTGTAGGAGGCAGGGAGAGGGGGATGGGGCTTGCTGTACCCAAAGAGGGCAACGTCATGACACAAGTGTAATAAGTTTCATGACCGTAGCCTCAGCCAAGCACAACACTGTAGTGATTCTGTTTTCCAGGATACCTCGGTCTTCTCCAATGAGGCTGAACCCAGCACTATATATTGCTACATGCCACAGCAGGATTTAGTTATATTTCGATTCAAAAACAAATATTTGTATATTTGCCAGTCATTAGCACCGCCAAGAAGAATACTGCAAATATAGTGACAAGCTGATGGGAAGTGTCTGTTTTTAGAGTGTTAACCCATCAAGGTGAACCAGTGACAGTTACCATTGTGTACATTCTTTCCATGCCATTACCCCCTCCCAAACATGATGCCTGTCCCGGCAGTTGTCACCTACGGCATTCCGCCAGAGTGATGACCTGGCTGCCAGATGTTGGCGTTAATATCTCTGCCTGTCCATAATGAGCTATTTCAGGGGTGCCGCTACTGTCCTTGTAGCCCAGTGGAAAACATGGCACATCCGTCTGCCAACAATGACACCTGGGACACTTTCCACAGAGGATGAGCCAAAACAAGACTTCACTAGAGATAATAACTCTTACTTTCTGCCGTGTCAGAAGTCTTGCTGTATTATAAAGTCTAATTTAACTTAGTTATCCCTGTTTGTATAGGAGGTCTGCATTCTTTCAGTGCATAAACAATGGTTGTCCTAACTCCAAAAACATGGTATCTAGTTTAGATTTTATATGATCGCAAGATTACTGAAAATGCACCGAATTTCACCAATACATAAAGACTGCTAATTACCGTTCATCTAACACAGGAAACATACGTCCAGTGTTTTTCGGTCGAAAGTAAATTATGAACGCAGTAATGTGTAGTGAAAGGCAATATTGGTAGCAATTGGGTAAGCAGTGTGATTGTTGTTTGTAGTGGGCGCAGCCACGCGCAGACACTCAATGTGACAGGAGGAAATTGATCGCCTGCTTGAGAACTTTGTTTTTTTTGTCATTAGAATTTGGGCTGTGTAGTTTTTGTTTTCCATAGCAAATTTGCCCAATCACTGTGCATAATTTGACCTGCCCATATGGCTCAGAAACTGTTACCAATTGAAAGCAAGCTAAGTGATAGGTTATATTTCTCTTGCTCTTCACTGACAAAAACAACTTTGCATATTCATACTGTCATACTGTGGTATTTGCATAACTGGGTTAGGAAGGACTACATTTTTCAAATAAACGTTGTAGAGCACAACAGTTAGTCCTATAGTTGGCTAATGCTTCATCTTCAGGAATGACCTATGAGTTGAACCTTTGCATTACATTGTCCAAGGTCTATTTGTGGCATTTGCTAAGTTGTTCCTGTAAAGAGCTCCTCTCTAGTCGCGAAAATCAGCACAGCCTATTGGTGGTGTGGTCTGACAGGACGCTAGAGGTCGTACATGACACTGTCTTTTTTTCACAGATGGCGTTGGAGACTGCTGTAGAAAACTAGCCAGAATTTGAATAAGCACATATATGTGCATTCTTAAGAGCCGTGCAGACAGGGGAGAGGAATAGAGGGCACCTTAAACTGACAGACCTGGTATAGGGAAAGTATCATTTGTGGTAAATCAGGATGAATTTAATTTCTAGGAAGTAGCATGTAAAGGTCAGGTTGTGGGCTCTGCATCTTCTAAGGAGTAGAGGGGGTTCATCTAAAGCAGAGGTGTCAAACTCAACCAATAGAGAGCCTAGCGTCTGTTGGTTTTTATTATTTCCTTTCAATGAAGACCTAGACAACCAGGTGGGGGAGTTCCTTACTAATAGGTGACCTTAATTCATCAATCAAGTACAAGGGAGGAGCGAAAACCCGCAGACACTTGGCCTCTGTGGAATGGGTTGACATGTGATCTAAAGCAATGGAAGCATGGAGGGAGAGCAGAGTGGTTTTTATGATTGGGTTAACCCTCACAGTGGGACCGACCCAAGCTGATGAGGAGGTGTCACATACTATCTGGGAGGATCAAGGTTACTCTGCCTCTTCATGCCACACAACACACCACATGCGCACACACACTCACAGACACACACACAACACACACACAAAACCCACACACACACACACACACACACACACCACACACACACACCACACACAAACACACACACACACACACACACACACAACACACACACACACACACACGACCACAAACAGAACAACACACTTCCATCTTCTACACACGTACAGTGCCACATGGCCCGTCAGTGATCTCTGGAGAGGACAGCAGGCAGTGTTTGCACACCCCAGAGTGTTTTTCCACCGGCTTGAATGTCATTTACTGCTTGTCAACTCTCCATTAACCCCTTGCGCTTTGTGTCCACTCTGCCACTTCAGCGGCGCCTGTGAACTGTATGCTTTGTCACACCTGCTCAGACATTTCCATGCTGAGGAAACATGGCGCCGGAGGGGATGGCTGCCGTTTTACGGGCTCCTAATCCTTATTTCTTCGTATTGTTTGTAACTCATTTTGTACATAATGTTGCTGATACCGTCTCTTATGACCGAAAAGAGCTTCTGGACATCAGAACAGTGATTACTCACCTCAAACTGGATGATGTTTTTATTTTATGAGTCCGAAGCGAAGGATATATTGCTTGGTCAAGACAAGGCCCAAATCTCATTGTAAGAATGTGTGATTGCACATTGGCCAATAATACGGAGGGAAGTGGTGGTTTACCTACTCATCGGCAAATTCTTTGCACCTCGCCCTCCTCAACCTTTTCCTCCAGCCAACGTACAATCATTGGAAAACAAACTGGATGATCTACGATTAAGACTGTCCTACCAATGGGACATTAAAAACTGTAATATCTTATGTTTCACCGAGACGTGGCTGAACGACGCCACGGATAATATAGAGCTGGCTGGCTTCTCTGTGCAGCGGCAGGACAGAMCAGCTATGTCTGGTAAGAAGAGGGGCGGGGGTGTGTGTCTATTTGTCGATAACTGCTGTTGCGCAATGTTTTATTTTTTAAGAAGTCTCGAGGTATTGCTCGTCTGAGGTAGAATACCTCATGATAAGCTGTAGACCACACTATCTACGAAGAGAGTTCTCATCTATATTATTCGTAGCCGTCTATTTACCACCACAAACCAATGCTGGTACTAAGACSYCACTCAACGAGCTGTATAAGGCCATAAGCAAACAAGAAAATGCTCATCCAGAAGCGGTGCTCCTAGTGGCCGGGGAAAAAAACTCTAGAACACCTTTACTGCACACACAGAGACGCATACAAAGCTCTCCCTCTCCCTCCATTTGGCAAATCTGACCATCATTTTATCCTCCTGATTATGGCTTACAAGCAAAAACTAAAGCAGGAAGTACCAGTGACTCGCTCAATACGGAAGTGGTCAGATGATGAGGATGCTACGCTACAGGACTGTTTTGATAGCACAGACTGGAAAATGTTCCAGAATTCATCCAGTGGCATTGAAGAGTATACCATCTCAGTCACCAGCTTCATCAATAAATGCATCGACGACGCCGTCCCCACAGTGACTGTACGTATATTTCCCAACCAGAAGCCATGGATTACAGGCAACATCCGCATCGAGCTAAAGACTAGAGCTGCCGCTTTCAAGAAGAGGGACACTAATCCACTATGCCCTCAGATGAACCATCAAACAGGCAACGTATCAATACAGGACTAAGATTGAATCCTACTACACCAGCTCTGACGCTCGTCGGATGTGGCAGGGCTTGACAAATATTACGGACTACAAAGGGAAACAGCCAAGAGCTGCCCAGTGACGCGAGCCTACCAGATAAGCTAAATGTATTTTATGCTCACTTCGAGGCAAGCAACACTGAAGCATGCATGAGAACACCAGCTGTTCCGGGTGACTGTGTGATCACGCTCACCGTGGCCGATGTGAGCAAGACCTTTAAACAGGTCAACATTCACAAAGCCGCAGGGCCAGACGGATTACCAGGACATGTACTCAAAGCATGCACGGACCAACTGGCAAGTGTCTTCACTGACATTTCCAACCTCTCCCTGACCGAGTCTGTAATACCTACATGTTTCAAACAGACCACCATAGTCCCTGTGCCCAAGAAAGTGAAGGTAACCTGCCTAAATGAATACCGCCCCGTAGCACTCACGTCGGTAGCCATTAAGTGCTTTGAAAGMCTGGTCATGGCTCACATCAACACCATCATGCCGGAAACCCACTCCAATTTGCATACCGCCCCAACAGATCCACAGATGACGCAATCTCAATCACACTCCACACTGCCCTTTCCCACCTGGACAAAAGGAACAACTATGTGAGAATGCTGTTCATTGACTACAGCTCAGCGTTCAACACCTTAGTGCCCACAAAGCTCATCACTGAGCTAAGGACCCTGGGACTAAACACCTCCCTCTGCAACTGGATCCTGGACTTCCTGACAGGTTGCCCCCAGGTGGTAAGGGTAGGCAACAACACATCTGCCACGCTGATACTCAACAGTGAGGCCCTCAAGGGTGAGTGCTTAGTCCCCTTCTGTACTCCCTGTTCACCTATGACTGCGTGGCCAAGCACGACTCCAACACCATCATTAAGTTTGCTGACGACACAACAGTGGTAGGCCTGATTACCGACAACGATGAGACAGCCTATAGGGAGGAGGTCAGAGACATGGCAGTGTGATGCCAGGACAACAACCTCTCCCTCAATGTGAGCAAGACAAAGGAGCAGATTGTGGATTATATGAAAAGGAGGGCCGGACAGACCTGCATTAACATCGACAGGGCTGAAGTGGAGCTGGTCGAGAGTTTCAAGTTCATTGGTATCCATATCACCAATGAACTATCATGGTCCAAACACACTACGGCAGTTGTAAAGAGGGCACGACAACACCTTTTCCCCCTCAGGAAACTGAAAAGATTTGGCATGGGTCCCCAGATCCTCAAAAAGATCTACAGCTACACCATCGAGAGCATCCTGAGCAGTTGCATTACCGCCTGAGCAGTTGCATTACCGCCTGGTATGGCAACTGCTCAACATCTGACCGTAAGGCACTACAGAGGGTAGTGCGTATTGCACAGTACATCACTGGGGCCAAGCTTCCTGACATCAAGGACCTATACACTAGGCGGTGTCAGAGGAAGGCATCAAAAATTGTCAAAGACTCCAGTCACCCAAGTCATAGACTGTTCTCTCTGCTACCGCARGGCAAGAGGTACCGGAGCGCCAAGTCTAGGACCAAAAGGCTCCTTCTACCCCAAAGCCATTAGACTGCTAAATAATTAATTAAATGGCCACCCGGACTATATACATTGACCCTTTGTTTTTACACTGCTGCTATTCACTGTTTATTATCTGTGCATAGTCACATTACAAATTACCTCGACTAACCTGTACCCCCGCACATTGACTCGGTACCGGTACCCCTGTTTATAGCCTTGTTATTGTTATGTAATTTTCTTGTGTTACTTTGAGATTTATTTTTCACTTCAGTTTATTTAGTCAATCTTTTCTCAACTCTATTTCTTGAACTACATTGTTGGTTAAGGGCTTGTAAGTATGCATTTCACGGTAAGGTCTACACCTGTTGTATTCGGCGCATGTGAAAAATCCCATTTGATTTGATCTGATGACTGCTTGTCTGCCTCCCAAGCTGTTTGCAATATCAGAGAGACATCTTTCCATGGGAGGTATATAAAGGCCAAAACATCCCATGAGAAGTGGATCACGCTCTGGGTTCAAATGTATAGGTTTCTCCAGGCTGCTGTCAAGGGAAAGGTCCTGTGGCTCACATTATGATCCCACTGGGTTTGATGCTCCAAGGAAATGAACGCAAACCATATTGAATAAACTACATACAGTATACATAATCCAGTGACTGAAGATTACAGTCTCCATGAACGCATTCACCACCATATAGCCTAATGAGAATAGATCGTGGAAATTGCCTTTTTCATTTTTTGATGAAATTTTCTAAGACGGCATCCACCAACTCGACAAGATCACAACCATTAAACTTCCAATGACTAACACCTCAATGTCCAGTAGCCTATAGGAATCACAAATATAGCATACTGTCAGTTTATTGATGTGTGGGTGTGTGGGTGTATTCAATACCATCTCCCATTTTGCATGCACTTAACACACACTGGTGATGAAACAAGCCAATATTTACCTAACCGGGTTGTCAACCTCACAGCGGCAGTTGAAAATCCACAGGAGCTCTGCTGAGATGAAAGATCAACATTTCATCTGTAAACAATTCCAAAACACTTTCATTCAAATGGGTTTGTACAGACAATAGGGCACGGACACAACGCCTAGTACAGTCTAAATGCTGTTCTGACTGATTTTCACATCATAACATTTTCAGGTGTGTGTGTACACATTGGTGATTTGAGCAACATGTATTCTGATTCTGACATTCTTTCCACTAAAAGACAACTTTGATCCTAAGACAACCACTTTAGATAGATTTGCAGACATTCAATATCAGCATTTATTTCCCCATGACTAACTGCACTGGAATCAGCCTGCCCTTAAGCTCCGCAGCATTAGTAACTAACCTGATATGTTCTGCCTGGAACAGACCCATGTAATACCACTGAGAGGAGTGTTGAACGTTATTGATCGTGGGGGGAGGGGGGGGGCGTGGTAGTGGGCGTGACCAGTGGTGATGTCTCTGACCGAACATATTTGAGGCCGTCCTCTTGGCCGCAGAGACTTGTTTTAAAGCTTATTTCCTGCAATTCTATACAATTTGCCACGGCTTCTGTCATGTACTTATGCTATCTGAGTGACTCAAACATTATAACAAAATTAATGGGGTTCTCCCCGACTTTAATTTGAGAGATTGTTAGTTCTCATTATCTGTTTTTCTACATACTWTATGTCTGATTTTAGTTGTTTAAGTGCACCTTGAAAACGTTTTACTATCCCGAAAAAAATGGTCTGCTGTGGTGCAGTGAGGAAGGCTTGTGTATTCCAGGCATGCCTCGCCACAAACAGCGCAGTAAACAAAGGCCTTAACCCTGTGTATTCCCATGGAGGGCAGGCAATAAAAACGCATCTAATCATCTGAAACCTTGAATCAGTGCTCGGAGATGGGAATGAGAATCTGTACCCTGGGGAGTCAGCGTAATGCAGCACTTTAAGTGCAGCTAAATAACCCGTTCCCCTGTAATCACATTCCCTTGCATGTTTTATACAGAATCAAGATGAAATTAAGCTTGTGTGTCTCCCAGGACATAGGTGAAGTCAGAAGTCATCGCTTGTGAATCTAACAAATATTACCTGGAAAGTATACCTAAAAAAAACATTTTGGTCAAAACTATCAGTTTGATTTATTAGATTTCGGAAGAAAAGTTTTTTTAACGTTTTGCATACTGGTGATCTGACTTGTCTGGCGTTAGACGGTACAGACAAAGTGAAGGATACCCACACAAATGCAGAAAAAGGGAGAAGTTGGCCCTCCCTGCCTGTCAGCGTATGCGCTACTGGTGTTTGAAGGCAGGTGCAGGAGAGCAGAGAGTTGTGAGCAGGCGCACTCTTTATTGGGCAGAAGCACAACGAATGGACGCAACAGCGTCAAACCTCCAGCCAACATGCAAAAGAGAACTACGCTAAATACAGTCACAAAAACAAATGTAAAAATCCAACCTCCTATGGGTTACACAAGAATACCCAGGGGGCAATAACCAGCCTGGCGCAACACACTGAACATGTAACAAAACAAACAATTCCACACAAGGACATGGGGGGAACAGAGGAAAATWTATACACAATGTAATTAGGGAATGATAACCAGGTGTGTGGGGAACAAGACAAAACAAATGGAACAATGAAAAATGGAGCGGCGATGGCTAGAAGGCCGGTGACGTCGACCGCCAAACGCCGCCCGAACAAGGAGAGGAGCCGACCTCGGTGGAAGTCGTGACACTGCCTCCCAAAGGGCACAGGCAATTATRAGCTCTAGTGATCCAGCTCCAGGACCAGCTAAGTTCAAATGTGGAACAATACTCAACTTATTTATTCACACATCCACCCCACAGCAGCAACTGACTCTCCTTGGCGTTTTTCTTTTAAACTTACTAAACATGGGGAAATGGGGACAGTGGAAATCAATGACATGGGAGATGGGACTACACCACAAATCACAGGGTGGCAATAGAAATATAGATATATTCATAAGATAATCTAACATTAAAAAATATGTTTTAGCCAAGGAGGAAACAGTGTACATSACAGGGCAATAGAAAAGAAACATATAAAATCGCCATCTTTAGGAGCCTGAGATGTGTGCTTTTGTGTATGAGTGCAGTCTATGGTGTAGATCACCCAGGTGCACTGGATCTCAGTGATGACTGATGACTGATGAGAGGCAACCTCAATGATTGATGGCCGTGCTTGAGCCTCCAGGCCTCGCCTCAGGTGATTTGAACTGTACACACGCACAGCGGGGCCGCTGTACAGCTGGAAGCCTACACCTGTAAGTCAACGACTGCAGGGGAGATGTCATTATTCACCTCACAGGCTGTAATGGCACCATTATCTCCCTGTCACGTTTTGTGTCTCAGCACCAATCACTGGGGGATATAGAGTGAGTTCAGAAATGATTGACACCCTTGATAAAGATGAGCAATAAAGACTGTATAAAATAAAGAATTCAAATAATGAGCTACATTGTATGCTGAAAACAATGGAGAAATGAATCGTGAATACTGATGCGTGAGAAAGTTACACAGGGTCAAAGATCATACCCCCAAGACATACTAACCTCCCCTGTTATTGGTAATGGTGAGAGGTGAGCATGTGTCGTGACTCGGGGGTTGGATGTAACACTCACTCCTGCTGAGCTACAGCTAATTCTGAGTCGGAGGGAGCAGGAGGCCATAAAGGCGGGAATTCATCGTGAAAATTAGAAATAACGGAACGAGAGGGCCGAGCATCTCCGCTCYCGGTCAGCCAGGGATTGCAGCATCAGCAGGCTTACTTCCATCGTCAGCACCTTCACCTTCACCCYAAAGTGGAGCCGGGGGAATTACCAGAACGGAGGGGATGTGCAGCGAAACGTGAACTTCCACTCACCCCCTTTTTTTGACGTCCTTCTGGAAGAAGARAATAACAACGGGGACTGGGGGTTTGGGGAGGGGCAGTCCATTATAGACCAGATGTAACCAGTTTTAAGGGAGTGGTTGAATAAGGGGAAATTACAGTATTGTATGAATTTCATGTAACCGGTTTGTGGGGAGGAGTGTGTGAGGGAGCCTTGAATATATAAGTCTTTGCATGTTAGAAGGGGTCTGCTTTCTTTGTTTCAGAGCCTATTTTTTGGACCTCTCTCTTTTTGGGGATTTATTTTGCCAAATGATTTACTGTTGTTGTTTTTGCTTCAGTCTTCGGAACACTGTTGTTGGGGGCAGAGCCTTTTTCTGAATTCTTCTAAGACATCATTTAGAGGTAAGCCTCCGTTCTTTTACCCACACGGGCATGGTCATATAATTAGTATTTTTCTTTAGGAGGAACAGGATCGGGTTGGATACCCTGGGATTGGCTAGGGTATCCATAGGACAAGTAGACTGATTGTAAAAGGCTTTGCTTAAATAAAAACAGGGAGTAGATTTCCTCTTGCTAGAGTGACCAAAATAAAACAGAGGGCCTCCTCTCTTTGTTACCATGTGGGTCCATGCATGGGGTGTGTATAGCAATGTCTTAGGATGTTAGGCGAAGGCATGACACGGTGACTATACCATTTAATGTCGTGGGACACTAGGTCCCATTACGGTGAGTAACTCCAGGTCCACAGGTGACGCGCACCCGAAGGTGTAAAACAAAATATTTATTTAAAAATAACAGTTGCCAAGCGTAGAAAGTATACCCATCACTCTAGTTTCCCTGGTTTTATAGTTTCCCTGGTCTTATAGTTCCCCTGGTCTTATAGTTTCCCTGGTCTTATGGTTCCCCTGGTCTTATAGTTTCCCTGGCCTTATAGTTCC